>NW_026250114.1:0-330316 GCF_024043145.1 Alternaria conjuncta | reverse complement strand
CTCCTCATCCCCACGCCCTCCACCCTCTCCCACCAAGCCCCACTCCTCCCCTTAGTCGCCTGATTCATCCACGTACCACTCCTCCCTTTAGTCGCCTTGTTCGCCAAAGAAAACACAAACGGCACTTGTTTCCTCTTCGAGTTATTCTACGACCCCTCGTTGTTCTTCTCGTCGAGGCAGATGCACAGTGCGGCGATGAGCGCCATGTCGACCCCAGGCGCGATTTGCACGCCGTAGGTTTGCTGCCCGAAGAATATGTCTTTGCCGCTGAGGAGCTTGCGGTCGATGCGGGCGACGACGAGGCCTAAGGGGAGGGGGGTAAGTATGGAGTTGGGGGTGGGTGGGTATGGGGATTGAGATGGGGGAAGGGAAGGGAGGGAGGGAGGGAGGGGAGGGGGAGATACGAACCTCCTTGCGCCTCATCCAGGATATCAGCTTGAGTATCGAAAAAGTCGCCTTTCATAGTGAGGCTTTCTTGCTTGCCGTTTTGCGACGTGAATGTTGCTGTTGCTTTGCTTCCAAATACTGTGTCTCATCGTCAGCCACATACGTTCTGGAATCAAATATCAAACCTCTCCCCTCTCCCTCCCCTCCCCACCTTCCCACCACAAACACCCCATGCACTCACATTTAAAACTACTCTTCACCTCCATAATCTTCTCACCACCCGCACTCTCAACCACATACGTGGAATGAATATGAAAATGCTCTTTCACAATACTACACAGGTGGTTACCCTGCATATCGAACATCTTCTTGCGCCCCGTCAGGCTCATGACTTTGCCTTCGACTTTGAGAACCGGAGTCCCGTTTGCGAGTTTGATGCTGAAGCTGTCGCCGCTGAGGGACATGACTTTTTCTTTTAGGACGAGCGTTTCGGGGCCGGCGGCGAAGAATTGCGGGAATACGCCGATTGGCTGGGGGGCGGGGGCGAGGGCCATGGTAAGTGGGTGGGTGGTTGTTGGTTTGGGGGAAGGCTGGTGGTGGTGGTAATGTTGGGTTGGGGGTGCTGTTGCTGTTGCTTATCGTCGGGTGTTAGGGATAGGTGCGCGAATGGTAGGTAATGTCCACGGGTAGGTCAAAGTGACGTTCTGGTGCTGGGAGTCAGATAGTAAAAGCAATAGGTATGAGTCTGGTGTCGGCATTGGCATTTAATCAGGTCCATCTGGGAAGCCTTACGTGACGCTAGGCGGTACTTGTAGCAAAGAGTTGCAGGGCCTTTAGCTTAAATTTCTAGAATATAGACCTAACTACTTAAATAGCCTAGACTAATACTTAGTAAAATAAAATGCCTATAATTAAGTAATACTAATCTCTTAAGTCTAAGCTAGTAATTTTTTTTTACTTTACTTAACTTTTATTATTTTCTTAAATAGTAGCTTTTTAAATTTAGTTATAAGTATAAGTGTAAATAATAAAATACTATATACTTTTAAACTTATAAGCTAGAAAATACTACTATAGATTATTAATACTAGTAGAATTTATATAGTTTTAGTATTGTTAGACTCTAGCCTATAAGAGCCTAGACTAACTTAGCTATAGGCATAAATACCTTAGAATTACTATTATAGCTTAGTAGTAATTTATTTTTAGTTTTTTTAAAATAATATACTTAATTATAGTCTAATATTATATATCTAGTATTTAACTAACTCTATTATTTAATATTTAAATTACTCTACTTTATAATACTTTTATATACGCTATTTAGATATAATAAGCTCTAAAGTAGATTTCTCTAGCATAATATAATATAGTAGTAAGTAAGCTATACTATTTTTACGCGTAATAAATAATAACTAGAAGAAATTAGCTTCTATATCTCTAAAAGTAGTAATACTATTTACTAAGAAACTTATAAACCTATTAGAAGTCTTTTTAGATATTACTAACTTAGCTTTAATTATTAGAGATAGTAACGCGCTATTAGAGTTTATTTTAGAGCTAACTAGACTTTTATAGACTACTACTACTAAAAGTAAAAATAAATAAGCTACTTTAATTTATAAACTTAAGAAGTTATATAAGTAGAAATAATTAAAGTATACTTACTAAGACGTAGTCTATTTTAAAGAATTAAAGTATAAGATACTTATAGATAACTATATAGCTCTTAAAAAGAATATTTTCTACTATATCTTAGCTCTAAAAGGTAAGCTCTAGTTAAACTTAAAAGCTTTACGCTCTAAGAACTTAAAAATATTTACTATATATAACTACTTATAATATAACTACTAAGTATATAATTATAAAACTATTTTTAAAAAAGCGCTTTTTACTTTCTTTATAAGTACTTAGAAGGTAGACTTTACTATAAAGTTTCTAGATAAAACTACTTACTTTACTTAGAATATCTACTTCTAAAACTATATAAGGCTTAAGACGTCTTAGATACCTATCTAGAAGAAACTTAAAATAGTTATACTTAATATACTTAGTTCTAAGTTATTATAATACTTTATAGCTTATAATAGGCTTAAATAAGCTAAATAGAGGCTAGATTAAAATTCTAACTTTCTTTTAGTCTACCTTAATATGCTTTAGAGTAAACTAGATAACTACGCTAAAGAGTAGCGCTATATAGACTTTATAAGTACTTTTCTTTTTAATATTTAAAAAAAACTCTTACTTTAAGACTTAAAAGACTATAATATAGTTTTTAAGCTTAATACTTTAGCTTACTACTATTAGAGTAAGATAAAGTATACTACTACACTTTTTAAGTATTTAGCTTATAAAAATAAATTCTATAGCTATTAGATTTAGAACTTTTTTTTAGAGCCTTTTTAGACCTAGAAAAAGGCTAAGAAAGCTAGTTTAGTAAAATTTAACTTATAACTAGCTAAATTAGACTAAAATAGTTTAAAAAACTCTAATATAACTTATTAAAAGTATAATAAGACTAAACACTTTTAAAGAGACTATTTAAAGTTTAAGAAAAACTCTAAAAGCTTATCTAGTTAGAGATTAAAAAAAGATAGTAGATAAAAAAGCTAAAGTTCTTCTTAGCTACCTATATTACTCTAGATCTAGTATTCTAGAACTTAGAACTTCTTTATAATACGCTTTACCTAAAGCTAGTAAAGCTACTAATAGTAAAAGTATTACTTAGCTAATTAGAGTCTATTAAGACTTTAGTAAATAGAAGTTTCTAGTTAAACTTTATTTTAGCGTTACTTACTATAGAGTAAAGCTTATTAGTTTACTTTTTATCTAAGCTATTAGTAGATAGAGTAAATAGTAAAAAATTAAAAATTTATAGTACTACTATAGTAACTATAGAGATAGTAGATTTTTATAGAAAATAAGAAATCTAAGATATTTTATATATTATTATAAAGGTCTATAAGTATTAAGTATACTTAGATCTACTCTAGATAGATATATATTAATTAAAGATTAGCTACTCTATATAGAGGCTACTCTTTTAGAGTACTAAGTCTAAAAATAGAACTATCTATAGAAAGATTGCGCTAGAAAAGGTAGAAGAGTTTAAGAAAACTATATATAATTCTATAGTAGACGTATATAGCTATCTTATTACTTTAACACTTTAGTTTAGCTTAGAAAAGACTAAAGAGAGTAGTTTACTTCTATAATACGCTAAGTTTATATATCTTAAATTAAAAGATAACTTAAGAGTTCTTACTAACTATAGTCTATAAAACTTAGCTATTAACCTACTACCTAAAACTATAGCGCTCTATTAGCTATTATATAACTTTTCTAAGATAGAGTTAAAGCTTTTATATAAGTATTTAGATAAGTACTTAGTGTAAAAGTAGATTAGGTATAGTAAGTCTCTAGTAGAGGCACTTATACTCTTTACTAAGAAGAAAGATAGTAGTATATACTTATATATTAACTATAGAGACCTTAATAAGGTTACTATTAAGAATTAGTACTTTTTACTACTTATTATAAAGTTTCTAGAAAGATTAGCTAGCGCTAAATTTTATACTAAACTTAATATAAAAGAAGCTTACTATAGAGTATATATTAAGAAAAGTAATAAGTAGAAGACTACTTTCTATATAAGATATAGTAGTTTTAAGTATACTATAATACTTTTTAGCTTTATAAATACTTCTATGTAGTTCTAGGCTTATATCTATTAAGTTCTTATAGAATTAATTAATATAACTTATATAGTATACTTAAATAATATTCTTATCTTTTTTAATACTAAAGAGAAGTATAAGAGCTATATTAAGAAAGTCTTATATAGATTATATAATGTAAAGCTATTTTTAAAGCTTTTAAAGTGTAAGTAGTATATTTAGTATACTAAGTACCTTAAGTATATAGTTTTACTTAAAAGAATATAAATTAATAAAAATAGAATTAAGATAATCTAAAAATAGCCTAAACTACGTATAGTGCGTAAGATTTAGGTATTTATTAGCTTTATAAACTACTATAGATAGTTTATTACTAGATTCTTTTAACTTACTTTACTATTAACTAAACTAATCTAGAAGAGGCTAAAAGTAGCTAAGAGTAGCTGCGCCTAGTAGAAAGAGAAGAGTTAGGCCTTTAATCTTAATAAGAAAGCTAAAGAGGCCTTTTAGAAGCTAAAAGACTCTTTTCTAAGTATTTCTATCTTAACTTACTTTAAGTAAGATAGAAAGACTAAGGCTAAGATAGATATTTTAGGTAGTACAATTATAAGTATATTAAGCTAATATATACTAAATAAAGCTAAAGAGTACTAATAGTATCTAGTTAACTTCTTTTTATATAAGCTTATTATAGTAGAGTATAATTATAATACGTATAACTAGAAGCTACTTATAATAGTTAAGAGCCTAGAGTATTAGCGCTAATATCTAGAGAGTATATACTTTAACTATAAGAGATATAATTAAATAGATATATAATAGAATATAAGCTATAGAGTAGAATATAGAGGTGTAGAGACCTTTATATTCTAGAGCTAGTAAGAGAACTAGCCTAATTAGATTAGGCTAGTTACGTAATAACGTTATATTATAAGTATAGCTAGAACTATAATATTACTTCTCTTCTCTAAATAGTTACACTAGTAATTATTAATCTCTTCTAAACGTAGGCGCCTTAATAGTAATAAGCGTATAGTATACGCGCCTTAATAGCAACGCTGTAATACTAATATATATATAAGTAATACTTCTACTATCTATTCTCTAGTGTATACCTATAACGTATCTTATTCTCTATAGAGTATTATTAAGTTAACTAGAACTAGTGTTAGAGTTAAGGTTAAAGTTAGAGTTAGAGTTAAGGTTAGAGTTAAATACTAGAGCGTAGTAGAGAATATAGTAGCGTAGTAGAAGAATATAGAGCTATTATAATATGCTATATATAGTTAATACTATAGAGTACCTTACCTTACCTAGCTGTATTAGAATAGCTAGACGTTAAAGGCTTACTTTCTAAACTAGAGCTGTAGTAGATCTTTTCTAATAGATTAGCCTAGTAAGTATTAGAGTCTTCTACTATACTATTAACGCTAATACTATTAGCGTAGCTATTAAAGGTATACGCTAAGATAGTATTAAGGTATAGAGTAAGGTTATAGTATAGCTTATATAGCGTAGACTTATAAGAATATTAATTATAAAAGTTCTATACTACTTCTTTAGCTCTCTAGAGATTAGTGTAATTCTACTATAGAGAATTAGTGTTTTAGTCTAGTAAGTTAGTGTACTTAACCTTATACTATTATATATCTTTATAACTAGTAATAAAGTTTTTATAACACTTCTTAATATAATAGTTAACTACCTTATTAATATAGTAGTTATAAATACTATTAAGCTTCTAGTAAGTAAGCTTACTCTCTATAGGCTAGTTAGTCTAGTTAGTATTAAGGTATAGTAACTATAGATAAAAGATAGAGTAGATATTCTTATAGTAGTTTAGTAGATTAAGTACTACAGCGTACTAATTAGAGATAGCTTTAATATAGTATAAGCTAAGGTTTTTAGTACTTAGGCTATAGTTAGGCTTTATAGAAGAAACGTTATAAGTGTCTAGATATATATAGTTATCTATACAATAGTTAGAAGTAGCCTAGTAGGCCTAGTTTATATAGTATTCTATCTACTTTTATACCTAATATAGGTTCTTACGTATAAAGTAGACAACGTTAACTATATAGTTAGTAGTTCTGTAGGCTTTCTTGCAAAGAAGAAGCTTAGCCTAGAATTACATAGTTATAATAGAAGTATTAGGCTTAAAGCTTATATAAGGTAGATAACTCTTAGTAGCTAAAGTAGAGGTAATATCTATAGACGTGTTTTTACAGCTATTAATAGTAAGCTAGGTAATAGATAACTAGTTAATCTAGTTATTCTATATATAGTTAGTGTAGGCGTAAAGGTAATACTTTAAGCCTATATTAGTAACTTTAGTTTAACTATTAGTTTCTAGATAATAAGCTATAGAGAGCTTTAGCGTTACTCTAATCTATATATAGAGCTTCTTCTAGAAATAGAAAATAAACTAAGATTCTTAATTAGAGATAATAGTTAATAGAAAGCTTTTCTTACGCTATATGTATTTAGTAAAGGCTTATATAACTAACTTAACCTCTAAGCTATTAAGAGTAATAAAGCGCTACTACTTACTAAGCTTATTAATTACTACTATAACATATTTAAAGGTTCTACTAAACTAAGTATATAGTAGTAATAGTATAATAAAATCTATAGACATATTAGTCTAAAAGGCCTTAGGTATAGAAAGAGAATAGAGTAGACTCTACTTCTAATTCTTATAAGGCTTAGATTATTAGTAAGTTATATAGCTTTTTGTAAATCTAGTAATAGTATTAGTTATAAGTAGCTAGTAGTAGTACTAACTAACTAAGTAATACGTTAGTTTCTTACTACTATAACTTATAGAAGAGCTATTATAGAATTACCTAATAATCTTATTATAGAGCTTATTATTAAATAGAATAACTAGACGCCTATAGAAGTAAATAAAACTATTATAGACTTTATAATTCTTAAGCTCTATCTTAAGTCTTATATTAGTAACTAAACTATGTAGTAGCTATTAGGCGCTATTATTCTTAGCCTTTATAATCTCTTTTATAGTACTATTAATATTATAAGCTAACTAGATAGCTACTATAAGTTTATTATCTAAAGCGTTCTCTATAGGTACCTATACCTATAGAGCTAGTGCGTAGATAGAAGAGTTTACTATAGACTTTCTCTCTAAATTTCTATCTAAGAGAGCGTCTAGCTTAGAAAATCTATCTACTAGGTTTCTCTTGCTAGCTACTTTCTTACTTATAAGATATATTATAGCTACTAGCGTAAGTGCTTTTTTATTATAGTTATTAAATAGTATATAGGTAAGATAAGCTATATAAGCTACTCTATTCTACTATTATATCTATATAATGTTCTTTTATATTCTTATATTAATTTAATTAAAACTAAGTATTATTTAAGTCTAATAGAGAATATAAAGATTATTTAGATTTATTAGAGTGTTACTAGAGTAATAGATAAGAGTGTTAGGTTTTATTTCTAGCCTGCCTAAGTAGTAAGTAATCTTAAAGTTAAACTTACTTAGAAACTCTACTTATTAGGCTTACCTCTAGTTAAGTTTCTTATTACTTATAAAAGTCTGTAATATAGCGTAATTAGAGATAACTTTAATTAGGTTAGTAGTGCTAGCTAGCTCTAGGTGCTATTTCTTAAAAGCCTTTATAATAGCTATAAGTTTTTTATTATAGATAGTGTAGTTATACTCTATAGAAGACATCTTTATAGATAGAAACGTAACTAGTTTTAGAATGCTATTATACTATAGTTATAATAGTATAGAGGCTATAATAGTGTTAGAGGTATTAGTTTCTAACTATATCTCTAGCTCTAGATTAAAGTAAGTAAGTATAGAAGTAATAGTAAAAGTATACTTAAGCTTTTTAAAAGCTTTATGTGCTAGAGAGCTATAGATAATTAGAAAGTTAGCGTAGACGTCTCTATTTAAACTATAGGTAAGGTTAGTTAAGAGTTATAAGATATATAAGTAGCCTACTATAAAGTGTTAATAGAAATTAGTAAAGCCTAAGAACGCTTAAAGCTTCTTTAGTAATATAAATAGTTTCTATTTAAGAATTAATTTTACCTTAGCTAAGTCTATCTTAATTTCTTTAGTTATAAGAATTAAGCCTAGGTACTTTATCTTCTTAACTGCAAACTTACTCTTATTAATATTAAGATAGAGCTCTACCTTACCTAACTTATAGATAACTTTATAAATATAGTTCTTATATTTATTAAACGTCTTACTATAGATAAAAATATTATCTAGGTACGCTAAGTAGAAGTTATCTAAGTAATTGCGCAGAACTTTATTAATATAAAACTAAAAGATTACTAGTGCGTTATATAATCTAAAAGGTATAACTAAGTACTTAAATAGACTATACCTAGTAAGAAAAGCTATTTTATATTTATTATCTTTCTTAATATAGATCTTATTAAACGCTATAATAATATCTATAACTATATAGTATCTAATATTAGATAGCTATATAAGAGTCTCTTTAATTATAGAAGAGGTATTCTAGTTCTTTATAGTAACTACGTTAAGTGCTTAGTAATTAATATAGATCTAGAGTCTACTCTCTAGCTTATAGATAATAAGCACTAGTAAGGTATACTTAGATTTGCTTTCTTAAATCTCGCCTTATAAGTTTATATTCTAGACGTAGGCCTTAATAGCTATTTCTTTATTATAGCTAAAGCTATGTATTCTAGTAGAAGAATACTTAGAACTAGGTATAATATTAATACTATAGTCTACTAGCCTACGTTAGTAGAGAAGATCTATAGTAGTAGAATTAGAGTTAAAATAGTAAGCTATATTATAGAGCTACTTAGAAAGTTTACGCAGAATCTTTTTCTATTATTTTAGAAGAGCGTTAAGCTTCTTATAAAACTTCTTAATATTCTTAGATAATAAAGTATTAAACTTAATAGAGAATAGTAACGCAAACACCTATTGCGCGTAGTTATAGTTATTATTCTTTTTATTACTACGCTCTAGGCACTTAAAATCTTAAGAATATATCTATATAACTTTATAGTTCTTATAGACTACTATCTTAAGTATAATGTTACTAGAGACGTGCAAGATATCTATAAGAGTATAGGTAGAATTAGTTTTCTTATAGAAGGTCTTTTTCTTATATTAAGAACTATAGACCTAGATAGACTTACTATAGGTAAGATAGTTTGCGAAATAATACTTACTATTAAAGAGTATAGTGTAGTTCTACTAGTTAATATATAGGTTATACTCTTCTAACTATAAAAGGCTAAAGATAAGATTATAACTAGCTATATTAACTTTATAGAATAGCTTCTTACTACTATAGTTACTATAGGCAACGTTAATAAGTACACTATAGGTAATAGTCTGTCTAATAACGCTACTATTACCTAGGTAAAGATAGAGTAGCTACTTAAGTAGAATAGTTTTTAGTTTATTATATTACGCAAATAATAATAATATATAGTTACTAGTAGCGCTAGAGTCTATTAAGCCTTCTATATTAATAAAGCTAGTAGATAAGTTAACTCTATATTTAAATACAAACTACTAGCTCTAAACTAGCTACTTACTCTTAATTACTATATTTATACTAAAAGTTACTTTTCTACTATTATTACTATTTATTCTATATATCTACTTCTCTAAGTGTTATATATAAACTTATAAAATCTTAGATTTCTACTCTAGTAAGCGTAGAGGTAGTAGAGTTAGTAATTTAGAGAAAGGTGCTCTAGTAAGAACGTTAAGAGGCGTATTAGAGTAGGTAGGTACTATATAAGTAATAGTAGAGAAGAGTGCTAATAGGCTTAGCTATCTAGTATTATTATTCTTCTTTTATATTAGTCTCTAGTAGCAACAATTGCTAGAGATGTTTAGTTTTCTGCCTACTTAGCAATATTCTTAATAAACGTCTAGAGTATAGTATTAGTTAAGATTATCTAAAGAGTAGAGATCTTAGACGTAGTAATAATAGAGCTAGCTTTATAAGTAGTAGATACATTACTATTAGTTATATAATAGTTCTTACTACTATTATTATAAGTGCCTCTACACTTAAAGTAGTAGCTCTACTTAGAGAGAATAGCTAACTACGCCTTAGTATAACTATAATTATTATAAGTACTAGAGAAACAAGCGCTACTATTAGTAGTAGTAGTAGTAGTAGCGCTACTACTACTACGCCTACTATAAGAGTTACTAGTAATAGTGTTACTACTAGTTAAGTAAAGTAGCTAGACCTAAGCTTAGTAGTTATAAATAAACTATTTCTATAAGTTACTAGCGTAATACTAAGTAAAGATATTATAGCTATACTTTATAAGTTAGATAGCGTACTAGATAAGTTTCTAATTAGATATATTAATAGAAGCTATAATAGACGTAAAGCAGCTAATCTAAGTATTAAAGGCTTTACTATTCTTTTAGCGTAGTATACTATTATATAGTAATATAGTAGTATTACTAATAGAGTTAGTAGTGTTATAAATATAGTTAAGCGTCTAGAAGACTTCTTTAGTGTTAATAAAGGTAGTGTAATATATTAGAGCTGTATAATACTTAACCTACTAAGCTATAGAACTATAAAGGTAATTAATAATATAGTTAATCTAGTTCTTTAGTGTAGTATAGATATTAGTCTTCTTAAGAAAGTTCTAGGTAGCGCAACACTAGTACTTATACTTATTATAGTTAGAGAAGTTACTATAGAACGTTTTAATATTCTTAAGCTTTGCACTAGTTATAATAAGGTTATTAGAGACTAAGCGCGCTAGGCGAGGCTACTATAAACCTACTTACTATAGACTAGACTAGAGGTTAGGCTAAGAAGAGCTAGGTAGAATAGTAAGAGAGTTTAGATAGCTAATAAATAGGTTAGGTATAGCTAGTAGTAGTAAGCTAACAGAACGCTGCTATTCTAAGGCCTAACTATTAGCATTAAAGTAAGTGTAGCTACTAGTTGTGCTACTACTAATATTAATACTTCTACTAATAGAGCTACTATTAGTAGAGATACTAAGTTATTATTATAGTTAGATCTTCTTATTAGTAAAGTCTACAACATAAGTCTATATATAAATATTAGAGTTATAGAATATCTATAACTTATTATTAATAATAGATAAATAGACAGCGTAGTTATTCTTTATCTTAACTAGATAAGCGTACTTCTTAGTAAGAGTCTTAACCTTAATATCTATAGTAGCCTTAGTTTAGGCTTTAGCTTACTTAATATAAGTAGCTATCTTCTCTTTACGTAGGTAAGTATTATTATAGAGTTACTTAACCTTATCTTTATAATTAACGCGCTTGTTTATAATATTAATAATATATCTAAACTAGACGTTAGTGTGTTTATTAATAGCATTCTTAAAGTTAGTAGTAGACTAAATATTATAGAGAATCTTAACTTTATTATTCTTATAAACGTTATAGAGGTAGAGGTAGATAGCGTTAGTATTATTATTAAAGACTATAGAAAGTATAGTCTATCTATAAGGTTTAATTACTACTTTAAGAGATTATTAGCGTAAGTTACAACGCTACTAGTAGTTAGCTACTATAGTGTTATTACTATTACCTTTACTTTTACTATTATTATTACCTTTAAAGCGTATACTATAAGTACGCTAGTATTCTATAAGTATAGTAGCGCGATTAGTGCGTATCTTAGCCTTTTTAGCTAGGCTAAAGTTAGAGTCTAACTTAAAGTTGCCTAGGCTATTATTAAAGCTCTAGGCGTCTTACTACTAAGTCTAGGTATTATCGCTAAGAGTAGAGACTGCGCTGCTACTAGCTTCTTTATTTAACTAGGCTATCTTTAATTAGCGTAGAGATATAGAATATAGAGTAAGCTATAGTAACTAGTTAGTGTTGCGCGCTAATATATTAATTTAGTCTATTATCTTATAACTAGGTAATATAATTTATGTATAAGTAATTATAAAGGCTTATTTTAAAAAAGAGCTTATATAATATAAGAGATATAATTAAATAGGTATATAATAGAATATAAGCTATAGAGCAGAATATAGAGGTATAGAGACCTTTATATTCTAGAGCTAGTAAGAGAACTAGTCTAATTAGATTAGGCTAGTTACGTAATAACGTTATATTATAAGTATAGCTAGAACTATAACATTAACCTCTAGACTAACTATTAAAACTTTAAATAGTTTATAAAGACTAAGACTTTTAACTATTAATAGGTTAGATCTTATATTATACTATCTAGGTTTAATTTTAATATCTACTATAAGGTAAAGTCTACTAACTCTATAGATAGGCTTTCTTACTACTTTAACTATATAGTAAAAGCTTAGAAATTTACTTAGAAGTATAATAAAGCTTTTATTTAGTCTATAAGAGATTTTATAACTAATAGTAATAGAACTTCTCTTTTAGTAGCTATAGTATAAATGCGCTCTACTAAGCGTACTAAGAAATAATAAGACTTTACTAAAAGTCTAGAAAGCTTTAACTAGGCTAGTAGATATACTATACTAGAGCTTTAAACTCTAGAGAAGTATAATAAGATAAATTACGCCTTTTTAAGTACTTTAGACAAATCTAAGTCTAAAGCTAACTAGTTTAGCCTAGATAGAGCTAAAACGCGCTATTATATAGTAAGAATACTAGTAACTACTAAAAAGAAGTTATAAGCTCTCTAAAAATATTATAATAACTTTCTAGTAGACTACTTTAAAGTAAAACGTACTCTAAAAAAGCTATAAAGGCGCTACTTTTAGAAGAGTATATATAAAGACGTAAAGTAATACTATAAGAATTACTTTATATATAAAAAGTCTACTTCTATAAAGTATAGGCCTTATAGCTTACTATAGCTTCTTCTAATACTTAACTACTTTTAGAAGAAGGTAATAATAGACTTTATTATAGAACTACTATCTAGTATAGTTTTTAGTATAAAGTATAACGCTATACTAGTTATTATAGATAAATTAACTAAAATAGTCTATTACGTGCTAGTATAAGCTAATTAGAATAGTACTAATCTAGTATAGGCCTAGATATATAAAGTTATCTAACTTTATAGTATACTAAAGCGTATTATCTTAGATTAAAGCTCTTTAATAAACTCTAAGTATTAGAATTCTTTTCTTTACTACTTTAATACTAGAAGAGTTCTTACTTCTACTTTCTATTCTTAGACTAATAGCTAAACTAAAAAGTAAAACTAAACTTTAAAGTAGTACTTTTACTACTACTACTTTTTAGAATAGAATAATTAGGCGCGCTAAATATCTATTAGAGAGTTTACGTATAATAATAGTATCTACTTTACTACTAAAGTTACTTTCTTCTAAATCTACTATAAAAAGTACTTTTATAGAGTAAATTAGTCTAATTTAGCTTTTAGTAAAAGAAAAAGCTTTATAAAGGCTAGTCTTACTAAATAAGTAATTAAACTATAATAAGAGTACTATAAAAAGATTAAAGTAGTAAATACTTACTAAAAAGAGTATACTAATAAGTACTACGCGCTAATACTCTTTAAAGTAAAAAACTAAGTTCTAGTCTTTAACTAATATATTAGAAGTACTTACCTAAAAAAAAAGCTAAATTAGAAGTTTCTTAGACTTAGAAAGATTATAAACTAGATTAGCCTCTTAGCCTTTTAGGTTAATCTTCTAGAACTTAATAGTGTTTATCTAGTATTTTATATATTACTTTTAGAGCCTTTTAATCTAAAAGGTACTATTTTATACTTTAAAGCGCCTAAGTAGAATACTTTAAGAGAATTTAGTAATAATATATATAAAGTAGAACGTATTATTAAAAAACAGCGTAATAAGAATAACTAATAGAAGTATCTAATTAAATAGGTTAGATACTTAAAGAAAGAAAACTTATAAAAACTAAGCCTAAATATCTTAGCTAATATACTATAGAAGTTCTAGAATAAGAAAAGAATATAATAGTGTAGAAAATCTTTAAAGGCCTAGCCTAAGAAGTAATACTATAGATAGCTTTATAAAGAAAGAGAATAAGTTAAGTTAAGCTATAATAGGCTATTCTAGTATAAACTAAAGTATACTTTTACTTTTTTTTCTTATATAGAGTTTTTTAAAGTATTTAATAGTATCTTAGACTAGAATAGCCTCTAATAGTCTAAAAAAGTCTAGTATAAGCTATTTTACTCTAACTCTTTCTAGCGTAAAGTTATTAGTTCTTTAGACCTTATAATTAGTTTTAAAGAATAAGATATTATACTTTAGATAAATTTATATAGATAAATAATCTTAACTACTATAAAGAACTTTTATATTTATAGAGAAATTCTAATCTAGATATTACGTAAGAGCTTTTAACTATACTATAATAGCTTATAATAGTCTAAAGTAGGCTAGTACTACTTAGTCTAAACTAATTCTATATAAACTTTATTAAACTCTACCTAAATATACTAGAAGAGCTTATATTACTCTAGAATAGACTAAAATAGGCTATAAGAAACTATTAAAGGTTATCTAAGAGTAACTTAAAGAATACTAGCTCTAAGATACTTAATCTTATCTTTCTTACTCTTAATCTACTTCTTAAGCTAGCTCTTCTTAGTAGTAGCTTTATTACTTTTTAGCTAAAAAGTAAGCTCTATCTAAAGTTTTTAAATAGTATTTTATAGATCTTTAACTATAGAAATAATAGCTTACTTAGTAGGCTTTAAGATAGAATACTATAAAAAAAGTTAGTATAAACTAAAATAGGCTATAAAAGGCTAAAAAAAAGTAAATAGAGGTAAAGTAGCTACTAGTAACCTATTATAGTAAAGTGTT
The DNA here is from genome assembly GCF_024043145.1 of Alternaria conjuncta. Taxonomy (NCBI): domain Eukaryota; kingdom Fungi; phylum Ascomycota; class Dothideomycetes; order Pleosporales; family Pleosporaceae; genus Alternaria; species Alternaria conjuncta. The sequence continues at coordinate 315,455 of NW_026250114.1, read as the reverse complement.
AATATAGAGTAGAGTAATAAAACGTAGTTAGTAACTCTATATAGTAATTTTAATATAAGTATATTTTCTAAACACTTTGTACTTACTATATATAACTATAGATTTAATAAAACTTTCTCTCTAACGTTTACTATAGATATAGTACTTTAATAATAATAATAATAATATACTTATAGAGGTAATAGTAATAGAGGCTTCTCTAGTATACTTAGAGATAGACTTAGAGATAGTAATAGATAAGCTATAGAGCTATAGAAATATTAAAATATTCTTAAAAGTTAATATAGAAGCTTTCTAAGAGAAAGCTCTTAGTAGAAAGAGTAGAATTTAGAGCGTAGCGCCTTTTTCTTAGCTATAGAAGTAGATAAGTAGAAGTCTAGGCAGCGTAGGTAAACTCTAGGTCTAGAGTAATATTAAATTATAGTACTATACTACTACAAAATGTAAAAAGATATTCGCGTAGGTAAACTATAGTATAGAGAATAGTAGCTTAGAGAAAAGTATAAAAAGCTTTATATATAGAGAATACTTCTCTTCTTTTTCTTTTTTATCTAACTTTCTATCTTAAAGAACTTCTTATATCTCTAAGAAATCTAAATACTTAGCTAAATACCTAGCTAAATACCTAGGTATAACTTCTAAGCTTAATACTAATACTAATATTACTTTAAAGATATTAAACTCTACTTTTCTCTTTATGCCTGCTACCTAGATAAGTACTTCTAACTCTTTAATGTCTAGTCTAGGTAATAGTTACTTAGTACTACTAATAGGCTTAGTTTCTTATAAGGTTAGTATTACTAATACTAATATAACTTTTAATACTTTATATCTCTAAGTATAAATATATAAAGATAACCTTAAGAATATAGTAGTAATATTTATAAACGTTATTCTACTAAGAGAATTTAATCTAGAGAATAAGGCACTATATACTTATTTTTATATAAATATACTTTTTATTATTAAGCTATTCTAGATAAATACGCTATTTATATACTATACTATAAGAAAGAAGAAAGATAAAGCTTTTACTTAGAAGAAATTTAAGCGTTAGAAAAGAGTAGACGTAATATATAATATAATAATAGTGCTAGTATAGGTAGTAGTAAAAAGGTAGATATAGTTAAATAGACTCTATTTCTAGACTTTACTCTAGAAGTTAGAGACGCTTAGAATTATTAAAGAGATAAGAGATAAGCTATAAGTATAAGTATAGTAGTAATAGAGCTAGTAAGCTAAGAAATAGTAGTTATAAGCGCTCTAGAATAATCTAAGTATTATTATAAAGTTTAGACTATAGCTATAAGAGCTTAGAAGTTATTAGTATAGATAGAGAATAAGTAGGTAAGTAAGTAAGAGTAAATGTAGATAGTAAGTAGTAGTTACGTAATATAGCTAATATAGCTAGCTTATAGATAATTATATATAGAATATAAGTTACTAGTGTTTATATAAGTATTATATAGGTATTATATAAGTATCTTAGGTTATCTTAGAGGCTTTATACTAGTAATAAGCTTACTTAGTTTCTTTTTAGTGTTACGTAATTATATAAGACTAGTGCTAGTGCTAGTTAATAGTCTAGATAGCTATTAGTAATATATAATAAATATAAAGTAGTTAGCCTATTATAATTATATATAGTAACTATTATATTAGTAGTAGAGGTAGTATAGGTGTAAGTATTATAAGTTACAAATCTAGCTTACGTTAGAGATTTTTTAAGTTTACTTTTAGAGTCTAATATAGTAACGTGTTATTACGTAGTTACGTAATTACGTAATTATATAATTATTTAATTTTAAAAAAAGTACGCTATAGACTCTATCTTTTAGATCTAAAAAGAACTAGTAACCTATAAAGAGCTAATTAGAGCTATAAGAGCTTAGAAAAGAGTATTTTAAAACTTACTAATTACTTAAATAGTAATTTAGCGTTAAGCGTACTAGTAATCTTATTAGCTTTCTTCTTAGATATATAAAGAGTACTATTAGTAAAGCTAGTAACTATAGTCTTAGCCTTAGTCTTATTATTAAAGCGCGCGCTAGACTTAGTAGTAGTATAGCTATAGAGTACGCTAAAATAAAATTATAAGTACTTCTAATTAGAAAAGTAGTTACTACTAAAGTTAGTTAAAATAGTCTAGAATAGACTATTATAGGCTAATCTAGCTCTTTTAGACTCTATAAAGACTTTACTAACTCTAGAGAGAATAGAAAGGTTTATAAAATGCTAAATTAGGCTAAAATAGGCTAATATAAGTTAAAACTTACTTAATAATATTATTATAGACGCTTTTATACTCTTTTACTAAGTTTATCTTTAGGTAGCGTAAGTTACTATACTTAAAGTTCTTTATAGCTAGTAGAGTAAATACTAAGATATTATTAGAGGCTTAAAAATATAAAATAATAGGCCTTTTACTAAAGAGCTTCTAGTTAGTTAATAATTAGTAGATAATCTTATATATAGTTTCTAAGTTAATAAAATTCTCTAGAGACTATATTAGTTAGTATTAGTATAAAAAGGCCTAAAATAGACTAAAATAGACTAAAACTATCTATTCTAAAGCTATTTACTATATATTAGCCTTATAAAGGCTAATAGAAAGTAATAGTAGCTAGAAGAAAGTAAAATAGGTACTTATAGTAAAGTACTACTTATTTATAGCTTAATACTAGCTATATAAAATAGTTTAAGTAATAGTATCTCTAAATAGTGTACTAGTAACCTTTCTAATTATACTAGTAAAGATAGTACACTTTTTTTTAGTTTTAAGAACTAAAAAAGTATAGCTATAGTAGTTAAATATATAAGACTTATTAAGCTTTTATAACTATAAGTAACTAGTATATAGTATATAACTAATCTTAAAAAGTCTAAGTATATAAAAGTAGCTTATAGTAATCTAATTATTACTAACTATAGTTAAGTTAAGGTAAAAAAAGCTATTAAAGCTTAAAATAAAGTAATATAGAGTATAAGAAGTAGATATAAGTAGAAAGAAAGTAAATTAGTATAAAGTGCGTATTAATAGTCTTAGTTAGAGTACTAAAGGCTAGTTAGTAGTAATTTAGTATAATTTACGCTAAAAACTTTTAATTTAGGCTAAACTACTCTATTATACTCTAAAATAGGCTATAATAAGTTACTTTAGACCTTTTTAGAATTCTAGAAATAATAAGTAAAAAGAGCTAATACTTACTATTATAGAGTAATTAAAAAGTAAAAAATAAAAAAGAGAAATCTAACTAGCTAAAAATACCTAGAGCGTATAGGCTTACGCTAGCGCTACTAGCGTAGAAAAACGCGTTTATATATAATTTTATAATCTTCTAGATTACTAGATTTTTCTACTAAGACTTCTATCTTTTATAGGCGTATTCTATCTATAAATATCTAGTATAGACTATTATAGACTAGAATAGTCTATTCTAGGCCTTACTTACTTTTTTCTACTTATTACGCAAACTTAGAGTTAGATTAAAAGTAATCTACTCTAAGAGAAAAAATAATATTAGACTCTAGCTTATAAGAGCTTAGGCTAACTTAGCTATAAGTATAAATACTTTAGAATTACTATTATAGCTTAGTAGTAATTTGTTTCTAGTCTTTTTAGAATAATATACCTAATTATAGTCTAATATTATATATCTAGTATTTAACTAACTTTATTATTTAATAAGTATAAGCTATAAATTTTTCTTTATTTTATTAGTAAAAGCTATATAATAAAAGTATTAAGTAAGCTTATAATATAAAGACTATAATTTTCTTAAAGTAAGATCTTTATAATAAAAAGTAAAAGCTTATAAAAAAGAGGTATAGTAGCTTAGCTTAGCTATAGTAGTATATTTAAAGTTTATAAAATAAAGCTAGTAATTAAGACTTTTTAAAGATAGTTAAGGCTAAGTAGCTAAAAACAAAGTTTAGTAAAATATATTCTTATTTAATAAGTAGCTTTACACGTAATTTTAATAGACTATAGAAAGAGCAAGCTTTAGGCGACTACTGTTAATCTTGGGGCGGTGCTTACGGTTAGGCAAGCACGGGTGGGGCTGAGCTGCGGCCGGCCAACCGAGAGCGATGTCATGAGGAAGCCAAGTACCCTATCAAAAGACCACGGAGGTGATGAACATGACATGGACCGTGTTGAGGAAACGGTAATGCATGCTGCGCCGGCCAGGACAGGAAATGCAACAGCCTTATGTGTGCTAGTATTGCGTCTTGTGCTGAGAATAGAAACGTGGTAAGCAGCATGCATACTTACCCGATGCATCACTGGATCAATGAGGTGCACGCAGGTCAGACTGTGATATTGCAAGACCAAACTTTTGAGCATTGGGAGAGACCACTATGAACTCCGCCAACCCTATAGTCGAGACCTCTAGTCCGAATTGCCCTCGCGCCCCAACATACATGACAAACATGGCGACCATATGCACGAGGCTGGCTTTCAACGAAGCACAGCGTAGAATATATACACGGACCACAGAGCCGATATAAACAAATGGTCTAGACCCAGGGATTTCTCCCTTGGAGAGCAACAACCAGGGGGGTATGAAACTAGGCACCGTTCCCGATCCGGCAGTATCGTGAAGAATGGAAACTGAAAACGACTATAGTAAAACAACAAACAGTAAAGGAAGCCGACAAGACATTAGTTCTGGGCCGCCAGATTGCGGCCGGATTAAGGACAGTATGTGGTGAGTAGTGGAACCTGTCGAGCGGATCCTGGGGTATACAAGACAAGACCGACAAGAGATGCGAGATGGTGGGTACAATGCGAGGTGAGCAATACGCACGTTCATGCGTGTCGTTAGGCAAAACAGATGCTGGAGCGAGAGTAAGAAGGCAATAAAAGACTAGTAGATCGTTCAAACGTTCTCTGTAAACCGAGATGACCTGGATCCATCCGCCGAAGGCAGACTTCGACCAAGAGTGCCTCTGGGTGGGGCATCAGGATTTGGAGATTGTGGCGGACTGAGATAGTGGCGGTCCGAGAAGGGGTTGCCCTCATCAGGATGCCGTATGACTGGTGTCCTGGCTGGGCTGGGTCGAATGTTCATGGGTCCTGACTCTCGGTTCGTTGGGCTGTCACCGATCTCCTTGCCAAACTCTTTTGACATGCCGGGACCGCCATATGTGCCGTGTTCATCTTGGTAGAAAGAAGATCCAGACATTGTGCCGCCACGAGAGAACTGATCTGATGTCATGCCCTCGCTGAAGGCGGAAGGAAGCTTGCGCCCTGACACCCGTTGAAAGCTGCGTTCACCACCACTGAGGTTGGTTTCCGCAGTCTTCCCTGACAAACCAGAGAAACGGTTCAAGAAGGCGATAGGAGCCAAGGTACTAGCTGTGGTGGGTGCTTGCCTCATCGACTGGTTGTTATCGGTGTGATCGTCGCCAGTGAGTTGTAAAGCACCGCCCTGCTTCCGCTTGTGACGTCTAAGCAGCAGCAGTATTATGGCGAGAATGAGCGCAGCGCCTGCCAAACTGCCCACTACACTTCCGACGACCTGTGGGGTTTCAAGTGGAGAAGGAGCGGTGTCGGCATCAGCATCTGAGATGCCTGCTGTGGTGGCAGCAGGGGCAGCCGCCGTTCCAGACGCACCCCCACCGGCACCACCATAGTATGCTGTTGTTGACGCAGCATCCGAGGAGATGACGGTACTGCTAGGGAAAGCAGATTCTGCTGAAGTTTGAGAAGATGACGCTGTGTCAGACGAGGACGTGAATTGCGATGCCGATGAAGATGTCGAGCGAGTCGGAGCGTCTGCGATGGTCGCAATCAGGTCAGTCGCAGTTGACGCCGAGATGCTGTCAAGAGAGACGAATGAAGAAGATGAGAACAAGGAAGCAGTGCCTGGAAATGTTAGACTTGATCATGTTGGCAGTATCGTCTGGCTTACTAGATGCGGTCGAGTTCAAGATAAAACTAACATCTGATAGCGGCACAGGGGCTGCAGATGGAGTCGCAATGCTTACGGGGCCACCAGTTGGAATTGGAGATGCGCTCAAGTCGGAGGTGGCCGGGACTTGGCCGCCTGTAGAGTATGGGTACGCAGGAACGGTGGGAACCACGAGGTCACTTGGGAAAGGTGGGACTGCTGGGACGGATGGAAGCACAGGAGCCGCAACTGTGGGTACTGCTGGTACTGCTGGAATACCGGGTGAGGGAGCGGAGGGCAGTGGTTGCTGCGCCGCGGGAGCTACCGAGGGCGCTGGTGCGGGTGAAGGCGCTGCGACTGCTGCAGCAGTCGGTAGTACAGGTGCATCTGGGGACTGAGGTGTGACGGGCGCCATAGTCTCCTGAGCGATGAAACTTCCGCTGGTATCGACGGTCCCGACTACTTCGACGGCGACAGTGACAACCTTCGTGTTGCCTAGTGCAGCACGACGGTGAAAGAAGCGATGGCCTCTGCTCATGCTGTCTCTGGCTCTCAGTTCAGGGATAAGGTCCTCCTGGCTTGATTCCTCCTCTTTCTCTTCAGATTGCGGCACAGGTTCGCTCTGGGGCGGGACGTTTTGCGCGCGGTGACGGTAGCGCGAATCGACTCTGGATATCCTGGGAGGTGTTGCAACGGGGTCCATAAAGGTCTAGAGACGGGTCCAGGCAGTACGGACTAGGGCGATGCTTCCAGAGTATCGGTGGCGAGGTGCGCGGTTTGGCGGTACATGTGTTGTAGGGACGGTGTTGCGAATGAGCGGACGTACGGGCTTCAGCCGATGCAGGGAGTCCAGTCAATGGAGTGGGTTTGGGTGGGAGCGAGTGAATGTCGGCAAAAGAATGGACGCCAGGTGACTGACTGAGGGATGGTCTGGAGGCGGCAACGATCAGCACTCACATGTCAGGAGGATGGATGCAGAGGAGGACCTACGTGAAGGCGATCAATAGGCCAGCATTTGCTTCGCGACGGTCGCGCGGTTGAGGGGGCGGACGGGGTGGTTATGGGGGAACGGGCGGCGGACGCAATTTCTAGCGTCGTGTATCGTGCAACGGGGTGGGCCAGACGTGGTGTGGGTGTCGCGCGACGGCGGCTCCAACAGCTGCTGTCCTGAAGGTCCCTTGGCCGTGGTAGCGCTGGGTCCGTGGAATTGTCGACGTCGCGGCGGAAGCGTCGTGGGAAAGAGCGATCGGGACACAGGGAGCAGACACAGACACTTTCACAGCGCACGCCGACGCTCCAGCCCAGCCAGATGCAGCGAGGAGACGAGAAACCGTTTGGGGTCCGTCGGCCGTTGGCACAGACCCTGTGGGCCTGATTGGCCCGCAACCGAGATGATATGTCCAGGAATAGCAGGCCCCACCGGCATACGATATCACCACACGCACGAAGCAGCGACGCGATCTTCGCTGCCATGACGACTGGTGACGACGGCAATCTCTTGCTTAATCTCGTCCTCGCCCACCCGTCGCGCGTCGTCGAGCTTCATTCTTCGGCAGTATAACTTCGGAGAATTGGCGTACCATGGTCCAAAGGGGCTGCTAACTAGCCGTCCCGCTTGCACCTGCAGTGGCGCCACACCATCCAGCGACGGCCTTTCAGGTACCGCATTCTGGAACGGAGTATGCAGGGCCATGGCCCACTGCAAAGTCTGTCGAGGTGTTATTCTTAGTTGCCGCCCTTGGGTTGTCGCACCTGCCATTGCTATTGTCGCACAAGCATCGCCGACTCGTGCTCGTCGCCTTGGGGGACTCGCTTGCTGCAATCTGCCGTCGTGCCCTTTCCACCACCGCCGGCCCGTGTCTGCTGGCTGGCGTATTGCCAAGCCCGAGTAGTGTTCATTGTTCGCTAGGGTGGCCTTCATAGTTCACCACCAACATCACGAGCTTCCTCTCTGGAACGCGCCACTGTCTAGTATGTTTGTCTGGAGCCCCTGGCCTATCGCGTCAACAAACAACAGCGCATGAACCACGCCGAACAAAGAGCGAGGCCATCCACGCCGTATGACATTGCCCTCCTGATCCAGACCTGCCCTTCAGCATGCCTCATTCCTCATGACTTGTGAGATGTGCCACTCTGCGGTGCATGACTATTCGTCATATAGCTTCACAGACCTTAGCAAACCTAAACGACAAGGCCTCAGCGATCAGCTCTATACGCACGAGTCATGCACCTTAACACGGATTCACGGAACTTCAAATATCCTCTGACACGAGCGCGACTTCGAAACACAAACATATAGGATATATATGTAATATATAACCAAAGGGGTGATCGGCGGCGCGCCAGATTCCGCGGTTCGGTCCCTTGCTGCTTTCTAAGTCTTTGTCTCCGCTGGGAAAGCGTGCGTCTCATCGGGTTCCACACGCCCAACTACGACTGCCTGCCGCTTGTGGACTACTATATCGCGTTGCGCACGTCTTTTCTCGTTGATTTTCAGCAAACTGACGGTGCAAAGTGTCGAACCAGTGGTCTTGTCTTTCTAGCGCGTGTCTATTCGTTATACCTACTTGTTGAGCATGCGTATAGGTGAATACGCGAGTGGCGAGCGAATACGCCGTCCCTCGTATCGCACCTGCGTATGAGTTGTCGCGTTTTACCCCACATTGCCCCTCTGTACTGCACGCCTTCCAAGCCTCGCAAACACTTCCCAGTTTTCAAGACACTGGTTATATAATTCGTGCCTCTTCCCATGCGTGTCGCCCGTGTCGTAACAGGTGCACCAACACCCAACAATGACGTCGCCAACAAGTCAAGCAATGGACCCCCAAAAGCACCAAAGGCGCCCACCACCTCTTCCTCCCCGAGACTCTTCAACAAGTGATGCGCCCCCACCCTACTCCGTCATGGGCATGTCGTCGCAAGACCCGCGCTCCTCTTCAACCCAGTCGCTCGTTCCAGATCCCTCGCAGGGAGACACCGGGCGACGGCGGCTAATGCTCGTTTTCATTCATGGCTTCATGGGCAACGAAACAAGTTTTAGGAGCTTCCCAGCCCACGTGCACAATCTTGTAACCATCACGCTCGCCGAAACCCATGTCGTCCACACAAAAATCTATCCCAGATACAAGTCCAGGGATTCGCTTGAGATTGCGAGAGACAACTTCTCGAGATGGTTCGGTTCTCTCACCCATCAACATGCTCAGGACTGACAGCTGTCAGGCTAGCTCCACACGAGGATCAATGGACCGACGTTGTCTTGCTCGGTCATTCCATGGGTGGCTTGCTCGCTGCAGACATCGCGCTAGTATTTCGCCATCGCATCATTGGCATCGTGAATTTCGATGTTCCGTTCCTGGGCATGCATCCTGGAATTATCAAAGCTGGGCTAGGCAGCATCTTCAGTTCACCGCCAACGCCACAGGACGCAATCGTGCAAGACGCTGACATTGGAAAGAGGCCCAGTAGAATGAGCACAATCTTCAACCCAAAGCCTACGGATCCCAATTACAATCCGGCCTTCCCAAATGATGTGAATCTGCCAAATCGGAAGGGCTGGGAAAACAGCCTACACTGGCTTACCAAACACTACAAAGACGGCTTGAAAGAAGCCACCAAAGGCCTCGTCAAGTCTCATTTTGAGTTCGGTAGCGCAATGGCCGACTACAAGGAATTGAAGAACAGATACGCAAGGGTGCGCGCACTTGAAGAAGACGACGAAAGCAAGAGGAGATCTGGTTTTGGCCAAGGGTGCACAGTACCTCGCGTACGCTTCGTCAACTACTACACTGCAAGCACCGGAAGACCCAAGAAGCCAAAATCTCCCAAGTCGCCTTCTCCAAAATCACCATCCCCATCCCGCTCCTCCAGTCAGCAACTACAGCATCAGGACAGCAATATGAGTGCCTCGAGTGAGGCATCGCGACACATACCTACTCAAACAGAGGAACAAGCGAGGTCGAGAAGCTCATCGATCACATCGTCCGAGCCAGAGATGACACACGTGCATCCTGAACCCATGGTAGACTCTCCACCACTATCCATTGAAGTCCACGAGCATCGAGAGGACGGTGTCGTGCCTGTCAGCCCTCAAGACCTCCTCTCGGCTACCAGCCCTACAGCACCTCAAACTTTCGAGGAATCAGCGCGCGAAGACAGTGGTCCTCCAAATTTACCAGAGATCCCGCCTATCCCGCAGGAGCCGCCATTTGTTGATCTGATGCAATTCTCCGACAAGGCCCAGCGCAAAGCTGCAGAGAAGGAGCACGACCAGGCTCTTAAGGTATACCAGAAAGCTGTCAAGACACGCAACAAGACGATCAATGAACGGACCAAGATGGAAGAGAAATGGGAAAAGGAAAAAGCGAAAGAGAAGAAGGACCGAGAGAAGGAAGAGAAGAAGAGACACGAAGAGCGGGAGAAAGCAAGGAAGGAGCAGGAGAAGGAAGAGCTGAAGAAGGCTGAAGAGGCAAACAACATGTCAGCAGAGGACAAGCAAAGGCAGAAGGAAAGAGAACAGCGACAAGCAGAGGCAGAGCAGAGAGAAGAAGAAGCGCGGCAAAGGCAACGAGAGGCAGACTTGCGCGATGGGAAGATACCCGCAGAAGACAAAGCCGAACCAAAACGTGCTACGACTGACCTGGAAGAAGACATTGGTGCTATCGAACTAGGAGACGACGAACCAGCTCAACATAACCCCCAGCATCCATACGCCAACTACCAATTCTCGCGCAGCGGTATCATGCGTCAAGACACACCAGACGGCCGCGCCGATTCCTCCTACACCCTTTCCACAATGGACAGCCAGAACAGTCATCGCCCAAAGACCGAGTCGGAAGAAAGCGCGCCTGCCAAACCTAAGAAGCTTAAGAAATTCTGCATGCTACCACCGAAAGACGCGGATGGCAACAAAGACCCTACGTGGATACGAGTCTTCATGGAGAACATGGACGAGGTGACAGCACATACCTCGCTTTTCTTCATCAACGAGACATATGAGAAGCTAGTAGGAGATGTCGGCGCGAGGATAGAAGACTGGGTCAGAGAAGCGGATAGTATGAGGTTGGTGCGCGAGATGAGTGAGATGGAAGACATGAAATCGTGATTCACCGTCCAAGATACCCGTGTATATATGAAATTACCATAGACAATCCCAGCGTTGCTCTTTCTAAGCCTGAGTACTGGTCCATCCTATCTGCGGCGCAATCGACATGACCCTGCCACCTACGACCAGCCCCCAAACACCCAGGCCCAGTATCCCTGATCCACCGTTCGCCATGCCCGCCCATACGCCTCCTGCTGCCGCCCATCCCAGACTCAATGTGCTCAGCAATAATACCACGAGCTCACTACCCCGTATCGCTTCGTTGAATTTCTCAACAAACGGGATTTTCGTCTGATTCTTGTCGTTCCAGAAATTGTTCATGTGTACCCTCGCGAGGTAGGCAGCCGCCGCATTCGCCGCGCCAGCCCCAACCAGCACTTTTGTAGACGCAAGACTAGGCACGATGAGGAGGGCCGTGGAGGTGAGGAGGCTGAGTAGTAGCTATACAACCCATCTCGTTAGTTACACTTATTCTCACGTTGCCCTTGACAGGGAGAGGGGGGTTACGAACTGTAACAGTCCCACTCGTCTGCGTCGACCGCGTCTTGTGCAGTCTTTGCGCCGCTGTGTTTGACCATTCTGCGGCTTTTTCGCTCTGCGACTCGTATTGCTGCAGGCGCGTTATGTTTTGGTAGGAGAGGTAGAGGCCGTAGGCGCTGAGGGCTGAGGTGAGGCTGAGTTGGAAGACGCTGACGGTGTGGATGGAGGGGGAGAACATTGTTGAGTGAGAGGAGGGCGTCTGGATCAGCGGAGGCGGTGGGGGTGGAGGGGTTGTTGGTGGTGTGGTTGCTGGGGTGGGTGTGAAGGAGTGGAAGGAAGTTTGGGGGAGGGACGGGACGCTACGTCATCGTGTTCTAGAACTTGCAGGGTTGAGGGAATGCCCAGGTGGGCTGCTGGCTCCTGCGTTGGAACGCGATACCAACGCGACGCGACAACGCGAACACATTCGACACGCTCTTGCTTTGTAGAATAGACCTATCGCATCTGCTTCATGTCCTTACCGATACCCAACTTCGGCTCATGCGCCAGCTTCGAGAAAAGGCAGACTAATCAGCTTCCGTCACACATACTATGCATGCTGAAGACTACGACGAGTCCTTCGTGTGGAAGTGCAGGCTCCATGCCCTCGCATTTGGTCAATTGCCCTTTTGTTTGTGGTTGTTCATACTCCTCATTGTCCATAGTTCCCTCGGCACTGTTCTGCTCGGCTTCAAAAGATATCCCGAGATTCTAGCGCTATATTCAAAAGCCGACCGGCTACGGATAAGGAACGTGTTTCCGATCTGCCTTTTCTCACAACGTCGCAAACATGACTTGTGTCGTTTTTCCTGTGCTGTTCGAGCCATCGTCAAGTCATGCTTACTACTAAACTTGCAGCGCGAAGGTACCCTCTACACCGATGTAGTAGTTTCCATGCGAGGGGTCTGGCTTCGCTTGCACCGCGGGTGTCGATCAGTCCTCTCGATGCAGGCATACCACTCGACTACGACCGACAGGTCTTGCAGCTCAAGTCTGTTAGACATGGCTCGCGGCGCCCCCTTACCCTGACAGAAAAAGTGCTGTATAGTCACCTTTACACTTCAGACGAGCACCACTGGTCTCTAGATGAAATCAGGCGTGGAGAGACGCTACTGCACCTCCGCCCAGACAGAGTCGCATGTCATGATGCGACGGCTACTATGGCATTGCTGCAGTTCATCAGCGCAGGCCTCCCGAAAGTCCAGATCCCCACGACAGTGCACAGCGACCATCTCATTGTATCGCGCGACGGCGCCGAGGAAGACCTTGTCCGTGGAAGAAAAGAGCATCGCGAAGTCTACGCGTTTCTGAGTAGCGCAGCGAAGAAGTACGGAATCGGCTGGTGGAAACCTGGCGCCGGCATCATCCACACCACTATCTTCGAGAATTACGCGTTTCCTGGAGGCTTGATCATCGGGACAGACTCGCATACGCCCAACGCCGGCGGCATGGGAATGCTTGGTATCGGAGTTGGAGGTTCTGATGCAGTCGATGCGATGGCTGGTATGCCCTGGGAGCTCATGTGCCCACAGATCGTAGGTGTCCGACTTACTGGTAGCCTGCATGGATGGGCCTCGACAAAAGACATCATCTGCAAACTTGCGGGTATACTGTCTGTTTCAGGCGGAAAGGGCAAGGTGATTGAGTTCTTTGGCCCGGGTACGCAGACGTTGGGTGCGACGGCCATGGCCACAGTCTGCAACATGTCAGCTGAGATTGGATCGACCTCCTGTATCTTTCCCTACTCCGAGGCCATGAATCGATATCTCTCGGCGACGAAGCGTGCGAATGTCGCGCGCCTCGCAAATGGCTACAAGGATATCCTGCTGACCGCAGATGAGGGCTCCGAGAAGCATTATGATACGGTTATCGAAATTGACCTAGACTCTCTAGAGCCACATGTCAACGGTCCCTTTACTCCGGATCTTTCGCATCCTATTTCAGAACTGAAGGATGCTGTAGCAAAGAACGACTGGCCTGTCGAAGTCAGTCATGCCATGGTAGGCAGCTGCACCAACAGCTCATACGAAGATCTATACAAAACGTCGCAGCTTGTCGAGCAGGCCAAGGCGGCTGGTCTGCCGAAAGTGAAGACACCGTTTCTGGTCTCCCCAGGCAGCGAAGATATACGCGCGACTGCAGAGTCGGAGGGTATACTGCAAACATTGCGCGAGGCAGGTGCTGTTGTGCTGAGCACAACTTGTGGCCCTTGCGTAGGGCAATGGCAGCGTACAGACGTCGATGTCAAAGGCCGCGAGAGAAACACGGTAGTTTCCAGTTTCAACCGCAATTTCGTTGGTCGGCACGACGGCAACCCAGAGACCTGTTCATTTGTGACTTCTCCAGAGATGGTGACGGCTTTTGCCTACTCTGGAAGGTTGGATTTCAATCCTGTCGTCGACTCTCTTCAAATCGAAGGGTCAGCGCAGGGGTTCCAGTTTACAGCACCAAAGAACGTCGAGTTACCCATGCAGTTCGTCGTGGGCGAAGATTTCTACCAAGCTCCAATTCATGACGCCGACGATGTGGCAGTCGAAATTGACCCACAATCTGAGCGTCTGCAACTCCTTGAGCCCTTCAAACCCTGGTCTCCCGGCTCGACGAAAGACATGCCGATTCTCGTCAAAGTCCAAGGAAAGTGCACGACCGATCATATTAGCCCCGCAGGCCCGTGGTACAAATTCCGTGGCCATCTTGAGAATATCAGCAACAACATGCTTCTCGCAGCTTCGAACGCCTTCCTAGGTTCCGACTCCAAGTTGCTCGGCCACACGATCCACCCGCTAACCAGCGAAATCGGACTTGTGCATGAAGTCGCCCGAAACTTGCGCGATCAAGGTGTAAACTGGTGTATCGTCGGTGACTTCAACTACGGAGAAGGCTCATCGCGTGAGCATGCAGCGCTAGAACCGCGTTTCCTTGGTGGCGTCGCGATCATAGCACGCTCTTTTGCTAGAATACACGAAACCAATTTGAAGAAGCAGGGCATGCTGCCTCTGACGTTTGCGAATCCCCAGGACTACGATCGTATTCAGTTGGGCGATCGCATTACGCTACAAGGTGTTGAAGACGGCGAGCTACGGCCGGGAAGGCAGGCTAGCATGCGTGTGGTGCGCGCGAATAATGCAGGAGAGTGGATCGCGCCGCTCAACCATAGTTACAGCAACGGTCAATTGAAGTGGCTGAGAGCGGGGAGTGCGCTGAACCATATCAAACAAACGGTCTTGGGTAGGTAATTGATCGGGTTGGAGGTGTGGTTTGGGGTAGGCCCTCTGGGAGACAATTGCAACCTTGCAACATCAACAAAGCCAAAAGTCTCCACTCGATGTCGACATCAGCGATACTAGCCATTGAGGTATATAACTACCTCGGCGTTTTTGGCTGGACCGCTCGGTCTAAGGAAGTTAGATAATGTAAAGACGCCACGGAACCCCGCGGTCATCGCCTCGAATCTGATTGGCGGAAGTCCCACGCTGATCTACAAACGCAGGCCGACGCGTTCCTGGAGCCCTAGAGCCGTCTCCCGTAAGCCGTGAGCGGGCAGCTAGTTTGAGACAGCTGTTGACTGTACGTGATTTCGACGACTCGTATCGAGCATCAATTGACCTTTCGCAATGGCTCAAAGAGTGCTTCTTCGATCAGGTCGGGGCTTGTCGCTCGCGCCTCGCTCCCTGCAGATCACCCGCTCCTTCAGCACCGTTCTCGATACCCCTGTCGACCCTGGAACTCAACAATTACGCTCACCAGCGCGGACAGGCTCCGTCTTCGAGAATGCACTCAATGCAAGTGCGCCCAGGACGAGCTGGACAAAGGAGGAGATTACTGAAGTCTACAATACTTCGCTGATAGACCTTACACATGCAGCGGTATGTCACACAGCTCTATCATCATTTGGATGGACAATGTCTCATCAATCCCGTTGTAGGCTTCGGTGCACCGGCGCTTTCATGACCCCGCTGCCATCCAGATGTGCACACTGTTCAACATCAAGACTGGAGGCTGCAGCGAGGACTGCTCCTACTGTGCGCAGTCATCGCGTTACGACACAGGACTGAAAGCCACGAAACTATCTTCGGTTGACTCAGTCCTGGAAGCTGCGCGTGTCGCAAAAGAGAATGGAAGCTCAAGATTCTGCATGGGAGCTGCCTGGAGAGACATGCGAGGCCGCAAGACCAATCTCAAGAACATCAAGGAGATGATAAAGGGGGTGCGCGGTATGGGTATGGAGGCATGTGTTACCTTGGGCATGGTCGGTAAGTCTATCCAGAAGAACACTCATGTGAAGCATACACTGACTTTGTAAACCTTCACGTAGATGCTGCGCAAGCAAAAGAGCTCAAAGACGCCGGATTGACAGCATACAACCACAACGTTGATACCAGCCGGGAGCACTACCCCAGTGTCATCACCACACGCACCTACGACGAGCGACTCGCCACCATCAAGAACGTCCAAGAAGCCGGCATACACGTGTGCACCGGCGGTATCCTTGGTTTAGGCGAGAAGGCTCGCGACCACGTCGGTCTCATCCACACCGTCGCAACACTACCAGCCCATCCCGAGAGCTTCCCCGTCAACGCCCTAGTCCCAATCAAAGGCACACCCCTCGGAGAAACACAAGCCATCTCCTTCGACGCCATCCTCCGTACCATCGCTACCGCGCGACTCGTCATGCCGACCACCATCATCCGTCTCGCGGCTGGCCGCCACACAATGCGCGAGGAGAAGCAGATTATGTGTTTCCAAGCGGGCGCTAATGCTGTCTTTACGGGTGAGAAGATGTTGACGACTGCTTGCAACGGTTGGGAAGAGGATAAGGCTATGTTTGGCAGGTGGGGATTGAGGCCTATGAAGATGGAGGAGACGATTGGAGAGCAGCGTAAGCTTCCCGGGCAGGATGAGGCTGAAGCGGTTGTTGCGGCTGCGGAGGCGGAGGCTACGGTTCAGGCACTTGCTTGAGGGTAGGGGTGTTTTGTATAAAGTCACTCTCACAATACGATGGAGAAATAAAGAAGTTCATGAGTTCACGATTATAACTCTGGATTGCGTTGTCCTCTCGATTCAGAGCTAGAGTTTCGCTCGCACGACCGCTTCTCGTACATGATTTCGTGACTGATCATCTGCCTGACTCTCGCACCATTTCCCAAGCAATTCTACGAGTCTATCCACCTCCGCTGATGTGTTGCCAGCATGTAAGCAGATCCTGACTCTAGCAGTACCTACCGGCACTGTTGGCGGCACAACCGCTCGGACCATCATTCCATGAGTCTGCAAAAAGCTCGCGAGGGCTTTCGGTCTTGCCAACTGTACTGCGAATATAGGTGATCTCGGGCATGCACTTGGAATTGTGAGTGCCTGACCAGCCGATTTCGAGTGTCTTTGGAGATAAATAAGACTGGTATAGAGATGTTGGGTAAGATTTTGTAGATGGGCTTGTAGTTTCACGCTCTGGCCAGACTGGAGTAACCGGTACGAAGAGCGTATGAGCGCTAGCGAGGGGTAGGACAGGAATGTTGTATATATGAGCGGACGTGCGTAGTTGATGAGGTAATGACGCAGGGTGTCTGAGCCGAGAATGATTGCTGTGAAGTGCTTAGCATCTTTCACAAACTTGCAACTGATAATCTGAAACTTACCTCCATTCGCAGCTACCGCTTTTCCAAACGTGTGTAGCCGTGCGAACACGCGTTTCTCGAGGCCTAGCTCACATACCAGACCCCTCCCCTCTGGTCCTAACACACCAGTAGAATGTGCCTCGTCGATAACGATGTATCCTCGTTCAGGGCCCAAGACTTCTTCTACGACCTCCACCATCTCTTTCAAAGGGCATACGTCTCCGTCCATACTATAGATGGATTCCAATGCCACAAACACATTACAGCTCTTGTCTCGCACATTCTCATTCTCACCAAGAACTGCTATCAAAACATTCTTTAGGGCAGATGTGGAGTTGTGTTCAAAAGCAATCGTCTTCCCCGCTCGTGATAACCTCATGCCATCATGAACGCTTGCATGTACGAGCTCATCATAGACTATCACATCTCCCGGCTGCGGTACACTCGCAAAGAAGCCCGCGTTTGCATCAAAACCACTGTTGAACAGTAGTCCAGATGCAGCTCCGTGGAAGTTGGCAATCTCTTGCTCCAGGTGTTCGGCGTACGTCGAGTTGCCATCTAGGAGTCTTGACCCGCCGCTACCCAATGGCAAATCAATGCTTCGCAGCTCTTGAAGGTACTCCGATTTGAGTTGTGGCGAAGTGGATAGTGACAGGAAATCGTTGGACGAGAAGTCGGTCTGATTTTGGAGTGGTAATGTCAGATTACGGAGTGTTGCGTTTGTCCGTCGGCGGTCGAGTAGTTCTTGTAACTTGTTTTGCAACGGCGTCGAATGCGTTTTGCTCCCCATGTCTTTCTGTGAAGGTGATAATAGGTAGGAACGCCTTTGACCCACGATAACGTGACCTTCAGTGATGGTGTGGAGCTGACCAAATGGCTGGCGTGGTAGGATCAGCGGAAAGCGGAAAGGAAGCGTGGGGTCTGCCGCGGCTATCCGCGTCGTCGAAAGCTGTCAAAAGTAAAAACATACTCATTAGCTAAAAGACCGCATAAGCTGACCCCTCGATGCCGTCGGAGATGCGGCTTGACTCATTACATTTGTACCTGCATGTTTAGCGTCGGTGTGGACGCGGAACCACTAGCGCACTCTCCGCATTGGACAGCATGCAGGTGCAGCCATCTACCATAGCACCTTCATCAACTCACCACTAACTGGAAGTATAAAAAAGAAATGGCGAAGGTGCCAGGAGGGTTGTGGAAGAACGCGATTGCTGTTCAGGTCTATGGTGCCAACACGGGAGTTGGCAAAACAGTTTTCTCGACGCTCCTGGGTGCCCATTTCGGTAGGGCAAGCCTCAAGAGCAGGGCATCGCCGTTACGCCACGGGCCGTACAAAGTACAATATGTAAAGCCTGTATCTACAGGTCCAGCTGATGAAGCCGACGATAGGTCAGTGTGGTGATGCGTGATCCGACAGATGTTTGGGACACAAGGGCTGACTGTACGCTAGCTATGTGCACAAGTACACTGGCCAGCGTGTTTCCACTCTTTTCAAATTCGACAAAGCTGTGAGCCCGCATGTTGCGGCAAGAGGTTCGAAACACATTGTGAGTTCTATCTTTATTATTGTGCTTTTGCCAATAGTGATTGACTAGCAAAGCCCAGCGATGAGCTCATCGGCCAAACGGTGTTCAAGACGGTCCAGAAAGCAGCCGGCACATTAGATCAGGGCCGGTTATTCTCGATCATTGAGACAGCTGGTGGAGTCCTCAGTCCTGGACCTTCTGGCACGCCACAGGCGGATATATTTCGACCACTACGACTTCCTGCGGTGCTCGTCGGCGACCATCGGTTAGGTGGCATCGCCTCTACCATATCAGCTGCAGAATCCCTGATCATGCGAGGATATGATATCGATGCTGTTGTGTGTTTCGACGATAAGAGCCAGTATGAGAACGCAGATTACTTAAAGAAGTATTTCATGGATATGGGTATACCAGCTTACAAACTACAATGGATTCCGAACCTCCAGGGCGTTGCACCAGGTACGAAAGAAGAAACGGAAATTATGCAAGATTACTACAGTACAGAAAGCGACAGCACATCGGTAGGAACGATCGCTGAGGAGCTGATCCATCGCCACGACCAGCGACTCAGTCGCCTGGGATCGATGCCATATGAAACAGAGGACAGGATTTGGCATCCTTTCACACAACACAAGCATGTAAAGAACGCGAACGACATACTAGTCATCGATTCGGCATATGGCGACTTCTTCCAGGTCAAGCACAAGGGCAATGAAGAGGTGCCTCATCCTGAGAACCAGACCTTGTACCCAGCATTTGACGGCTCCGCATCATGGTGGACCCAAGGACTTGGGCACGGCAATCCGCGATTAGCACTGGAAGCAGCATATGCAGCAGGACGTTATGGTCACGTCATGTTCGCCGGCGCCACACACGAACCAGCTCTCACTCTAGCGGAAAAGATACTTTCGGGCTCGCCACGAGGGACTCGTTTGAGGAAAGTTTTTTACACAGACAATGGTAGTACAGCAACAGAAGTTGGTATCAAGATGGCGCTGCGGGCTTCCAGCAAGCGCTATGATTGGGATAGCGCAGAAGAGTCCGTTGGTGTCCTTGGACTCAAAGGCAGCTACCATGGAGACACGATCGGGGCTATGGATGCCTCTGAACCTTGTGTCTTCAACGAGAAAGTCGACTGGTATCGCGGTCGCGGATTCTGGTTTGACTACCCGACCTTCAAGCTCAAGAATGGCCAATGGGTGGTTGAACCGCCCAATGGCATGGAAGAAGAATTGGGCCCAGCTCAGAACTTTGAGAGTCAAGACAGCATATTCGATTTCGCTACCAGAGGTAGATCGGCGCAGTACGAGGCCTACATACAGAAAACACTAGACGAGCTGGTCAAGAAGCAAGGCAAGAAGTTCGGTGCCTTGGTACTAGAGCCTGTCGTCCTCGGAGCCGGAGGTATGCTATTCGTGGACCCGCTTTTCCAGCAGAGCTTAGTGCGCGTCGTCCGTCATTACGACTTTGCAAACGGCTCCAGGATTACGGAATCTCCGAAGGACGAGAACGCTTGGTCTGGTCTTCCCGTCATGTTTGACGAGGTGTTCACTGGTTTGTACCGTCTGGGTCGCTTCTCTGCCGCCTCATTCCTTGACATCCATCCGGACATCAGTGTAAATGCGAAGCTACTTACGGGAGGTCTACTTCCGCTTTCGATTACCAGCGCAAGTCAATCTATTTTCGAGGCTTTCTTGGGCGACGAGAAATCGGAAGCTCTCCTGCATGGACATAGCTATACCGCTCATGCAGTCGGGTGCCATGTTGCAAACACAAGTCTAGACATCATGGAGAAATTGAACTTGGGCCATGAGCGGAACCTGGTCGAGAACAAAGCCAAGATGGCAAGCAGTGGCAGTAGCAATCGTGTGTGGAGCATATGGTCCGATTCCTTCGTGGGCAACATCTCAAATCATGAGAGGGTTGAGTATGTGAACGCGCTGGGTTCAGTGCTGGCCGTATCGCTCATTGACGAAGGCGGCTCCGGTATGTCGATCTTTTCTCCTCCAAGCTTCTTAATTAATGTGACCTAGGCTACACTTCTTCTGCAGCGGTCGGCCTTCGCGATGCTTTACTCCACGATGTTTCTGAATCACAGGTACAGATTCATTCGCGCATACTGGGTAATGTCATCTACCTTATGGCGAGCATGACTGCGACGCGCTCTCAGCTAGCCCCTATCGAAGCGGCATTCATGGAAAAGTTGGGAAGTGTTACAAAAGCTTGAAGAGGTGTCGGGGCTTTGATGTACCTCGTGCCACTCCTATTCACAGCCCGCATGTAGACATTTAACGCGAAGCTTTGTGTCACTACTCTCAAGGTGCACAGGAGTCGCGCGTCTAACTAAAACAAATAACGAAGCGTTTGCGAAGTTGGAAAGTCGTCACGTATCCTGAGCGGCATAATTACCAGCATCCCGTCACCTCATATGCGCTGGACAATTTCGCCAATCACAACAACCGCAAACTTGCTCAGTCATACGAGTAGCGTGTGTCAACCCTCCCTTTAACCGGGCAACAACAACGTCGGTGCGCCTCGGGAGTCAGCCACGAGTTGCATCTCTTATTCCCGCTGCCGGAAACACGTTCATAGGTGATGAGTTTGCTGTGGCATACCGCAATATGAGCAAGTATCTGCGATTGAGCACCCGGAAGTGCACTATCCTGACCTCTCATAGGCCCCACTGCCGCGTTCTGACTTCTATACAACATATAAACATGTGGGTCACAAGCATAGCAGGTGAAGAAAGCAGTTGGGTTGACATTGTATCCTTGGAGTAATAAACACTGCTACTCTTGACCGGCTGTCGGACTGGCGCCCTTGAGACTGGAACAAGCTACCACCTTACGAACGAACAACGCAAAATTCGGACCATGATGTCAATGGATTCCATGCACAGTGATAGTACGCCATGGCTCACGCAACCCGTTATGCTGCATTCTTCTCGAAAGTACACCTGCAGTCTCAAAAGCGACACGCTCTGTAAGTGGCAACAAGGGTACTGGAGATTTTGGTACGAAGCCGACCACAGGTATGCTCTTCCAACACTCGCATTCTTCATGGCAACCATCATTCTCTTCGCCATCCCTTTTCTCACCTCGAAGCTCTTACGAAAACCTCCCCCAAAGATTAAGGCTGTGCGACAACTGCTTGCCATCTTTCGTTACCTCGCCTACCGTTCCTATCGCATCCGGCCATTGAACTGGAACTCCGCACCACTCGGCATTCTCATACTTGGGGCGATAGGCACAGTCTTCTTCGTCTGTATGACACTCGGTCCGCGACCGTACTATTGGCCCAACCAGAAGAGCCCTCCGATCTCATTCGGAGGCTCACCACCGATCGCCACACGAACAGGATGGATGTCGCTCGCTTGTCTACCCTTTATCATGGCGACGTCGACGAAAAGTAATATGATTACAATGTTGACGGGAGTATCGCATGAGAAGCTGCAGTTGTTCCATCGATGGATCAGCTATGCATGCTTTGTGCTTGCTTTGATACATACATTCCCCTTCATTGTGTTCAATGTATGGAAAGGCACTATGGAGAGCGAGTGGCATACGGACGTATGCTATTGGACCGGTGTCGTCGCTCTCATTGCGCAGGTTCGTGATCAAATCCGTCTCCCTCCCGTGTGGAATTTAGACTATGCCCAGAGGAAAGCTGATGAGCGTCCAGGCCTGGCTGACATTCGCTTCCAACTCCTCCCTTCGGAATGTCAGCTATGAGTTCTTCAAAGCAACTCATTTCATCGCCGCCCTGGTGTTCGTCTTGTTTTTCTTTCTCCACTGCGACTTTCGGCTCTCGTCCTGGGATTATTTTATCGCAACAGGCGTCATCTATACACTATGTTGGCTTCATAGCCACATGCGCATGTTCTTTCAGTACGGAATCAAAACGGCTGCGGTCAGCAAAGTCTCGAACGACTTTGTCAAGATTGCGATTCCGATGAACGGTGGCTGGAAAGCAGGTCAACATTACTTCATCAGAGTCTTTGGCCTTGGTGTTCACGGGATGACAACACACCCTTTTACGGCATGCTCTCTTCCCGGGGCGACTCGCTCTTGTACGAACGAACTTGTTTTCTATATTCGACCGCAGGGAGGTTTTACAGCACGCTTGGCGAGGCACGCTCAGCAACATCCTAAGTCAAGCCTAAAGGTGTTACTCGATGGCCCTTATAGTGGCATAGACATGAGGAGAGTTGCGGCAAGCCAAAGCGTTGTGGCTATTGCCGGCGGATCTGGTTCTGGCTGGCTTTTGCCGCTAATTGAAGCGTTCCTGCGGCAGGATGAGCATCAGGCTGCAGTGAGCGCAACAAATCATCATCGCGACGGCGACGAAGATGTCAACAGGAAAGCTGCTATGAGAGTGATACTAGCGACAAGAGATTCGCTGACCAGGAATTGGTTCGAGCAGGCCGTCATAGAGCTAGTAGCGAACAAGCTGAGCGGATGTCGCTGTGACGAATTGAGCGTGGACATCTACTACACCGGTGAAGAGGAGCATAATGGTGCCATCGGAGGCCCGAGTAAATTGGAAGAGAAGTCCCAAGTTTCGAATGAGAGTGTTGGCTCAGGGACAAAAGCGTTGTCGACAGATAAACGTCGCTCAGAGGAAGCCGCATCAGACACCATCCAGACTGCGCTCACCCCGAAGCATGTATCGCAACGACCGGACCTTCCAGCCATCATCGCCGACGCAACAGAGTACGGGAGTGAAAGTACGTCTGTACTGGTATGCGGCCCCTTGAGTATGCAGAGCGATGTGTCGAACGCTGTTGCTCGTGCGCAGATCGGTGGCATGAAGGATGGGAAACGGGATGTGTATCTGCACATGGAACACTTTTCGTGGGCTTAAGCGTCAGGACAAGAGAATAGTACGATTTAGAGCGATTCGCATGTGCACGAAAAACCGTCTGCAAATGGAAGTCGTGTTAGGTGGCATCAATTGATTATCGTGGATTGATTACGATGACGTAATGCTAGCGCTAAATCACCTTGTTTCGGCCAAATGGCCTGCCTAAGAACCCCCAAAAGACACTGCAAGCCTCAGCAACTCCTCCACACCCAAATGGATGGCCTACCGCTGCCATTTTCAAGAACCCCACGGTTTTGCGAGCCATGTATGAAACACATTGTCAGCGACGATGCTGGAGCCAACCGGGTGACGCATACATTTCCACCGTTCCTCAGTACGCGTCATACACCATTGATCACGAAGAAGCAACCAGGTGTCACCATCGCTTCCTACGCCAAAGTTAGTGCCGTTTGAGAGATGGTACAACATGTCGAGCACGCAGACGCCGTGCGATCATCCTAGGACTGGCTGAGCTGGCTTCTCAGAACGCGTCAATGGGCCACGACAGGCGCACGGGAAGTTGACCAAACACGGCAGAGATATCGTTCCGGTCATTCAAAATCAAAAAGCTTGCCGACGTCAAACTCAGTATCAGTCCCGTTCCGCACTAGGACCTTCACGCATGTTGTCGAAGACGGTACCTTTTAATATTTCATCCTTGTAGGCGAGTTTATACAGCGGCCACACCTCGGTGTCAATGATTTTGGACCAAATCCTACGTGATAAGACTCGCATGCACGACTATCGGAAGTAAGCCTCCGTCCACATCGACGACTCGAAGCCGCAGAAGCAAATTCGTGCACGCGATGCAGCGAGATGCCTATTCTGAGACGACGAAGCCGTATGAGCCTCCAGGACCTACAACCTCTTTACTGCTGGCGTCTGTAGAACGTCGCATCGACCGAAAGATGAGAAATCAGCGCAGCTTTAGTTCGCATGGGTTCTGGCCGAGGCTGTCTTATAATAGCGGGTCATTGCACATCCCGTGGCTTCGCGGCGCGGCTTCTGCCGTCCTGAAAGGTTCACCCGAGCGGCGAACCCCTGTCTGGAACACCCCAGCTACACCCCCACGGCTCTCGGGTCCATGAGAACAACAATACAGGTTTGCCGGTTTACTACTGGGATAGCTAGATACTTCGAACGGCCTTGGAGTTGATAGCTGGGCATCCGTCGTGTGCGAGTTTGTCTCCAACATGGTGGCATGCCAGGAGCACAAATCTCAGCTGAAGCTGTGGGCACCGCATATCCCAGATTGACGTATTGGGACGCACCGACCTGCAGGCCAAAAGCTACGCTGGTCCGACCAGTGCGAAAATGCTCATAGCACTGGGATGTCAGAGTCCTGGGGACTTTCGGGTGATTTTCAGAGTCAAGAGATGTGTGATTGCAATCTCTCAGCCTTACTTCATCCTAGTCAGTCTCGGGACAGACCAAGCGTGGCACCCTCGGTGCTGTGATACCTACAGGGCGTTTACTGGAGACCTGCCAAGCTCAAAGGATGGCTATGGTTGGGTCGCAGGTTACATGTGACGAGCAAGCCATGGGGTCCCTAGGATGTGGTACGCTGTCGATATGTCGGCCAAATGAGAAGAGAGGACCTGAGGCTCAATGTTGCTTGGTGCAGCCTATATTTCGCCTGTCTGCATCAATGCGAAGTATTTGTTGCGGTCCGGCTATTTGCAAGTCTTTTGTACCAACATTACTTTGGAGCGACAGTCAAAATGTATCACAACTACTCCAAAAGTATGATGGTCGCCCTGGCCGTGGCTTTCATGGTACTGCCGTTTGTCTTCGTTTGTTTGCGTTTATGGGCAAAAAGAATCGCCAAGCGCGTGGGTTGGGACGATTTCCTCACGGTTGCTGCTTTGGTAAGAGAACTTTGAGCGGTTCAGTGTGTATTGCATCCTCTGACTGAGCGCTGATAGGCTGTGTCTATGGCTTGCTGCTCCTTACAGTTAGCTAGTAAGTGTTTCGATTGGAAGGCATTTTGCAAACTTACGCCGATTGATAGCTGCGATACACGGCTACTTGGGGTCTCATCAACCACTGGATGAAAAAGGCCAGCCCATCATGGACGATCCCGGATTGATATTCTTTGAGCAGGTAAGTACACCCAGCTACTGATAGCAGTGCAATTGCTGACTTCTCTAGACGAAGTTTGCTTTGAACATGATCTCTATTATTGGACTAGGTCTTGTCAAATCGTCGATTTTGGTTTTATACAAGAACATCTTTGACGTACGAAAGTTTCGCATCGTGGTATACTGCGTGCTTGCGTATGTCGTATGCTGGACCGTCAGCTTCACATTCTCGCATCTATTCACTTGTTACCCCATAACGGTATTTATTGAACCGTACTATGGGAATAGCTGTGTCGAAACCGTGCCAATGTTTTTGGCCTTACTTGTAAGCTACTGTCTCTCACTCAGCATAATGATTTCAATTCCAGGCTGACCATGTTACCAGTACACGGGTGTCTTCGCAGACATTGCCATCCTTATTCTTCCTATCCCGATGGTTCTGAGTGTCAGAATGGAGGCCAAGAAGAAGCTAGCTGTAATCGTAATGCTCTCACTTGGAGCTGCGTGAGTTTTTCTTCATCCCCTACGTCATTGTGTTCAAGACAACTGAGTCGTACAGAGTATGTGCTGTCAGCATCACACGGGTTGTGGCGACTTACTCGATCGCCGGCGAATACCTGAAGCATCCCGACGACGTCATTTATTACACAGCACCTGTGTTCTTTTGGACCAACATTGAACTATCTTTGGGTGTTGTTTGCGCCTGTTTGCCCACGCTCCGGCCCATTTGGTTTTACTTCTACCCTCGTGAAGCAACACAAACAAGTTCGAGCTACGGATACGGATCATCAGGTCACGGCTTTGGCTCATCCGCGCTGAACGGCACCACGAAAAGTACAACGTTTGGCGGCAAGTTGGTACGCAAGCCATACCAGGAGATTGACGAGATCGGTACGTAATGCATGGCGTCCCGTAAAGCGCTCCGCTAATGCTGTGCAGAGCTGACGGCGCGCTCTGAAGCTCCTTCTACGCCTCCCGAAGACGCCTCAACGCTAGGCAAGCGCGGTATCACGAAGGAAATCACAATTCACCAGACGTTGGGATGAATGTGTTCCCACAAAGGGCGTCTACCTCGGTGCAAACAAGAAGCGCCGGTGTTAGCATATTGAACCGCGAATCCTACAATAATCCGCTCGGTATATGTCTCGGAACTGGTTGCTCAAGTGGTCTCGAGGCTATTGGCGTAGCATATGCATTATTTTTTGATTGGATTGGCATCCTTCTCGCAAAATACTGCCGAGTGCCAAGTCCATCGGCGAAATATATCTTGCATACCACCGACAGCACTTCACAGACACCCTGTTCCTGCAGCGCTGTCACCTTCCGAATCTTTCGATGGTGGTTCAATGCTACCTGGAACCCAACCCACGTGCGCAAGGATGGAACCGCCTAAAGGAACACGGCCCACGTCATGCTCTCAACATGGCTTGCTGAACTCTTGCGAAAGTTATGTGTGGAGACAATGTGCTGGTGTGCTCTAGGGTAACGCACGGGTCCGGGGCCGTCGGAGGACATATAACCGAATGCGGCTGCGCCCGCGGTAACTGGGTCGATTGCGAACGAGTACGGCAGATAACCGCCTCGGTGGCTATACCTAACCCAGCGCGGATTTAGCATGCAGGGACGCTGGCTGCATCCCGTTTGTCGACTAGAGTTTCCACCGGGACGACAAATCTTTCGCCCTGACAACTTGTGGCCCGGGCATTCTATGCCACCATGCAGGTAGCCGAGAAAGTTTGATATCAATTAAAAAGCACGTTGGGCCGTTGCCCATTCGCTTGATACCGTTAACATGAGGGTCTTATCATTACTGGTTTCTTTTGCCGCGGCGGTCTCTGCACTTGCTGTACGACAGACTGATGTCGCCAAGGATCTGGAGGCATTGGTGTCGTCGCCATCTTCGGTCAACGTCGAGGTTCGAGCACGTTGGAGTGACTACAATGCTCCCCTTCCATCGGTGGTCGTCAGGGTGAAAACCGAAAAGGATGTAGCAACTATAGTAGGTTCAGCCGCAACCACATTGCCGGTACAACGGATCGTCGATGCTAATCCAGCGAAAAGGTCAAATACTGTACGAAGACTGGGATACCGTTCCTTGCACAGAATGGCGGCATCGGATGGGGAAAGACTTTCAAGTTGGGGAAATGGGGTGTCCTGATCGACCTTGCCAATCTCAACAAAGTCGTTGTCGCTGCAGACAAGAAGACCGCCACTATCGGTGGCGGTGCAAGCATCGGAGACACGATTGCAGCAGCGAATGCAGCAGGTGCATTGATCATCACCGGAAACTGTAACTGCGTTGGCGCTCTAGGTGCGATGCTCGGTGGCGGTTATGGCAATCTCATGGGCGAGGTCGGATTCGGAGTCGACAACATCATCTCCATGCGAGTGGTCATTGCATCAGGCGAAATACTTACCGCATCAGCCACGTCGCATCCGGAACTGTTCTGGGCACTTCGGGGGGCAGGACCCAATTTCGGAATCGTCGTTTCAGCAACCGTCAAGGCAACGCCCGCTACTAAAGAGGATCGCACAGCATACATCAACAACCTTTTCTTTTCACCCGACAAGCTCGAACAGGTTGCGCAAGCAGTTGAAGACCTCCCTCTTACGCCCCAACAGCGAGTGTACCTTGTACTGACGTCTAGTGGGGAACCACTCAACGAGCCTTCTATCCTCGTCACTGGCTTACTTCGTAAAGGCACGAACGAAACAGGACGCGAGGCCTTCGCTCCCTTTTACGACATTGGTCCCATTTTCGAGTCCAGCGCGATCACTACGTACGACCACTGGAACGATGCCAACATCGGCTTTTGCACTCGCGGTGGTCGTAAGCCGTCATACAGCTCCACTATCACGGGCATGAACGCACAGAAGTGGCCTGAGATCTGGGAGCTCTACAAAGGCTTCCAGGCCAAAGGTCCGAACTCCGCCGTCCTCATCGAGCGCTACAACTTGACCAAGGCCATGTCGGCACCCGTCGGCTCGGCAGCAATGAATGAAGCACTCAGGAGGGATGCGTTCTCGCAGGCTATCGTTATACCATGGTATGATGACGCTGGCCTTGATACCGAGGCCCTAGAATTTGGAAGCAAGGTCAGGGCGCTTTGGACAAGGAGTGATGATCCCAAAAATGATCCCACGTAAGTGTCTATTGCCAGGATCGAATCGAACCAGTGCTCACAATATACACAGCTATGCTAACTTCGCCTTTGGCGACGAGACCAACACTGCTATCTACGGGTCCAGTCTTCCCAAGCTGAAAACACTCAAAAAGAAATACGATCCGAAGGGAGTGTTCAGTCAGTGGTTCCCGATAAAACCATAAGTGATAGACAGCGTCCATGCTCAGCTTTCAGACAAAAGCAATGCAATCAATGCCTATTCCGACTATCCAGTGTGTCCAACCTAAAATACCGTGCATCTTATCGTGTATCCGTCCATCATCATCCCCCAAACTCAACCTCTCTAATCCACCACAAGTCCCACGTCCCATTGCATGCCTCAACCAGTCCAACCGTCGAATTCGAGCTCCAGTCCTCATACCCACCATCCGCTGAGTACGTCGCCCTCACCCTACGCGTAGTACAACCCCATAAACCTGCGTCGGTCTCTGCTCTATTTAATGCATCTTTTGCTCTATTCCAGCAATCAAAGACTTGGATTGCGTTGCCGACCCAGGAATGCTGCGGAACCATTTGGAGAGGCCAGGCAGAGCAAGTGGTGCGCATCAGGACGTATTGGCTTATGCGCGGGCGTGGAGGCTTCGGCGGTGGGGGATATGGGAGGGGGGTGTTGGTTGCGGGAGTGATGCGTGAGGGCATGTCTGTGGTGTGTTGGGTTGGCTTGGGGTATTTCGTGTTCTTATTGAGATTGAGATAATGTTTGCTCTAGGTGATGGATTGAATTCTTAGGGTACATTGGAGATCACGAGACATCTTCACGAGACACATGCATGTGGCCCGTAGACTCACATACCAGCGTGGTAGTCCGCCAGCTCAACCCAGTACAGCCTCTCGTGCTGTATCCCGTTCTTTATCTCCATCCCAGCTAGGACACCGAAATCAGAAAGCGGCTCATTGTCGCTAGCCGGCCCTCCATTTACCAGCTTATAGGTTCCCGGCGTGATGGTAGCTATCGTAGCTGAGATGTCGCCGGCAGCACGCATGGAGTCTCGGAGTTGAAGCATCCGCAGTCGGAGGAAACTGGCCGATGGAAGCTCGTGTGCCCACACGCCGAGTGGCTCACCCTGCCGGGGAGAGGAGGATGGGGAGGGGAACGGGGAGGGTGGCATGGGGCGAACCAGTGTCATCAGGACGAATGCTTTGGGTCTGAGGTCGGTAGACACTGTGTACACCTCGGTCGCCATCGGGTCCAAGATTCGGCCAACGTAAAGTGGAAGTTGATAGACACATCGTATTGATAAACCGATGCCAATTAGTTGCCATTTGAAAGTTTGCTGAGTTGCCGTGACTAGGTCATGAGGCGTGTGCTAACACGCATGTCGTTGCCTATAAGTTGCTTTGTCGGCAGCGCAATTCTGTCCCGACAAGTATCTTTTTCCGTCGAACATGGCAGCGAATTCGGCAGATAACCCATACAGTGTCGTCCTCAAGAGCGCGCATTATCCCCTGAGCACGCCCGTTCCACGAAAATGGGTGGGTAACACGGTCTACACCTACTCTGGAAGTGATGCAGTCCTGGAACTCCCTCGTTTACATGCTGCGATGGACAACTTGTACGATAAGATGGAGCCGGGGAAGAACCGTCGGCGATTTCAGATAGAAGATGCAGAGGACGCTGCCTTCATGTTGGCGGCTGGCGGGCCCGCTGTGGTATGTGCTATATGCGGTCGGTTCAAAGAGGGCGAGGCGGGCAAGGCGGGCAGAGCCGTCAATCGGTTGTATTGGATCGAGCGAGTCGAGGTCGTCCAAAGTTCTGACGGTGGCATACCCGCAGCGCAAGCGGCTTCTTAAAATTTCGATTGCTTCGTCGCGTGGCATTCAGTCAGAGTCTTGTGATAGCAGCTTCGCAGCGAATGTCTGCTCTCCAAAGACATTCCCGAACGCGGCTATCCGCTTCTTGGTCATCCAAACTGTTAGCACGGGTATTTTCCTCCTCTTCATCGTGTTGTTCTCATTTGACATTTCATCTTTCTTCTGTGTGCTCGGTGCCTTTTCGACGTCCGCATCGTCCTTGTCCGTCGGCCTGGTTTTGATCTCTCGGTCAACCTCGACGCTCGTGAGCATTGTATACATCCACCAAGCCTCGTCTTTCCCGTGTTCATCGTCCTCTCCACCACTCGGCGCTACGATGCGTCGAACCATATCGACTATGCCTACTAACTTGGTAGTGCCCTCACCCTGAGCAGAAACGGCTATGATCACATCATCCTCTTTCAGAGCTTCCGGCATCTCGATTGTAGACGCTGGGTCTTTG
The DNA here is from genome assembly GCF_024043145.1 of Alternaria conjuncta. Classification (NCBI taxonomy): domain Eukaryota; kingdom Fungi; phylum Ascomycota; class Dothideomycetes; order Pleosporales; family Pleosporaceae; genus Alternaria; species Alternaria conjuncta. The sequence goes on along the minus strand of NW_026250114.1, from coordinate 284,417 downwards.
TACGCGCCCAAATATGCCTTCAACCTGTTGATACCGGATTTGATGTTCTGATTCTTCGAGAAGACGACGGGTACGATGTTCTGTGTGGCTCGCATGCGCTTCTGGGTTTCGAGGAGCTTGCGTAGTTCGGTAGGCAGCCGTGTCCATGGCTCGTAGAGAGAGGGATGGATTGTGGGAGGAGATGGTGGTTGCGATGGCTTCTTCGACGCTGTTCCATTGATCTTGTCTTGTGCCTTTCGCTTCTTGCCAGCTGTCGGTGCGTCCTCGGGTGCCCCAATGATGGGAAGGGTAGGTCCTTCGCTTGAGTACGGCGGGCTCGCAGTCACCGTCGTGGTGTTGGCGTCTTTTTCGGCCGACGATGCGAACATCTCACTCATGCGCTTTGCATTACCCATGTTCAACAGCGAGAGGCGCGCAACAGTCGAGGGTTGTGCAGTCACGCGCAACTGCGATGACGAAAATTGGACGCGCCAAAAATCTCGAGACGCGCCGCCGGAGATACCAGATGGCGCTAGCTTATCACCGGCTGTGCCGCCCATCTCTCTCGACCATCTGATCTTTCAGCACACACATACAATAATCTTTGTCACCGCGACTTTATATCGGAAAACATCAAAGAAACATTCTCTCTCTTTGTGATCAGTACATCATGACCAACGATGTAGCTGAAAATCTGGGTCGCTTGAGCCTCGCTACACATAGCCATCGTCAAATCGATACAGTGTATGTAAGCCGTGCTAAGCTGTATAGATATCAGGCTTACGATGGAAAGTGATCAGAATGCCCCTTACACACCGCCATTCCTTCGTTTGCCAGCCGAGATTCGAGTCATGATTTACGAGCATGCCTTCACCAACGAGACTATCCATGTACAACCAAAATCCACTGATTTACTTGGAGGCACATATTTCCTTCAACGAAACGGAATTCCAAGATACCAGCAGATCATCTCTCTTCTGATGACTTGTAAACATATCAGAGAAGAAGCGACACCTACCTTCAACGAGCTGGTCACCTTTGACCTGACACTCTACTACAACTGCATGGCGGCCGCCTACGAACTGGGACCAGATATCTGTCAAGCAATCAGAGCAATCAAAGTAGAACCGAGGCTTGCAAAACGCTTAGCGATAGGACTCCAACAGGGTGCCCCCTCTACCACTAATTATAGGCATCTGTTGCCTTCCCTACAGCGGGTGCATATCCAGCAGACTTCTATATTTGGGCTACTCAGTATGAGCCCTGACTTGGCTGTGAGAGCTCTGCGATTATATTTTGGAAGTAACAATCTTGAGGTTATATTCAGTAAGAGGTGAGCTCCTCTGCACGAGCAAACGGAGCGATGGACCCTGGATAATGAGAGCAGCGCTCACCGCCCTTGCGCAGCTTCACCTACTCACACAACCCGTTCCAGGACTGAAATTTGGGCGTCCTCTCCTTCTTAACCATGATTCTCACTCAGTCGCAGAGCATTTTCGAGCGGCTACGTGAGCGCAAGTAAGGACGGACCCAAGGTCTTCACTGATTTGAGCTAACGATATCCCAGAACGCAATCAAATCAACGCGAATCTCAGTTTCTTCGTCTTCCCGCCGAGCTCCGCGACAAAATCTACAAGCGTGTATTTTCAGGACAAACTGTCGGTGTCTTTGCAAGTCAAATCCGGCAAGCTACGCGGAAACGCAAGCAGATATACAGGCGACATGATTTAGGCGTGTTCGCTCTGCTATTGGTGTGCCGACAGATCCGGCACGAGGCATCGCCTCTGTTGTATGGCCTAGCCAGATTCGATTTCACCTCGTTCAATAACAGCCGTGGTTCACGCAACTGCATAACCAATGTGTCCTTGGTCATGGGCCCCGCCAACTTTGGGCTCGTTCGATCAGTCAAATTGGGCATAGCAACGGTGCATAATATCCGCAGACTCATCGATTCCGGCTATATGGACAATCGCGCGTCTTCTATTCGAGATATTGAACTGCCGAAAGTCGAGCGTCACTGGATGAAGATTCGTAATGTCGACAGTGCTGAAGCCGAGCTTCTTGCCGCTATGCAACGTTGGACCGGTAACATGGACGTCGTCCTGCATGTCGTATAGGGGACATACATCACTCAGTGAATGTCCACTGTCGGGAGTCACGGGCCCGGGCGCAAAATAGCGCAAATCATTCACGACATCGCAACCCTAGCCGTCAGCAAACTGGCTCTACTTCTCTTAGACATAGCCCCTCAATAGATACAACTCAAGATGACTCCCAGCCCGGCAGACCCGACGACGCAAAGTGCCATCGCCCAGGACACCCTTCTGCATCGATCTGGCGCCGACAGGAGTAGCAGCACAGCGACGTAAGTTATTCGCCGCACTGAGCTACATGCTTCCACTGACAGTGCCCTAGCGTCCAGACCGTCCAGCAGCCCTTCCGTTTCCTCGACCTACCCACCGAACTCCGACTCATAGTTTACGACTACGCCTTCGACAGGAAATGCATATCCCCTACGCGCTCGCGCCGTTCGCAACCTGCAGTGCACAGCCGTCACTTTCCAGGAGCCTTCAGCCTTCTATTCTCTTGCCAAACGATACGCAATGAAGCAAGAGACTTCATCTACAAACACCGTACCTTTGACCTCCAATGTTATTATGACCTCCCAACAGCGCTTCAGTATCTAGGGGCGGCAGTCTGCGGATCCATCACGGCTATCAGGATCGAGAAGATGGGTCTTCTCCGCCCAGGTCTCTATATTTGTGTCCCCCCATGGAACGCCGATAACTACTCCCGGTTTATCAAGCGGTACTATCCGCCGCTACATGAGGCTCAACTGGTGACTTTGAGATGGGGAAATGTGACGCGAACGCTCCGGGAAGATGTCGCCGCCCAGCTCAGGGATGTCGAGATATTGCTTGCGGAATGTCGAATTATACTGAAACCAAGTCTGCTCAATACGAACTGAGACTAGGACTCGGGGGCGGTGTGCATCAGAGCACGGCGCCATCGACGTCGGATGCTCATGCACACACGGCTTCCCGACTTCAACAATGTACCGAGCACCTGGTAGCCAGCAGACGACATGGGCGTATGGGTTCGGTGGAAATGTGATTGTATGGGTTGATACCGAATACGTATCCGGTAAATCATATTGGAAACGATGAAATAGGATGTCCATGGACAGACACCTTCTTAGAGGACGAACTCCAATCTACCCACTACCACACTCCCAACTTTCCTTTCATTCACTCAACTCCTCCGATAAACCGCCGCATCAATCCCCACCGCATCCTTCATAACCCTCATCGTCCACTCACTAACCGGCTCAAAAGCCTTGACCGTGTCCCCCAACTGCTCACCCTCCCCGAACTCATGAATAGCTAAGAAAGACAACTCTTGCTCCTTCCCTTCCTCATCTTCAGAACCCGATTCTTGCCTGACAAGCGAATACCGACACGTGCGCAGCCAACCTGGTTGCTCAGACGTTTGCTGATTATGTTCTTCGCGGTACCAAGCATCTAGGTCCGAGGCGCCGGTGGGCGAGGGTTGCATGAGCGCTAGCATGATTGTTGGTGCGGGTTCTATGACGTTGAAGTCAGCAACATTATCTTTCACTTCCATCCTTAACTGAAGGGTAGCGCGCAGACATACCACCACTCTTCCCTGGACCAAAGATCTGGACTTCAGAGTACGCCCTGATATCCCAGTCTCCGTCCACGTTCTCGGCTTCAAGAAACCTTAATATTTGCTTTACGTTCACATGTGCTAGGTCTTCTGTTTCGCAGACGAAGAGATGTTGTTTGTCGTACTGTGCGTTTGCGGCTTTGTAGTGTGTTGCCGACTTGATACCGAGAACATTTCCTGTTATGGCCGTGGATAGGAGGGCGAGCTTGTCGTCCGGTTGTGCTTCGTTACTTCCGGTTGAGGTGGGTTTGAGAAAGGCGAGGAGGACGCCAGCGCTTATGGTGGGGTCTGAAGGGGCCATGCTGAGCGTAGAAATCTAAAATGATCTGGGATGGGGTCGTAGCGTAGGAGAACGTGACAATACGTTCAGAATGGAGAGGAAAAGCTATGTTTCGGGGTGGTATATAGTAGATGCGGTTGCTATGTACACCATGGAGGGTAAGCGCATGCCGTGTCTCCACTTCCCGGATCTGATTACCCGTTGGCTTCCTCTCGGCCTACTTGTTATACGTACATGCACTACAACAAAACAAGATTTCGGTGGCTACAGGACCTTGAATTTCTTCAATATCAAGTTCGCTGTTCTATTCAAATACAATTACATATATACAAAGACATGCCTTCCCCTACAACTTGCTCTTCTCGATGCGCTTGAACAAGACATCGCTATCCGGATACGGATCAACGGTGTAGTTGTTGAGCGGGTTGAGTTCGCTAGCCCTGTAGAACATATCCTCGTAGACCTTGCCGTCTGCGCGACCCAAACTGCTGTCCAAGACCCAGTCATCGAAACCCCAGGCATCCACAAGCCTGACAGCGTGTGGGCGGATTTCCTTGAGCAGGTTCATGACAGTGTTGGTCCTCGCGAGCGAAATCTGGTGCTTGCTGCATGCGCCTGAAGCGTAGAATTCGGAGCCTTCTTGCTCAAGTGTGTGCAGAGCGAAGAGACGGAACAGCTTCATCAGCACGTCGACAATGTTCTTGTCAACGTTGCCTGCCTTTGCGATGTTCCTGAGCGCAGACAGGTTGTTCTTTACGACCATGTACTGTGCGTGGGCCTTGCTGAGGCGGTAGAAGTCGACGAGCAGGTCGTTCCAGGGCTTCTTCTGCTCGTCGCGGTGCTTGCTGGCTTCGAAGGTGAGGAACGAGACGCGCCAAGCGAAGGCGTTGACGAGGTCGTCGTCGTCGCCAATAACGTCGAATGCGCAGCCAATGTCGCGGCGTGCATGGAATTGAGAAAGGATCTGAGTTGTGTCGTTCGTCGGCTTTTCTCCCTTGAGTACGGAACGGGCGGACTTGAGCATCTAGAGCACAGGTCAGTAAGGACTGATTGCAGTTACATGAGATGAATAGACTTACGTATCGCGCAACTTGCTGGGTCAACATGTAGTTGTCACCCTCCCATGTGGTAGTGGGCAGGTAGTCAGAGTACCACGGCCCGATACCGCTGAAGCTTGAGTAGCCGTGACCACCACAGGCTCGTCGGCAGACCTCGAGACCCTCCGCTGCGATCGAACTGCTAAGCGACTTCAATGCGCATGAAGACGCGTGCAGGTCTGCCAACATATCGCTGCCTGATTGCACCTCCTCTGGCCCAGCTCCACGCTTGCTTGGTGCATTGGTAGCGTTGCCCTGGGCGATCCTCTTCTGGTTCTCCTGGTACATGTCCATCATCGACTTTCCGGTGAAATGTAAAGCAAAGGTAGCGGCGAGAAGAGGAAGCAACCGAATCTGCACCATAGTGTAGTTCAGAACAGCAGTCTCAGCCTCACCAGCGGGAGCATCTCGGTCCTGGAATTGCCGTCGCACAGCGCAGTAACGGGTTGCGATGGTAACACCCCGAGCGAGCACACTACCGGCTTGCATGACGATGGTCGATCGAACCCAAGTGAGAGTTCCATAGACGAGGGAAGGCGCGCCACGGCGTCCAAACTTGTTCGTGTTGGGGTCAACGAATGTGTAACGAGCCAGCATGCTGATGTGGGGAATCTTGACGTGATTGAACAGAAGGAAACCGTTGTCCATGGTGTTGTAACCGAACTTGGGACCGATGTCTCCGATGTGAATGTTGTCGAGCGGCTCGTGTGTCTTCAGATCACGGATCTGGACGCAGAAGGGAGACGGCCCGTATGATTTGCCATCAATGATGAGCTGAGCCATGACGACCGCGTGGTTAGCTGTGCGACCTAGGGATCCAATCCACCATTTGCTGGCGGTCAGATGTGGGGAGTGGATGGTGAAGGTCTTGTCCTCCTTGTTCCAGGTGGCGGTTGTTTCAAGTCCTCGAACGTTAGAACCATGGCCAAGCTCAGTCTGAGCATAACATCCGATGATCTCGTAGTTGTTGGCCTTGGTGAGCCACTTTTCCTGCTGCTCCGGCGTACCCTGACCTTCAAGTGTAACCTGCATAGTGAGTAGAAGTCGCGCGGAGACAGAACATGGCGCGTACCTTAAACATAGAGTCGTGGAGTCCGTATGGTCCGGGTTCACCAACAAGTTCTGTAGCAGTCCGGAACTCGTCAAAAGACCAGTTGTGTTGCTTCTTCAAGATTCTGAGTCTCTTCTCCCTTGCAAGCGCCCTCTCGAATCTGTCGATCCTTCCCATGAAGTAGTTCTGCGACTTGTCGAAGACCTTCTCTGACTTGAGAATGTCAAGGATCTTGTTCCTCCTGTCGATGACATCTTGCGTGTGTAGGAGGACTTCTAGCTCCTGGACGGGTACATTGGAGTTTTCGCGTTCAGCCTTGAGCAATTCGTGGCCTTGAATGCCCGAAGGCTTCAGCTGCTTTACCCAGTCCGGTGTTGGCTTCATTGTGATAATAGATTGATGATGGAGATGATGGGAAGAGAGTGTGTTTGGAATGATGATTAAGTAGGATGGCGATCTTGCGCTACCTCGGACAGCCGAGGTTCAAATTTGGGCTAAGCCACATTCGACAATGACACCACGATCGGACCGTGCGACGGCTTATACGTGCGCTTCTGATAGATAATCTCATGAAAGTGCCGAAGCCAATACCCCGAACAGAAGGCGAAGGAAGTTGGCGATACGGAATTCTGTCATTTGCGCTGTCGCCCTCATCGTGGGGCTTTTAGTGCATATTTAAAGAACATTTGGGGTTTCCGGGGTACCGGGGTCCTCCGGCGGTACGCTCATCTCGCAGAAGCAACACTGAGTCAGTGCCATGAGAGTATTTCAGATGTTTGGTGTTGCCGCACGGTATCAAAAGAACCTCGGCAGCCCAGGCCAAGAGTCCTCGTTATAGCTTTTCCATGGATAATATATGGGGAGTTTCAGGACCACGTTGCACAGGTATCTTGTGATCCCAGTTACCCACGCAGCTGCTCATACGCAGCCATGACATGGTGCCGCATTAATAAGGGCCGCGGTTTGGCTGCTCATAGCTCCTGCCTTGCGCTACGCTGGAACGTGTATCGCGAGTTTCGGGAGTGTTGTGTAGGAGGAAGCAACATCTTGCGTGCCAATCGGTCGGGTAGTACTAATCCGTCGTAGTGCATCCTCAGAGCCCGAGACGGAATCTGGACCCTGGGAATTGTCGCGCCGCAACGCGGCTGAGCAAGGTGTTGCCCTTTCTATCGCGTTCACGGGACCAAATTCTTGTACAGCGCAGCAAGTTCTTTCCGAACCGTACTACTACATCTAAACCCTGAATGTGTGCACGATCTTTTAGGATTCAGCCCAGCTGTGTAAATTAGACGGTAGACGGCACACATTCAGGGTGCTTGATGCGGGACAGGTACAACTTGAGGAAGAGGGCTTCATATATCGAGTGATGGAGCTATGCCCCAGTCAGAAAGGACGATCAGCTCCAGTGCATCGAGGCCAGGCGGCGGCTGCTGTTGAGGCGCTGATAGGGGTGCTCACGGCTTTGTGCGTGGCACGCGAGCTCTTGCACAGGTAAGCAAGCATCTAGGCGCCGGCTGCCTCGCCTTAGCAGAGCACCGCCCGGAAACTTGCACGACAAGGCAGCCATTGGCAAGGTGAGCGCGTATTCCAGTCAGGAGGCTGCAATCCACAGCGACAGGAGCTGGTGGGGGAAACGGGACTGCAGAAAATGCGCGGGCGTCATCGTCTGGCCTCGACCTAGCCACACCCACTAGCCCGCACGGGCCCGGCCTGACAGGTAGAGCAGCGTCACTCTTTGCCTACAACACCACCCGGCCTGTTTACCCCCGCGAGCTAGAGCACGCAATTCTTTTCTCCTGTCCTCATCCTAAGGACCTACACGACGCCCACCACACACGCCCGGCCACTTACCCAGTCGCCCCTGCGCCTAGCCACATCTGAAATCCCCCCACACACCAACAGCGCAGTTTGGAATTCTATGCCCCTAGGGAGACCCGCGATCAACCTCAGACTTCCCCTCGTCTCCTCCCACAGGTCCTTGTAGGCACCGGACAACATGGGTCAGACACTCTCAGAACCCGTCGTCGACAAGGTAATTGCCTCCCAATGCTGGCCCCCCGCCCCCGCACCTGCGCTACTCCTCGCTCTATTCGGCCGCAGTCGCCTGCATTGAGCTGCACGGCCGCGCAGGTTATCCTTCACATTAACACGACGCTAATACGCTGCTTGCACAGAAATCCGAAAACGGCGATGGCGAGTCACTCATCTACGGCGTGTCGTCGATGCAGGGCTGGCGGATCAGCATGGAGGACGCGCATGCCACCGTACTAGACTTTGCAGGTGAAGCAGGCAAACCCACTGGCAACGACAAGCGACTCGCCTTCTTCGGCGTATACGATGGACACGGTGGTGACAAGGTGGCCTTGTACGCTGGCGAGCAGCTACACCAGATTGTCGCGAAGCAGGAGGCTTTCAAAGAGGGCGACATCAAGAAGGCTCTACAAGATGGTTTCCTTGCCACAGACCGCGCCATCTTGAGTGGTATGTTTTTCAGGGCACCTTTCTTTAGTCGACAAGTGGCTGACTCACGCGAACAGATCCCAAGTACGAAGAGGAGGTATCTGGCTGCACTGCGTCAGTCGCCGTCCTTTCCAAAGACAAGATCTACGTCGTACGTTGACCCCTACAACATTCCTTAGCCAATTCTCACATCAACAGGCCAACGCAGGTGACTCGCGTACTGTCCTAGGCGTCAAGGGAAGGGCTAAGCCGCTCTCTTTCGACCACAAGCCCCAGAATGAGGGTAAGAAACATAAATTGCAAAGGCAAGCAGCACTGACATCTATTAGCTGAGAAGGCACGTATCCAAGCCGCGGGTGGTTTCGTCGACTTTGGCCGTGTCAACGGCAACCTGGCTCTATCGCGCGCGATAGGTGACTTCGAGTTCAAGAAGAGCGCCGACCTTCCTCCCGAGCAGCAGATAGTAACTGCCTTCCCGGATGTTGAGATACATGATATCAACCAAGATGACGAGTTCTTGATCGTCGCCTGCGATGGTAAGATACTACAACCTACTATGCTCGCGCGCTCTTACTGACTCCATACAGGTATCTGGGATTGCCAGTCTTCTCAAGCCGTCGTCGAGTTCGTTAGGCGCGGAATTGTCGCAAAGCAGGATCTTGCTTCCATTTGCGAGAACATGATGGACAACTGTCTGGCTTCAAACAGCGACACGGGAGGTGTTGGCTGTGACAACATGACCATGACTGTCATCGGTCTCCTACAAGGAAGGACGAAGGAGCAGTGGTACGAGGACATCGCAAAGCGGGTTGCGAATGGAGAGGGTCCATGTGCGCCGCCAGAGTACGGCAAGTCAGAAGATCCAGCCAAGTCCGCCTCAGAGAGCGAGTAGTTCAGTTCTAATATAATCGTGTAGCCGAGTTCCGCGGTCCCGGCGTTCACCATCGCATTGACGATTCTCCTGATGACATCGACATGGACTTGGACAGTCGATTCCGGCCGAACAACGGCAACGGCGGTCGCATCATCCTTCTCGGTGACGGCACCGAAGTCTCGACTGGAGACAATGACGGCGAGATGTTCGATAACGAGGACGAAGACAAGGATCTGGATTCGCAAGTCAACAAGTACAACCAGGACGCCAACGCCAAGTCTCGCGAGGATCGCGAAGGCACGCCAGGCCCTCAGCACGAGAGCAAGGTCCAAGTGACTGAGTCGCCCTCATCTGTACAGACGGAGAAGTCCGACGCTCCCGAGTCCCAGACCGACAAGAAGCCTGAGGCAGGCACAACCAAGACGAGCGAGAAATAGCTTGTCCTCACTTCACTTGGCCACGATTAATGATGTTTGGCTCGAAGGGCTCAGTTTCGATGCATGATGATATGCAATGTCTCTCTTATGGATGTTTTGCAAGCGACGATGGGTACGTTGGTTTCCTGTAGAATCAAACGATGGGTCATGGAAACGAGCCTCATAGACCGCAAGCGGGCAGATTTACGAAATGATACCTGGCGGGCTCGGCCTTCGCCTTCCACTTTACCTAGCTATCACTTTGTTCATGATACAATGGTTTTATCAAGATGGTGCTTATTATGACCTTGATCTGTGCGCAAACTGGAAGCGTACGCAGTGCCCTGATGACCTCACTTCTGTCAGCCACTTTCTAAGGCATAGTAGAATGCGTGTTACATCAGATAGCGCCCAGTTCCTGGTCTTTATGCGTCTACTTATTGCTGGCAAACAAGCTTTCAGATGCCCCACTCTCCCGCTCTTAGGTCGATTTTCGACGCGCACCTAATCCGGGTGTTATCTTGACAGTCATCGTCAACGGACACGTATAGACTCCGATCTTAGAAGGCGACTCACAGTCGAGTGTGTCAATCAATAGCAAGGTCTGTGTTCCAGCCATGCTACATTCAATTGCCGTTCGCATTGCCGTCCGCGAGTCCGGAGATAAGCTTGAGATCAGGGTCCAGTCCGAGCAGCATCACCTTTCGTCATAATCTGCGACAGCTGTGCAAGCGTCACGATTATGGCGTGGATCCGAGAGTGCCGGTGGTACATTGCTTTTAGCAATGTGCAACGCCTATTCTTGATTCAACAGACCGAAGTAAAACCATCATTCCTTCAAGATCCATTTTCGAGTTCCTTCCTCAATTGCTCGGACGTTGTACCTGACTGGCCACTTGCATAATGGACCCTGTAAATCCCAACCAAAAGGCCCGAACCACGCAGCAATACGCCTTGTTTCAGCGGAAGAACTTTTGGAAATCCAATGAGGGCGAAGTACCAGTGTTCAACACAGGTAAGTATGCTTTACCTTCATAGCACTGTCGCGCAATTAGAAATCGAGCGAACCAGAAACTGGACATTTGAGGTCGCGCAAGGCTGATGCACTGTGTATAGAACCGGGCAAACTCGAAGAATTAGCAAAAGAGAAACTCAGCCAAGGTGGCTGGTTCTACGCGTCTTCAAATGCCGGCCAATCGCACACGCATACCGTAAACAGACAAGCGTTCTACCGACATCGAATTATTCCGCGTATGCTCGTAGATACCAACCAGCGCGACACTGCGACCGAGATCTTTGGACACAAGGTTCCTGCGCCGATTGGGTTTGCGCCTGTTGGTATCAACAAGATCTACAATCCAGAGGGCGAGCTACCCGTAGCAAGAGCCGCAGGCGCCTTGGGGCTACCATACTGTCTCTCGACAGCAGGCTCACAGAGCATAGAGGGCGTCGGCCATGCCAACGACGAGGGCGTGAGGAAAGGACAAGGCGACACAGGCACCGCTGCCGGTGGCGGCGAGAAGGGTGTGAGGTTTTTCCAGCTCTACATGCCGCACGATGACGAGCTTACTCGATCGCTTCTCCAACGTGCTGTGGACAGCGGCTTCACAGCCTGCATCCTAACGCTTGACACTTGGCAGCTCGGATGGCGACATGACGATGTCGCAAACTCAAATTACGCCTTCTACCACGGGCTTGGTGCGGATCTGGGCCTTACCGACCCTATCTTCCAGAAGAGGCTCAGGGAAAAGGGCATTGACCCAAAGACACAGCCCAACGAAGCGGGCGCGCTTTGGATCGATAACGTGTGGCATGGACGCGCGCATACGTGGGAGAAGGCTGTGTGGGCGATGAAACTATGGAAGGAGCTTAGTGGTGGTAAACCATTTTCTCTGAAGGGCATCCAGAGTGTGGACGATGCGAAGAAGGCTGTTGACCTGGGCTTCGATGGCATCGTAGTCAGCAACCATGCTGGAAGACAAGTCGACGGCGCAGTTGCAAGTCTTGATTCTCTTGAGAAGATTGTTGATGGTACGTATCATATCTACTCTTCCTCAATGATACACAACTAACAAAGTCTCCAGCTGTCGGCGACAAAATCTACATCATGTTCGACTCTGGCGTCCGATCCGCATCCGACGTCTTCAAAGCGCTCGCTCTGGGCGCGAAGTTCGTATTCGTTGGCCGTCTGTGGATCTGGGGCCTTTCGATCATGGGCGAGACGGGAGTTGACCATGTTATGCGCGGTCTACTAGCTGATCTGGATATCTTGATGAACGTTGGAGGGTTCAAGAATGTTGGGGAGATTACGAAAGATGCGCTGGAGAGTGGACCGAAGAGTTATTCGCTGATGCACACAGCTAGTAAGTTGTAGGCTGCTGAGGTCTTGGGTTCTTATGGCTAGGCGACGTGTCTTCGCGTACCCGGGTCTCATGTAGACACGCACTTGAAATACCACCTAGTATTATGTATATCCAGTACCCCGCCGCCTAGATTCATCGAACTTGCTTCATAGCTTGTGTTTTGTGTTGTACGATACAGCACTCAACTCTGAATCCTGCGACGACAAAAGAGTATGGCTTCCACATCATGTGCCTGACAGTCGTAACAAGTGTGACTTTCGCACAAGCACAGTCACGACATCTGAATTCACCATTCACTATGAGGAGCTTACGTAGCGCTAGGCCTCTATAGGCTGACCGCCATAGGGCTGAAGTGGCCCAAGCACTCCCGAACAAGACCAACTCCAACTCCCCTCAACGCGCAAAGCTCTCCAATCGTGATCGCAACTTCGCGCGCGTCATGTTCTGCAGTTGTCGCGCATACTAACACCGTCGCATTGATTGTACTACTACGGGTTTCCGGTATACACAAAAGTTCATCCCTAATTCGTAAATAGACAGAGACCCTATAATCAAGATGTCGGTCATTCTATGCACAGGTATGTCGAGCTGTCTACCCCACATGTGGCAGACAAACAACTAACATCCAATTGCAGCCGGCTACGACCATACCATTAGGTTCGCACGCGTCCCATGCGCCATTGGCAGCCATTCGTACTGACTTGGAGGACTCTAGATTCTGGGAAGCGCTCTCCGGTATATGCTCCCGGACTATCCCCCACCCCGACTCCCAAGTCAACCGCCTTTGCATCTCGCCCGACAAGCGATACCTCGCCGCCGCCGGTCACCACACGGTCAAGCTTTACGATATCAAGTCCACAAATCCGAACGCGATCCTCACCTTCGACGGTCACACCTCCAACATCACCGGTGTCGCGTTCCACTGCGAGTCCAAGTGGCTGGTCACCTCGTCTGAAGATGGCACGGTCAAGATTTGGGACACGCGATCAGGCAACGTTCAGCGCAACTATACTCATGGTGTTCCGGTCAACGATGTCGTCATCCATCCAAACCAGGGAGAGCTCATCAGCTGCGACCGCGGTGGTAACGTGAGGATCTGGGACCTGGGAGAGAACAAGTGCTCTCACCAGCTCATTCCAGAGGACGACGTCAGCGTGGCTAGTGTTACGGTTGCAAGCGATGGAAGTATGGTCTGCGCAGGCAACAACGCCGTGAGTCTGGCCGGATGAAAGTATCAAACCTTTGCTAATACCGCATGTCAGGGCAACGTCTACGTTTGGCGCATGATCCAGCGCAGCGATACCACCTCGATCCTCCCCATCTGCAAGTTCGTGGCCCATACCACCTACATCACCCGCGTCCTCCTGTCCCCCGATGTGCGTCATCTAGCCACCTGCTCCGCCGACCACACGGCGCGCATCTGGTCCGTCGATCCTACCGCTCCTCATAACGTCACGCCCACCGACAACCTACCGGCAGCTAGCGAGCGCGACCCAGCTGCCTTCCCTCTAGAGACTACGCTACATGGTCATCAGAGGTGGGTCTGGGATTGTGCCTTCTCCGCCGATAGCGCCTACCTGGTTACCAGCTGCTCGGACCACTACGCAAGGCTGTGGGAGCTTGGTAGCCAGAGCATCATCCGGCAGTACAACGGACATCACCGTGGTGCTGTCTGTGTCGCGCTCAACGACACGGCCGTCGGCAACTAGGAGATCCACACTCTACGCACATCTGATTGGCATGATATGATACCCGCCACCCTAGCGTGTGAAGGATGAGGGAGAAAGGATTCCGGCATTTGCATCAGCGTTGGCGTTTCGGCACGAGGGGATGGAAGGGTAATGAGTTAATGACACTTTGGCGTTTACGGCGAATGAGGTAACTTCTAATATGGATGCGGGAACGGGTCACCAAGGTCATGAAAGTTTCGCACAACGCAAAAGCGACGATGCGCCTGGAAAATGTGTTATAGCAGACAGAACAAAAAATCTGACATGGAAATTTCCACTACGAACTCTTAACGCCCGTTGACACAGAAAACAATCTTGAGGCATCTTCAATTCACGTCCGCCGAATCTCCTCCCGAAGTTCTTCAGTTACTCAAAGCCGTACCTAGCTTATGGGCAGTCCTTTGCGCAGGCGTCCTACCAGTACGTTAGTTTCTTCGATCATTTCTCCACGCTCCGAGACCTTGAACCTACATAGTTCTTAATCTTGCTCTGCACGCACGCATCGAAACCAACTTTCTTCTCGCACAAACACGATACGTGCCTACATTACACCGTTAGCACCGAGCTCAAACTCATACCAACGCGATAAATGCAGAGATTGCAGTGTGAGCGGGATATCAAACGTACATATCCCACTCCTTCTGACACTTCCCACACCCCGCCGGCTCAGCCCTCTTCTTACACCCCTCCACACTTTTGCTTTGCATTCCATTTCCCCTCTTCACATCGGCATTGACGGGGGTGTCGGCACTCTCGTCCTCCGCGGCATTCTCACTCGCAGCATCCAGCACAAGAGCCAGCTCCTCTGCTTCCTTCTCGGCGGCTGCGTCGTAGTACGTAGACGAATCGTATTTGTCAGGAACGGCGTTGGCAAGAGCGCGCTTGTCGGACATCTGAGGAGAAGAGGAGCCGATACCGCCGCCGGGGAGGTCGATGTCGGGAAGCATGTTGTCTACCATTTGGCCGGAGCCAGATCCAGATACCGGATCTGGGTAGAAGGCTGTGGGAAGGGGAGGAGGGGGGTTGGAAGGGTGGACTGGGGCGGCGGATGCCAGAGCGCTGAGGGCTGTGAGGAGGAATAGCGTAGGCTTCATTGTTGCGTGGTTGTGGGTGTGGTATAGTATGGCTGTCTGGATAAAATGGGAGCGTGCGAGTCTAGAAAGCAAGAAGGATGTCAGAGAGGGCGGTGGCATTTATGCATAGGAACTCGCTGTCGGTCTTCACGTTACCAGATGTCATATCTCAAACAATCAATGTCCTTGACATCACACTCCATGGACAGACACATAACGCTGTACGGTGACCAAACTCTAACGTACAATTATTCAAACTACACCCTCAATCACCTCCCCCTTCTTCTCTCTTCAAACCTCCCAACACTATCCCCAACCCCAAACCCATCCTTCAACAACCCACCCACATCCTCCAACCCCAACCCCGCCGTCTCAGGATAAATCCTCCAAATAACAATCTCCGCAACCACACAGACGACAGCATACAACGCAAACGTCCCCACCGGAGTAAAAACATTCATCATGGGCAAAAACGTAATCCCAATAAACGTATTCGACCCCCAGTTCGTCGCCGTCGACACCGCAGAACCCAGCGACCTTACAGACAAGGGGAAGAGTTCAGATTGCTGCCAAGGAACGTTACCCATGCCTATCGCGTAACCGGCGACGTATGTTATCATGGAGAAGAGGATGACTAGGGGCCAGATCTTGTTGTTGTTGTTGTTGTCGCCGGCAATAACAGTGGCAGTGGTAGTGGCAGTAGCGGAAGCTTCCTCGGTGGGCAGGTCGATGAAGAGGAATGCGATGGCGCAGAGTGCGAGGCCGATGATCATGATGGGGACGGACCAGAGGAGGATACGGCGGCGTCCGATGCGGTCGATGTAGTGGAAGGCTACGAGTGTGAAGAGGAAGTTTGTGATGGCGATGGAGAGCGAGGTTAGGGTTGGGGAGGCGAAACCGACGAGGCGGAATATTGTGGCGGAGAAGTACATTAGTGAGTTCTGGGGGTGGTGTTAGCGGGAGTGTCATACTCTGATATGTTCGAGTGGTACGAGTGGGGATATCTGTTGCTTGGATGTGGGGGAGGAGACTTACAAAGCCGCACAGTTGCTGGAAGCCCTGAAGCATACAGGCGATAATCAAGGCTCGACGGTTCCCTCCAATGACGATCAGTTGAGAGAAGCTGTCTTGCACCCTCTCCTTCTTAGCTCTCCAACCGATCTTAGCCATGTCAGGAGTCCCTCGCAATCCAGCCGCATCTTCCTCCTCTTCAATCTCCTTCTCTACCCGCCTCAGCACAGCGTTCACCAACTTCGCCCCACTTTCCTCACTTTTGTACACACGCCCCAATACCCTCTTCGCTTGTTGCGTCTTTCCAGCCTTTACAAGGTATCGCGGTGTCTCCGGCAGGAAAAACAGCATAACGAACTGTATAGCAGCTGGCAGCGCCCCCAAACCCACCATCCACCTCCACCCATGCAATCTTTCCGAAAACAACCACCCAACAATATAAGCAACAACCTGGCCCCCAGTAATGAACAAACTGCTCACAACCACCAGTCGTCCGCGGAAAGGGCTAGGGCTGAGCTCCGAGATATACAGCGGAACAACGAACGACGCGCTTCCAACTGCTGCGCCGACAATGGACCGACCCACGATCATGCCGCCCACACTGCTTGTCCATGCCTGCAACAGGGCGCCGAGTATGAAGAGAATGTCTGCGACCAAGATCACGGTTTTGCGACCGTATGCATCAGCGAGGATACCCGTTAGGGGCGAGGCGAGGAGTGCGAAGAACGAGGTGCAAGACGTAATCAAGCTCTTGTCGAGGGTGGTCAGGGGACGGGAGGAGAGATCGGTGTTTATGGATATGAGGGTAGAGGATATAACACCGGTGCTGTTGTAGCGTTAGTATAATGTTGTTACTCCCATTTTCTATACATGCCATGAGGCATGGCGCAAAAGACCGCGATCATAGATGCGACGTACTCATATCCAAACAGTAACCCGGAGACCCCGGCGCATATAGTCAGACACCATATGAACAGGCCTGGGGATACCAAGGCACTCTCGTCCACCTCGTCGTCTCTTATACTCGCGTCGTCGGCTTCATCGTAGCGGTCGCGTGCATCGTTCGGAACGCGGCGGTCGGTGGAAATCAAGGGCTCGGCTGCAGCGTCGTTCATGCTGTCTAGTTCTACGTCTTCATCTGAGCGCGGCATACAGCACACACATACATAGGAAGCGTGTTCGGGAGAGAGAGCAGGGACGGGGCGCTGGCGGAGGTTATCTGGGGTAGTGTCGGAATGGCCGCGGGAGTGCGGAATGCTCGAGACACGCTAGTGGGTGGGCCAGATCTGTGCCTGGTGATCCATGTCACCTGCAGAGTAGGCGGTACCAGCGGCACTAGGAGATGCCAGAATTGGTGTTGCTTGCCGCCTACATAGGAGCCTGTTCACACAAGGTTTCGTCTGAAGCTCAAGGATCAAACATACAATATCCTATATGCTACGTTATCTTTACGATGCAATGTCGCGACACGGACTCGGCCAATCTCTTGTGGCGGGTCATTGCAGGCACATGAACGAGGTTTGTGAACTTATAGTATTGATAGTAGTTCAGCAGCATATGCTCACATGAGCCTGCTCTGCTTGCTAGTAATTTTCCACCCCACCCCTGAACGCTGCCTCGAGGACGGAAAACGCCAAAGCGATTCTCATGACTTGCTCCTTCCTGGCGCGTTGCGATCGCGTGTAGCGTAGCGATCGTCCCAATTCCCTCCCTCTCTTGTCCCATATTGCATGCTCATGACCTGCAAGGTTGTCGTCCGTACCATGATCTTTTATGCACCCATTATGCCCAGTCAACGCCTGTCGCTATGCCTCAAGCCACTTATCATGGTGACTAATCAACCCACCCACGCTAAGCGCATAGCAAAATCTGGTAAAACAGGCAAAGAGAGCATGTAATGAAGGTCAGGCAGCAGACGCTGCGGACGCCGCTTGTTTGCGGTGAACCTGGTTTGAAGATTCTCATTTGGGCTCAGCGTTGCCGTCCGGTGCATGGTTAGCGGGGCCAGTGGGTGGAGCTTGGGGACCCGATGAGTGCTGCGGCATCATAGGCTGCGAGTAACTTCCGCTGGGTGTACCACGATGTTGCTGGGGGAACTGGTGATGTTGTTGTGGTGAGCCGTAGTGACCACCTTGGTATTGTTGCTGGAAAGGTCCTCGCATTGGAGCCACTAGAGTGATGTTAGTCGACTATTGCATAAATAACGATGAATGTGTACTTACTGGCTCCTGGCTGCATTTGGTACATCTGAGGAGCTGGTGCACCAGGCTGCATGTACATCATAGGGGGTTGCTGCTGGTGGTGGCCTTGTTGCGATCCTTGATGGCTCATCATTGGTGCACCTGGCCTGGGGCTAGGGAATCCGTTGGCGCCAGGAGGCATGTGAGCCGGGTACTGAGGATACGCAGGAGCGGGAGCGGGAGAGTACATCTGCATCTGTGGATTACCTGGCATTCCCATAAAGGGCCCATTTGAAGGCTGATTCGTCATCATCTGGCCCCCCATCGCCGGCCCAGGGCCGTTCATGAATTGACCGCCTTGTGGGTTGCGCATAGTGGCATGCTGCATGCCGGGACTCATGCCGTATTGCGGAACTTGCGGAGGGTAGCCTTGCATTGGCTGGGGCTGTGCGCCATACATGTATGGCGCCATCGGCCGTGGTGAAGGCTGAACTGATGACGTTGAGTGCGAATATTGCATGTGTTGGGCTCCGAAATGATGTTGGTCCTGACCGATATGCGGCTGTATCGGAGGTCCCCGTGGGGTGTGTTGAGCTGTCGGTCCTTGTGACATACCTTGGGCGCCCTGGAGGTGAGGTGGTAACTGATGCTGATGAGGCATGGGGCCGTTGGGCATGACATGCTGTGGTACTGATAAGGGCGCAGCTGGAGGAGCATGATCAAATAGCTGCTCATATCCCTTGTTCGTGTTCGAAGAGGGGAAATCCCACGTAGGCGGGGTTTTGTAAGGAGGTGCAATATCGGAGTGATGCGAGTTCGCGTTCGACTGCGCCTCTTTCTCAAGGCGTCCGATGGCATTGAAGGTCGTCAGTCCGTCCAGTGATTTAACAGTGGGCTTCGGGCCAGTAAAGAAGTTGGTAACAGGAGGCTTGCGAACTTCTTGCCTAGACGAGGTTGGCCTAGGACTGGAGGTAGCGCTAGGAGTTCCACCAGGCTGGAAGGTGTTTGCAGCCGGGTTGGGCTTGAACTCATGGGCGCGAACGTTGAACCTTGTAGACATGCTGGAAGAAGGCGTCTGGGCACCACTCGAGGGCTGTGAAGGACCAGTAGGTGGTATGCGCATATCCTGAGCTGGTATCGGTTGAGGAACGCCGTTGTATGGCATGGCACCTTGCTGCTTATGCTGCTGGTGGTTCATCTGCAGACGAGTGCTGAGTAGTCCTTGGTTGCGAGGAGGAATCTGGTTCATGTTCTGGTGGGAACCCCGCATAGAAGCAGACGCATAGGCTGGTTGCCCTGGTCGAGCACGTTGATTTTGTTGGCGTTCTGCGTTGGCGCTAGGAGATGCTTGGGTGGACTCTGGCTTAACAGCAGATCTTGCGGCAGCTTTGGGGTCTGCCATGGTGTTGGCCGCCTTCGGAGGTGTAGTCTTCATTTCCTGCGCTTGTTTGTTGGCCTTGTCGACGATAGCCTGCTGCTTTGTCTCGTCCTTAGCGAGTATGGGCACAAGATCTGACGGTACCGGCGTGCTCAGTTTGAAGTTGAGCGCGAACTTCTTAAGATCGTTGAGCTTCACAGCCTTGTTCTCGCGGGCGAAAGCCCTCTGGCGATCGGAAATCCGTAGTTTCTCAGCGGCCGAGAACTGCTTGAAGGAGTCAAGCAGGTCGTGCTCGACGTTGGTAGTTGCGTCGTGTGGCCGTCCAGCTTTCCTAGGAGGGATGGCAGCAACCCCAGATTTGATCGTACTACTTGGCTTCTGCAGCTGTTCCGCAATAACCTTGTGCGCATCGACTGGTTTTGATGCAGGCTTGGGTGCGTCCTTGCTGGACTCTTGCGTTTTGCTAGGTTCAGGCGCAGCTGCTGCTGGTGCTGGTGCGGCGGGACTTGCAACACGTTGTGTCGACTGCGAGGCAGGCCGTGCGACGGAAGACGAGATGATGGCAGGGTCCACCGGAGCGCCGGGCACCGTCGCCTCAGGGGCGGGGGCACGTCGTGCGGGTGGGGTGTACCGGTTGGACTGGCCGCTTGACAGGTTTGTCAGGTCTCGTCGTACTCCACTGTACTTGTCCTCCTCATCGCCATTGTCATCGGCCGCAGTGTATCCTCCGCGCTCTTCGCGGACGTGCGAGTTGGTTGCGCTGCTACCTTCAATCTCTCGGGCAATCTTCTCAGCACGGGCAAGTCGTTCCGCATACTGTGGGTCATTCTTATTGATGGTGGTGGTGTAGATGTTCTCGTCGTAGTTGCTCTTCACACCGAACAGGCGCTCGTTGGCGGAGAACTGGTCCCAGTCGTTCGAACGGCCGGTAGACTCGAGCGTCATGTTGGGATCAACCTCGGACGGTTCCCACTTCTGAAGATTGCGTTCACGGAGTTCGAGCTTGCCAGAAATGTCGGTATCAGTGCGGAAGCCTGCGGTACCTTTTTTGTTAGCTTGGCATAGAAAGGCGATGTAGACTTTGGTACACACCATTCTGGCCCTTGAGCTGGGACTTGTCAAGGACAACGTTGTTGACATTGAAATCTGCCACATCGCTCATGTCAAATGACATGACGTGGTAATCGCCTGAGCCAACGTAGTCGTCGGACAACTGGCTCGTGCCGTTGGTCTGAGCGTTGCTGGTGGGCAGGAGCTTCTTGACCATCTTGAAAACATAGCGCAGCTCGCTGGGGTCGAGTGAGGTGCCTGAGAGGACACCGGAGTACTTTTCGCCATTCTTCAGCGTAATGATGCCCGGAAGACCCTGGTTGTGTCATCAGCACTGTTCACCCGCATCGCATGGAAAGCCAGCTGTCACTTACCGTCAGATTGGCCAGCAGGTACATCATACGGTCGCTGAGGTGCCTCATCGGGGAAGCGTTGTCGGCGGAGGCAGCCGTCGAGCCTTGTGGGGGCTTAGGTGAGCTTACGGCACCGTTGGGGGTGGGGGAGTGAGTCGGTCGCTGTGTGATGGGATTGGTGCCCTGGGTCCATGCCGTTTTGGCGGGAGGTTTCCTGCAAGTCGCCCGGTCAGCATGGCGCCAGGTGCAAGTGGGGAGGGTGTTGTCGAGGACAGAGCATTGGGACATGAGGCAATTGAGCACAGTAGACGGGGAGAGGGCCATCGAGTGGACAGGGCAGTCGCACCGTGACTCCATGTGACCAGCCGCACGTCACACGAGAATATCCCGCATGGCGGGAGCACTCGAGGCATGCCTCTATGTGTCTGCAATGCAAGGAACGCGGGGCAGGAGTGTAGGAGACGTGTTTATGGGGAGTGCAGGGCAGGCGCTTACTTCTGACCGCCGTCGATGGGGCTTCCGGGCTTTCGCTGCTGTGCGTCGATGCCTTTGGCGGCAGTGCTCATCTTCAGTGGCCGGGCGGGATTGGCGGCGGGGTTTAGAGCATTGGAGGAGGTATTCGGAGTCGCAGCGGCAGTGGACATGGATGGGGAGAGCAGGGCGCGGGCGAGCTCGGTAGCGTGGGTCGGTGGTTCGGTTTGTGGTTGCGGGAGAAGGAGCGACGGGCGGGGGAGGAAGGAGCTCCAACTCTAGGGTGAGAGTAGCGCAGGACGCTCAATGCGGCAGCAGGCGCAGAGTCGACGTGCGTGCGAGGTGGACAGCCGGACGGCGGAGGAGCGGTGGTGACTTGGTATAGGAGGCTGTGCCCGATTGAACAGCCAGAAGTCGAGAGTGAGGTGCAACGCCAAGCGGATCGCCTGGATGAAACACAAGTGCAAGGTGTGCGGGAACTAGGCCAGCCTCAGGCAGTAGCCGTGAAGGCTCGGACGACGGCACGAGGGCGCAACGGTCAGGCAATCCACAGGCTGGTGCGCGAGATGAATAGAGGAGACACTGGGTGGACGGCAGCGGATATGTGGACCTGGCACTGTCACAATTGCCTGACCTCTGTTGCTATCGCGATCACGGGCGCTGCCAGCCAAGAGCGTTGCTGTCCGAGGCGAGACCTCACGCCTCACTCTGCTCCCATTCTGCGCTGCTCGTGTTGTCCGAGACGCCTGCAGTAAACAATACTAGAGCTTGCATCACCAAATACGGGGCAACACCTGTTCGTCGCGCTCCAAGCATGCTAGAGTACTAGAGTGCATGCACACAACGGTTACCCCAGTCACCACCCACCCAGCAGCAGCAGCTTGATGTGGTAGCGCGAAGAGAGGCCGGATGCCGGCCGTAGTCTCCAGGGCTGCAGCTACATCGCAGACTCACGTCAGAAGCCTACCTAAGCGACGGGGCGTCACATGTTCCATGGTTTTGCCTGTCGCTAACCGCAGATGCATGCCCAAGACAGAGGTGCAATCATCAAGACGGCTTTCACCAACTACCATGGCAACCTCTCGTGTCCGTCCATGACGTAGAGAGGCTCAACGATGGAATAAACAATTTCTGTGAGGTTGGACGTGAGACTGCTCCACGTGCCGCCCAGCCACTCTCGTGTTAGCTCGCCCCAGGCATCTCAGACGTCGGTGCACCCAACGTGGTCGCCAACACTGCCAGGATAGAGCGTCGTGCCCTCGCGCTCCCAGTCCGGCCCTTCACTCTGCTGCTGCCGCACACCTGCGCCACACGCCCTCGGCACCATGACTGAGGAGTCGTCTTCTGTCCGCTCGTCTCAGGGGTCCTCGCGCCGTGCGCCCAAGAATGTACGTGGGCCCTCTCTCTCTCCGCATCCCGCGCCCAACACCAAACAACCGTCACTGACACCGCATCCAATGCAGCCCCAGCAGCAGCTCTCGCAGATAGAGAAGTCCGTCACACACCTGCTTGTGGCCACCAAGCAGCTCCTCGGTGCGTCCCCGGCGCATGCAGCCCCGCATACACACGTGCTAACACGGTGCAGAGACGTTGACACTATGGTCGCGCGGGACCGCCACCGAGAGCGAGGTCTCGGACGTCTACGTGCGTCTGGGCTATGAGTTCAACATCGCGTCGCGCGCCTTCAACGCGATTGGCGTCGACACCAACGACCTCGGAAACGTTCCCGAACTACTGCGTGGCATACTGGAGGAGACGCTGAGCCAGGAAGCATCGCAAGCGAGCCTCGACAATTTCCTGCCGCGGATACGAGACATCATCATAAACCTCCTGCACGGTCTGAAGAAGAAGCAACAGCGGTTACGGCAGCGCACAGGAAGAGATGGCTCGCTCAACGGTGGGGGCAGTCCGCGCCAGGGCAGCGTTGGGAGTAGTGGTGATGTCGAGGAGCACCAACAACCGCGATCCGCAAGCACAAGACTGCCTTCAAGAGGGGACAGTCCGTCGTTTGGCGGCCCCGACCTCCCACCGCGCTCGTCTTCGGTAGCTGGCGGCCGCGCCTCTCCAAGCAAGTACGATGCCCTCCCTTCGAACCCGAAAGCGAACCGCTCGACCACCGCCAGCCAACTATCCACCGACTCGTCCATTTCGAGCGGCACCGCCCAGCAAATGCCTGTCATTGCTCCGTATCCCGCAGACGATTCCATGCCCAAACCGCCTGACCCCCCGCGGCCTAACTACCCCGTCGATTTCCCACCACCTCCACCTCCACCGAAACAGGAAGATGCGCTCGCGGCATTGCAAAGAGGTGGTGAGCTGGAGCGCAGGGCTTCGCGCCGATTTTCAGCATACCAAATCCAGAAGCATCTTGGAACAAATGGCATACCACTTCCACCTGTCCAGAATTCGCCCATACCGAATAGGGGTCGGGATGTACGCGAGTCTATGAACGCAGTGCGGACCAGGCAGTCCATGATGCACAGTCGCCAGCGGTCAAATCAGAGTCTCACGCAACAGCGGCCTGCGGTGGAAACAAAGTTCTCCTTTGATCAGCCCAATGAGAGACGCATTTCCGAGGAAAGTTCGCAAAGCGCCACGCCGAGCATTCTGCCACCAAAAGAGTCGGGTCCTGAAGACAGCCCCGTCCAGAAGACCCCAGACGATAAACTCGCGCAGCCGAAATTCCCAGAAGGCGACCAGTTCTCGCTAGGTGCGACGCTTAATGGTCCGTTATCAGAGCCAGCTGAGCTTGGAGCCGCATCACCGGTTAAAGAAGACCCGCCCAGGCCTTCAGCCAGCCGTAACAGCTCCTACAGAGTCAAGACGCCCTCTCCACAGCCCTCTCAGTTCATTCCAGAACAGTCACCTCAACAAGGGAAAGAGCTTACCTTGTTCCTCCAGTACAAAAGCAAGATCAAGAAATACGTCTTCACAGATGGTGCTGAGCTTTCTTCGGCCCGCCTGCAACTCGCTTTTATCGAAAAGTTCGCCTGGGATACCCACCGTTACGGCGACCTGCCTGAAATCCACATCCAGGACCCCGTTTCCGGTGTACGATACGAGTTGGAGGATATCAACGATATCAAAGACAGGTCTGTACTCGTCCTGAACGTAGAGCAACTAGACGAAGTAAAGAGCCATATCGATGATAAGTTTGGCGGACTCAGCAAACTGGTGGAGAGCATCAAGACAGTGGTCGAGGACCAGCAAGCAACTATACAACGCGTGGCCGAACGTCAACAGCAAACGACAAAGGAGATCGCTGGTATATCAGCGGCACCTCTTTCTTCAGCTCGCAACTCCGCCTTGCTACCCTCTCGTCCCATACCGTTAGGCACACCCTCCGAAGCCAACATTACTTCAGCCACTCAAGTAAGCGAGGTGCAATCGCTACGCCGTGATTTGGCTGTCATGCGACAAACATACTCATCTTTTGTATCGGATATACAAGCTAGCATGTCCACCATACGCACAAAGGCCAGTGCTGTGAAGTCCACTGCTATCAAGGCTGCCTTACCCGCACTCGATGGAGACAGCGGTCGCGCTTACATTAACGCTGGCAAGAAGGGCCTGCAAGACGACTCGGAGAAGATTGTCAACAGGGTAGATGACCTACAAGATCTTGTTGAAGACCTCAGAAAGGACGTCGTTCTGCGTGGCGTGCGACCTCTGCCCCGCCAACTCGAAACTACCGCCAAGGACCTGTCGACAGCCACTGCCGAGCTCAAGAAGCTGCAAGATCTTCTGGCAAAGGAGAAGCCTCTCTGGACCAAGATTTGGGAACAGGAGTTGCAGACTGTGTGTGAAGAGCGAGACATGCTCACTATGCAGGAGGAACTCGCAGCCGACTTGCAAGATGATCTCGAGAAAGCAGCCCAAACACTTGAGCTGGTCGAGCAGGCAACCAAACAGCAGAATCTTGAAAGCGAGAAAGAGTCTGGAAAGGGGATGCGTTCAGCTAGTGGCCGTAACATGCTCAATGCAGTTGCTCTCGACAAAGTTGTGGATCCACGCCAGGCCCGCGATGGAGTACTTGGAGAAGTCAAGGCCCTGCAACCAAACCATGAAGGCAGGCTCGAAGCCATCGAGCGAGCGGAAAAGGCGCGACAGCGGGATCTTGAGACGAGGAACGATGACGAGTTCAAGCGCGAGCTTGGAAACTTTGTCGAGGAAGGCAAGCTCAAGAAGAGCGGCGGCGTCGAGGAAGCAGAGCGCCTCCGCAAAGCAAAAGATGAGCGCGCACGAAAGGAGAACTTTGAGCGAGAAGCCGCAAGACAAAGAGCCAAAGCAGAAAAACAGCAGAGGGAAGCCGAAGCTGCTGCCGCTGCCGCTGCCGCCGCGGCTGCTGAACCAAACGGCGACGGTGCTGATGGCCAAAACGGAGAAGCGGAAGCTCCAGCAGAGAATGCAGAGGAGGCCAAGGGAGATGAAGGTGGTCCTGCCTAGACGCCTACCATCTATTCCTAGCCTTCCCGTCTGTATTTGAGCTGATCCGTGGTCTTAGATCTCCCGAAAAGACAATTTACAATCCGCCCCTGGGTCAAGACCGGCGGCGTTCCGCTATCGATGCAAATGAGATTTGTCGCAGCTACGGGGCTGGACCTACCAGTAACGGCAGTGTCATCTACGTATACGCCCACGTCTTCGTCTCCTTCTACTTCTACAGAGAGTATAGACCCGCTCATCTCAACCATCAGAGTCGTGACTAGCGCAACACACATCGATGACACGTCTTCGAAATCGGAGACAGACAATATACATCCGCCCATGCGACCAAGCATTATGCCTAGAATACATCGCGATATACCAACATCTATTACACCAACATCCTATTCCGGCGACACGGACACACCATCGCCGATCCTACCTTCGAATTTCGGCCCCCGACTCGCAATCTCACGAGGTGGAACGCCTAGAGCTTCTCACTCATATCGCACACCCAAGCCTTCTCACAGTTTCCACGGTCGCGACAAACCCAGCTCAGGTACATCGCCTGTACGCGCACGCGGCATGACTTTCCCACGCGCCTCTCCCAGAGTGACCAAGTCCAACTCGCAGAAGACGTTAGATGCCAACCCGCATACGCCCGAGAGTAGCAGCGCAGACAGTTTTTCACAGAGCGACAGCGATAGAGATAGAGACACAGATAGTGTACTCTCCTTCACCCCCAGCATGGGCGGAAAGAACCTAGCCAACTGGTTTTCCGGCCTGTTGGGAAGATGAGTAGAATAGCGTGTGTACATAAAGAGAGCAGCAATCGGCAAAGTCCTATACGTCGTGTTCCCTTTCAAGCGAGCGGTGTATGGTATCTGTACTTTATGTAATTATTGGTGGTAGCATCGGTAATGGCGTTAGTGTTGGTAATAAGGTTATGCATAGCGATCAAGGCGTTTGGGCACCATTGGTATGAGATATGTTGGTATTGTGGGATGATGGCGAGATGTTGATACGCGGTGAAGTGGGATAATGCAATGGATCACGTATCATCTCAGATGTTTTACTCACCATTGACGTGCCCTGCAAATTGTCTTGGCAAAGGTGAAAGTGTAAGCACACTGACAAATGTCTAGATCAATTGGCGCGTTCAGGGACAAAGCGCACGGTCGCTGGCGCACAGCAAACAAACGGTCGCATACGAGAAAATTCTATGGGTTCGATTGATGAGATTCTTCTATTCCACGTTCGTCACCAGACCTGAGTCTCTCAACGCAAATCGCCGTTATGTCGGCGCCCACTATCATCCCGGATCGCACATTGCACGATGCAATTATTGCCGCGCTCTCTCTCGAGACTCAGTCCGAGAAAGAAGAAGCCCTGACTGCGGCGCTCAAAAGCTGGCAAAACCATGGCGACGGGACTTGCTCTCCTCACCTACTCGTTCACGTACTTCAAAACGTGTACAAGCTCCCAGAGCTACCTACGACACTCAAAGACCAGGACGCGTCGGACTTTGATACACTGAAAAAGGTCTGCAAAGAGCTCAAGTTCACATTATTCTTCGCGTCCGTAAAGAAACTGCTCGGCTGTAATCTCTTCGTGGAAATCCGCGGTGCCCGGAGATGGGAGAACAGCCGGCCCAAAATCGATCCAACCAAAGATCACACTATTAGGGTCGATCAACTAAACTTAACGCGAGTCATTGACTTGGAGGGAAAGCTACGTGCATTGCGACTACCCGTGCGAGATACTGAAGTCACACAGAAGGAAGCCTTCACACATGATACTGCTCAGATTGAAACTGAGGTTGAAGGGAAAGAGATGGGTGGTGGTATGGAGGCTGAGCTATTTCACCAGTAAGGTCAGCCCATTTTTATACGTCTGAAGCTAACTTGATCAAAGGCATGTCAAAACTGCGCTCGTCATCATACCTCCGCGCAATTTTCGCGCCTTCGATGTTCGTAAGCGTTTCATGCTCAGTCCTGAAGGCAAAGGAGTCGAAGCTGCTCTCTTCATGGTCAGTGGATGGGAATATGCCAAAGCGGAACCCATAATCAAAATGCTCGATGACGCAACGGAGAAAGTACGTTCACCCGACGCAGGCCTGGCTAGTCTTCTGCAACTACAGAGACTCTGCAGGCTCTTGCTCGAATACCACGATCCAGGTGATTACCGAAAAGAGGGGCATACTTTCATGTGCGCAAGGTTTCCCTTGATACCCGGCGAGGTATTGGACCAGCTGACCGCTGTGTGCATCGAGTTTGGCCACGCGGATCTGAGGCAGAAGGCTATGAAACAGCTCAGTGCCTCTTTTCAACGCCAAGTACGCGCCGATCGGACCATCGATGCTATCGGTCGCTTGTTGTACAAGACACAAGATGTCGAGCAGTTGAAGAAGGCGGACGGGTTCATCAAATCCCAGAACAGTATCAAAGACAAGATGGAGATGTGTGGTAAAGTTCAAGCAGCTTACGACCGAGCTGGAGATGCAGACGAGTAAGTGATGATGAACTGCTTTAGCGCGGCAGTTGAAGTACTGATAACCTTTGTAGTGAGAGTGCTCAGTCAAACATACCAGCTGCCATGGCTACCTGGCGGGCTTCCATCATCCGCGATACAGTATCTAACAGTACCTTCCTTAGCCTCAGAGATTGCCTACCATTGCTTGAAAGCAGCGGCGAACTCAACGACGAGTTTCTCGACAATACGCTTCGTTCCATGGCCAACAACTCAAGTTTCGCTGGCATGGAGACCTTTCTCGATGACATAGCCAAACTCAACGGCAAGATCCCAGACGCCTATATTCAACGCTATTGCAACATTTTTTTCGAGCCGAGAGCCTCAGATTCCATGGCTATCAGTCGGTATGATTTGAATCCCATGCGAAAGATTCTACAGCACCACGTGCCGGTGGCTGAGCCTGCGATACCTCGCGCGAGTACTGTCTCAAGAAGCTGCATGCGCCAACGATGGTGGCAGAGGTTCGCAAAGGGAAAGTCAAAGACGACGAGGTTGAAGATTTCGTTGTCATATCACAAACCTTTGGAGAGGAAGTTCCACCGCTTCTTCTCCCCCATCTTGGTGGATTTCTAAATGATCTCCCCTGGATAGTCCAACTGCTCATCCAAGTCAAGGACTTGGAGGGGTGGGCTTCAGAAACCTTCCTT
Source organism: Alternaria conjuncta (assembly GCF_024043145.1). Lineage (NCBI taxonomy): Eukaryota > Fungi > Ascomycota > Dothideomycetes > Pleosporales > Pleosporaceae > Alternaria > Alternaria conjuncta. Next base: position 255,360 of record NW_026250114.1, on the reverse strand, counting down.
CCGCAATTCAGCACCACCGTTCTCGAACCCGCCATCGAGCGAGCGAAACTAGTAGCCTCTAGACCGGACATACCTGTCGGCGAAATGATCCGCGATTCCTTCCCATTCCGCAGAAACATAGCGCCAGTCCGCGGCTCCAATGAGGGAGATCGGGGTGTTACGATGGAGGAACTGAAGCTGCTGATCCCGCTCCTCAAACGTTTAGCGCTAGAGCGTGTCGTAGATAGGCTGGCGCTGAGGATGCTGATGGATTTCGTTGACCTTGATTTCGAAGACTTTCGCGGCGTGCTCGGCGATGAGAAGACGGATGAGATGATGGAGAAGAAGAGGGCGATTGAAGAGGCGAAGGAGGCGAGGAAAAGGAAGGCTGCTGATGATGGTGGAAGGGGAAAGAAGAAGAGGGGAGGAGGGGGTCGGCGGTGAAGATGTGATACGTGCGAAAGACGATGAGATGTCGACAGGACACAGCTCCACTTCATACACTGCGACGAATAGCCAAACTAGCGGAGCCAGCGTCAACGTAGGCTCCAGGGTGTTCAGATTCTCCCTTGATTGCAATGAGACAGTACTTGCGACCCTGCGGCGCTCAGTCGTGGCTGCCTGAACTTCAATTCCACCGCGTTACCTAGATACTTGCTACCCATCACCGTTGCTGCGAAGCCTATATCCACCTGCTCTTGCACTCACCTTCTAACATGTAAGTTGCCGGTATGCGCGTCGTCGTGACTGTTCGTTCAGTAGGCTGGGATGTTGTACTGCTCCCAGAGTAGGTCCCGTCTGCTCCGCTCTTCGCAGATTACACAACCTTGGAAACCAGACTCCTCCGCTCATAACGACAGACCGACAACACCGAAGCGTCAGCGTTGTGTTGCGAGTTCAGCGCGCGTGTAAGAGATATCCTTGGCATTACACGATCAATGCTGCGTGTGGCTATCCAAGGTGGTGTCGCTGCCGTCCGCCCGCAAATCTGTGTAGGTCCGCAACCGCGGTGTAGCACGTCCTCAGCTAATAATGCCGTACTCTTCCTCCTCTTTCATATGTCGATGCTACGAAGACGTTCTTCTTATGATATGAACCTTACCAGCTGACGCGAAACTCAGAAGCAACAATTTCGTCATGATGGCGGCTCACAGAGACCTTTACCTCATACAAGAAAAAAACTAAACAGGCCTGCAGCCTACATCATCATGCAAACATGCAAAGTAGGTGACCTAACGTCGATGTAGGCTGCAGACCTGTTCAGTCTTTTCATGGGTTGACGTGCCTTAACAAAGACGTCGGCTCTTGGTACTGTCTTCACCAGCCTTGCCTAGGTATCCAGGCCATATATGTGGGCCTCCTAAAAAAACCTGGGAAATCGCCCATACGAATTCGAGAGGACATTCTACGTAGCAGCAGCGACATAGTGAGTAAGGACGCGCTCGCTCTACCGACGGAATCGAAGTACGCCGTCGCTACTTAGGTACGAAATGCGCTGGCCGCCACGCCGCGTTAATCGGTTCCAGCCAAACCGCCCTCTCACAACTAAGCAAGGACTCGCCTGGATCTATCAGCCCGTAGCAACACAATTATGCACATCTTATGCAACGCGACCTGCGACTCGTGTTCATTGCACAACGGAAAATCGGCTCCTGACAGCCCTCCAGGGCTTGAACATCGAATCGCAACAGTTGTATCTGCCTGTCCCCCCACCTCGAGCTATCCACCGTCACCGCCCTCGCGTCCCACATTTCCCAACCCACCTTTGCGTCTTTCCACGTCCTTCCACGTCACCATCTCCCAGGCAACGCCCTCAAGCCACTAGCGCCCTAGCGCCTCTCAGACTTTTCCTATGGCTATATAAACCCACCCCCCTCCGTCCCTCCTTCTGCTCTTTAGCTCTCTTTGCCTTTTGGCTTAGATCAAGTGTAGTATCTGTTCTTTTCAGTTTAATCTCTGAGTACGTCTCCTCCCACGCCTCTACGCTCGAAACTATTGTTGCTAACGTTAAAGCAGAACGTTCCTACGGGAACTTCAAGATTATTCTTATTTTTGAAACTAGCCGGAGGATCCCTGGGCTTGCTCATATCCTCTGGCACAGTGTCGCCTCTATCGCACTATCTGAGGCTGACGCGAATTATACCTTTTTCATTGAGACGATTGGCTTGCTCCAGTTGCTTGAGGAAGAAGAGACGCTTGCTGCTATGACCAACACATGCTCGTTGTAACGAAGCTGAGAGCTGTTGCGCTTGGTCGAGATTTTGCCAACATTTGCGCGCCAGAAGTGGGGCAATGTTGAGCAAAAACCTCGGTTGCTTGCCCAGGTGGGTACACGAACAAGCCTGCTCATTCAAAGTCGTACGAGACAACAGAGATCGCCTGTATGTACTCATCGCTCTTGTAGTCAATAGGCTCACAAAAAGTAAGATGGCGTATTCTTCCATACCGAGTATTCGTTGCAACTTGCCAAACGTGAGCTTCTGCGCAGTCGCCCTACGAAAGCCCCACGCCTGAGAACGATAAATCCACGTCTATACACCGTATCTTGGTTCATTGATGTGTTGCTGTTGAAACCTTCAGATTTCCGTTACTTTCAGAATACCTAGATATGTTTCGGTGTCGATAAGTGAGCTTTGTACTCCCAGTGCATGTCCAGACATACCCAGGCACCTATCATCACGTGCACTTACTGATCTTGTTGCTGAATAGATATAGACGTTTGCGGTTCCCATTTTAGCTTTCCGAGATCCCAATGCCAAACATTCCTGCTCTTCGGCAGTGACACAGAGCGACTGCATCGAGGCCGGAAGATATATTACCGCTGACGCCAAGTATCCAGGACTTGCCATATCAGACGAGCATCGTAGTACATGTCAACCCTAAGGTATATTGTCCCACATTAACGAGGCGCACATCTGCTGAGAGCGCGAATGCGGCGAGCTTTGCCATTTACCTCGTGGATCAAGATAGACAAGTGCTACACCAGCATCAGCATGCAACAAGTCGCATCGACGACCTAGGAAGCTTTCCGTTCTGTGTTGTATCGTTTGCTGTAGATATCGCGACGGCATCAAGACGCACCTACACGCTATGGTATCAGCAAGTACATGCCGACAATGAAATCGAAGTATAAAGTCATGGTCGATTGCAACGAATATCCACCACCCTCATCACTTCAACTCCTCACCAAAGCAAACAAAGTCTCCACGCTCAACCACAACCATGCATTCCGTCTCCATCATCGCAGTAGTCTTTGGCCTCTTCGCATCTCAGGCCACAGCTACAATTGCCCTGGGCAACAACGATAGTAACAACCGTAAGTCGACGACCTCTTCCACGTTGAACTGAAATCTGACAACAGGCCAGTGATGTGGATCTACGGCGACAACTCATGCAGTGGGGTGGTCAACCCCAACTGCGGCTCCCCGGTGAAGCTGAGGAACGGTTTCAGCTGTAAGTACTGCCTCTCCTCTCCCCCGTACCCCAAATCAGAGACGCATCCGTGTGCTAATTGCCTTCCGTACGCAGATGTTGTCAGGGGTTGCGGAACTGATACACGCTGGATCGAGAACGCTGATGGCGGTTTTAACGCTCAGTGCTCTCGCGTTAGCCCTCCTTTCGCCACTGATTGCGGTGTTCAGCTTACGTGGAAGTGTTGAGTGACGACTAGATGGTTGGCTGGAGGATCTCGCTGACCGACGGGTACTGAGAGTTATGGTTGACACTGTCCTTACCTTTGTTATACGTTGAAATGTGTTTGAATTCTGGGGCTAGAGTAGATGATGTTACGCTCGTTTATGGAGAGGATTCCTGGAAATCTGAAAGCGCTGCGCAGCCTTTAATCTAGTTCGCATATGCGGTGACGTGCTATTGCTTATGCCGTAGTACTTGGTGTGCTCGGCTTTCGTGCGATATTCGCCTGTCCTTTCCCAGAAGCATCTCTAAGACACGTACCACAATAAGATAACTAAAGCGGCCATAGTAGATAGCGGAGGAATGTGCTAAGTATATGGCAAGACTACTGTTTACGGCTTGAGAAACATGTATATCAACCTTCAACCGCAAAGTGAGCGGACAGTCTCGGTTTGTCCGTAATGCATGGGATAGATCGCGTACAGGACGTGCAATACATCTGCAAGATAGATCGATCGATCTTCATATAACATATTGGTGGACGTGGCGAAAGAAACAGCATCCCTCAGAAAGTAGAAGGTATAGTTCATTTGGGCTCTTCCTAGCAGGAGTAGTGCATCAGCGGGAACCAGGATCAAGATCTCTCGCATCTTTACTTCTGCCTAAGATAATTAACTTTATTTGCAGAATGGGTAGCTGAAGCGACGGAGTAGCGTACATGGGTATATGATCTACCGTGAACTCTCGCGGTCAGCACTAACAGTCCACCCGTTCCCAAGTGCATGTTTGCGATGCAGCACGTCATAATGTACAGTATGCCCATGGATACGCCTGGACGAATAAATCAGTTCTTGATGACTCCGGGATCGCGATGGAGAGTTCGGCTTTAAACGCATTCTAGAACTTTACTCTTCAAGTGTACACTCTAGATTAGCCATTGAGCCGGTGGCAGACCCAAAGACCATTTACAAGAAGCAGTAGAAGTCGTAGTATCGTGGAGACGTCCACCCCTCATATCTACTACACCTTGGCACTTCAATGCCTTGAAGCACCTGAGGCACGAAAAGAAGGACTGGCGTTGGTGTTGTGGCTACCGAGCCGCGTGCGTCGGATTTACCTAGGTAGCTGTTGGGATAGCCTGGCAGGGCTGACGTTTCGTTTCAAGCCAGCGATTGTTTCGAATGACGGCACGATCCGCTAAGGCAGATTGATGGAGGTTGGACGTGTAAGAAGTTTGATAAGAAGGAAAAGCTTGGTACTGGCCGTTGATGCGGGTGACGGAATCGTGATCCGAGTAGATGGGCGTGATGTGATGTGATGGTGGGGAAGAAGAAAAAGAAATGGTAGAGGATGCATGTTTCATGTGACGTCGCGGGGTGAGAAACAAGTGGCGTTTATCCAGAAATCGATTGCGAAAGCCACAGAGACATGCGGATGGAGTAGTGTCGACTGTTCCGGAGACGGCGCGCAGTGGGGAGCGCTTTCCGTTAATGCTGCGAGGCGGGAAGGTGCCAGACTGCCATCGTCATTTCCTTCTTTGGAACTCATCTCTAGCGCCTCATCGCTCTTGCACATTCTGCGGTCGGTCATAATTCTCTTCGCTCAATGTTTGAAGAGCTTCATGTGCACCTTCAACAGTATTGCTTCATTTACCTCGCACGTCGCGGCACAACACAAGCACCAGCGACATTGCGGACGGGCGGGAGCCACACGCAAAATGGAAACAAACACCAGGAACGTGACGAAAACAGTTGAGCTATCGACCTCATTTCCGAGCGATCAGTCAACGTTCGCTGAGAGTCGAGAACATGCTCATGTCGCTCGTTACGAGAAGACAAGCTTTTGCAGGGACTAGGCGCGGAACCTCATCAATCTTACGACCCGGCTGCCAGTTCCACGTCTCTCCAGCATCGTGCATATCGCGTGCATCGGCACTGGGATTGCGGCACTGAAGGCCAAAGTGGATGCGTTTGAGGCTTTCAGGCAGTTGAGGACTTGCGACAGGATGAGACGGTCAAAGTAGTCGCGAATGCTGGATGGGAACGGGGTTGTGGCTGTGTGTTATGCGGAAATGCACTGACAGCGGTGGCATGTCTCAAATGCACATGGTAGGGTGTGGCCTTGCTGGGCGCCTGGAGCAGAGAGAGCAAGGACGCTGGACGTGTGGCACTGTGGCTTCGTTCGGCGGACCGTTGCAGGCGACGCGACATCAGAAGGGATCGCGATGCCGACTAGAAGCCACGGAAGCTCCAGTGCTTCACCATGGGATAGTCGAAAGCGACGACGACTCAGGCGCGCCGGCGATGAAGTCACTTTGGGGCCCTTTGTGCAGACATGCGAGGCGGCAGGCGCAGGTCGCGGTCGCGCGTCGCACCATGGCCCACGCTTGCACAAAGACGGCCAACACTCCATCGACTGCTCCACCGCTGCCTTATCCACGCCTATCGACAAGCGTCCCCGCAAACACGAAAGCGCCCTCAACACGAGCTGATGGCGACGGTGGCACTGTGTCTCTCCTGTCGCACCGTGTGCTGGCAGTGGAGAATGGACCGAATCTCACGCATGCCTGCGCGAGTCCATTTTTGTCTCGCCCGGCTGCGTCTTTGCGCTGAATCTCGGCACGGTTGTGTGCCTTCACCGACAGCGCGCATCTGCCATGTACCCGCTCCTGTCGATGCTTCTAGCAGGGAGGATCTGCGCCATGGTCGCTTTCTATTTTGGCCAAGCGCCTTGAAACGCAATCTATGGGGGTTGTCGGCACGCAAAGAGACGGACTGACGAGACCATCGAGGGCCATCCCAGTGCACACGTCCAGCGCGACGGGGGGCGAGCAGGCAGAAGATCGTGACCTCTTTCCCAGCGGCTTCACCGCGCTGCGAGTCGACGGCAACGAAGAGTCTCGCCTCTCAGCGACGAGAGCTCGCGACCGGCGCATTCCCAGCGGCTGCCATGCCTCGAGCTTCCGCGTTGGCCCTCCTGAGTGGCTAGGCTCATGCATCCCCCTGAAGTTGTTCCTGGCTAAGAACGCCGCTGACTGGCCCCTGCCGCCGGTTGTTCCTGAACGAAATTAACACCCGCCAGGGGCCGACCATCTTAGGCGCATCTGTGCTGCCGTTAGCAGCCACCCAGGTGCTTAGGCCCCATCCTGCAACTGTCAGCCAGAGAGTTCATATACCGCCCTCCCTCGCTGTGTTTTTTCTCCTCACCCAAGGCAACTTTTCCTTACCACACTCGCTATCAACTGTCTTCGGACATCACATTCTTTGAACATCCAGTCACTCTTTCCTGGATTATCAACGTTTACGCCTGGACCTTTTGAATTCCCGTCAAATACCCCTTCAGTTTTAAGAGCCAGGATTTTTTGAACTTTCATCATGATGAAGCTTACCGTTGCCTTCTTGGCTGCTCTCGCCGCCGCCGATGCCGCTGAGGCTCGCAGCCACCGCCAGGCCCGTCGCCAATACGGTGCCACCGACTCCTACGGTGGTGGAAACAGCTACGAGAGTGGCAACAGCTACGGAAGTGGCAACAACGGCTACGGCAGCGGATACGGCGCCCAGCCCCCGGTTGTCGCCAGCTCTTCCGCCCCCGCCAGCTCTGCTGTTGTCAGCTCTGCTACTCCCGTAGAGACCCCCGAGGCCTCCACCGTCGCAACCCCCGTCTCCTCTTCGGTTGCTACCCCGGTCGTCTCCTCGTCCGCTGAGGTCCCATACATCCAGTCCTCTTCCCCGGCTTTCGAGACCTCCAGCACCCCTGCCGATGCTACCTACACTCCCAGCGTCCCTGCTGGCGGTGTCTCCAGCAGCACCCCCGAGGCTGCTACCAGCAGCATGGCCAGCTACCCCGTTGGCGGCGGCTACGGAGCTCCCTCTTCCGCCGTCCCTGAGGCTGCCACCTCCAGCTCTGCTGCCATCCCCACCATGAGCTCTGCTGCTTCCTCCTCCGCCTACGGCACCGGCTACTCTGCCGTTGTCTCCTCCGGTGGTGTCTCTTCCTCCGTTCCCGTTACTGCCTCTTCATCGGTCCCTGCTGGCGCTAGCTCCAGCTCTGTCCCCGGTGTTAGCATGAGCTCCGCTATCCCCTCCGGCTCCTACCCCGTCGGTGGTGGATACGGTGGCAAGCCCTCCTCTGCTTCCTCTGAGGTCCCCGAGGCTGCCACCAGCAGCTCCGTCGTTCCCGGCGTCAGCATGAGCTCTGCCATCCCCTCCGGCTCTTACCCAGTCGGCGGCGGCTACGGAGGTGTCCCCTCCTCGGTCGTTCCTGAGGCTGCCACCACCAGCAGCATGGCCGGAACTGGTCTCTACCCCACTGGCACTGCTATGGTCCCTACCGGCACTGGCATGGTTCCCAGTGGTGTCTCCTCCACCCCCATCAGCGACATGGTGACCTCCACCATCTACAGCACCCAGATCTTCACCAAGACTGCTTGCCCCCCTACCGTCACTGACTGCCCGGCCCACTCCACCGCGCTTGTCACCAGCGTCGTTGCCGTCGGCACCACCGTCTGCCCCGAGTCTGACCTCCCCAAGCCCACCGGCAGCTCGGCCATGACCAGCTCCTACCCCGTCTCTGAGGTCGTCCAGACCTACACCGAGACCCTAGTCTACACCGTCGGTGTTGGCTCGACTGCTCACCCAGTCACCACTGAGGTCACCTCCACCTCCACCTCCACCCAGTACTCCACTGTCGTCGTTACCGTCGGCAAGCCAACTCCTTCTGGTGAGGTTCCCTCTGAGGCTACTGGCCCTGCTGGCGGCGAGGGCTCCTACCCCACTGGCCCCGCCGGTGAGGAGGATGTCACTTCCACCATCAAGTCTACCTCCACCTCCACCAAGTACATCACCGTCAAGCCCACTCCCACTGGTGAGGGCGATGTCCCCGCTGACTCCGAGTCCAACCCCTCCGGCCCCGCTGGTGGTAACGGTGCCTACCCCACTGGCCCTGCTGGTGGTGAGGCCAAGCCCTCCACTCCTGCTGGAAGCGAGGGTGGTGAGGACTGCGCTGCTCCCGTCACTGTCACCGTAACTGCCAAGGAGACCGTCACCGTTACCAAGGGTGGTGACTACCCCGCTGCTACCCCCAATGCTCCTGAGCCAACCCCCGAGGTTCCCTCTGAGCAGACTGCCTCCTCCAGCATGCCCGCCGTCCCCACTGCCATGTACCCCGTCCCCGGTAACGGCACCAACCCCTACCCTGCCGGCCCCACTGGCTTCAAGACCTCCACCAAGCCTGCCATGCCCACTGGCACCGGTGCCGTTCCCACCTCGGTCCTCCCCAGCTTCTCTTTCGTCTCTGAGGTAGCCACCCCTACCGGCGAGACTGCTATCCCCTCCTCCAGCGTCCCCGCCTCTGCTGAGACCAGCTCTGCTGCCTACCCCGTCGGTGGCGGCTACGGCGGTGCCTCCAGCTCTGCTGCCGTCTCCACCCAGACTCCTGAGGCTTCCACCGTTGCCTCTTCCTCCGCTGCCCCCACCCCTACCCCTGACAACAGCTACGGCTCTGGCAGCGGTTACGGCTCCGGCTACGGCACCTACTAAGCGCTAAAGTGCATTTCTTGTATATGAGCTTCGCGTTTTCTTAGTGTCCTTTGTTGGTAGGATCGCTTGATCCGCATTCTCGCATGTCTTGTCTGTCTACTGTATCAAGTTCCCTCGGGCAGGGGCAAAGCGTTGGGTGGTTTCCTTTGTGATGGATTGTTCACGTAAAAGCCGGGACTAGACAGTTGATATCATGTACATTCGACAATATATTAACTGTCTTCTTCCACATCACTCTTCGGATTCCCTATGCTCGTCGGACTCTGGTATTTGGGCGCAGTCAGACTGCAATGTTTGATGAGCTTCGATTTGTTCCTAGACTTTTCCTTTGTTGCGGTTGTCAAATGACCTGGCGTTATCTAGCTTTCTTGAATTTACTCTTTGCACCTGAATCTTGCCTCCAATCTCAATCATGATGTTTCTCCCTTGAGTTTGAGCGCCAGTGTTTCCCTTGCCGCTCTCGTCGAACTCTGTCGCAAGTCGGGACCAGATCCCCAGTGACACAAACCTAATCTGCAGAGCTGATCACTGTACCTGCATACTGTCCCGACCTCATCCCTGTACATGATCGCGCCACCGCTTGCACGTTCTCGCATGATCGGCCACAAGTATAACGTCTAATAAAGCAAACACAGCCACTCGCAGCCGCAGTGACACGTTCGCGGGTCTGGTGCAGCACGTCTCCATCCAACCATTCGCATTCAGCTCCGCCTCCCCTTTCGAGCCGCTCCAACTTACTTACCGTGTCGCAGGGTACAGGACTGCACACAACACGCTTTCAGACGCCGACAGCCTTTTCGCAGTACTACATTATGTAACATCCTGTTGGTGGAAGGAACGTGCGCTGTCGTTGTTGATCACTCGTGGCTCGAGCGACTACTGGTCGATGTGGATCTATACTACATCTGATATCAATAGACCGCATCTGGGATCGTTTCCTCGCAAGATTGGTACGCGTCATTATACGCTCGTATTGGGCATCGGACGGGATGGTAGCACGACGAGCTATAGATGGACGTGAATAAATTCGCCGAGGACGTCCGTTCATGCTGATCGTGTTGACGCACACTCGCAGAATAGAAAGGGTTGTGGGTCTGGAAACGAGGCGAGCGGATGCAGGTGACGATGTTCAGATCATGTTGATCGATTTTTCTTGATTATGCAAGATGGGCCCGTGGTAGGTGGGTATGTTTGGGGGAGTTGCGCGCGTGGACGTGGCGATCGTGATTTTGTTGCTATTCTTGAGGGGTTAATTTCCGATGTGGCCGAGGTGAGTGGGTTTGGAGATGCGGACAGTGTACACGCATGATGTTGAGTAAACGAAAGGAAAGCGATGAAGCGATTGAGTCAAACGAGTAGTTGTTTTAGAAATACAACTGATGAAATGTGTTTGGCAAAGTGCCGCGCGCGCCTGTCGCTCCTGGGTATCAATGTCCTGAACGCCAAATACACATCTCCCGCCTACTCACACCTCGATAAACATGGGCCTAGTAGTCATAATCGTAATCGTAGCCACCCCTCCTGCGCCCACCATGGCCTAGATGTCGTCGGACCCAGTACTGATGATATGTGGAATAATCCCGCTCACCACTGAGACCGAGCTGTCCTGCAACATTGACATAGCCGTCCTCATTCCTCTCCAGATTCTTTGTATCGACTTCACCCAGCTTACCCTCGAAGCCTGTGTCTGCCTCCCACTTGGCACGACAGTATGGACAAGTCGCTTTGCCCTTTGAGACTGCGATCCAATTCGCCATACAAGCTTTGTGCACGTTGTTTCCACAGCTGGCTTTGCAGTATACGATGGGTTCGTTCTCGCCGAGTTCGTCGTAGCAGATGGGGCATTCACCCTCGATGGGCTTGCGGTTGCCGTCTTGGCCCTCTTGTTCAGTGCCGTCCTTTCCGTCTGTCTCGACGCCGGGGATGGGTGGCGCGTTCTTGATGACTTCACGTAGCTCGGAGCGGATGAGGGCTAGTTGGTATGCGACGTCTTCCCGTGCCTTTAGCACGCGCAGCATAACGTAGATGATGTGCTTGCATTGATTGCCCTTCTTCGCGTGTGGACAGTCACAGCTCGGGACGAGACCAACTGAGACGGTGTAGACGTTGCCTGTGGAGCCTGCGACAATGACCTTCTCCTCTGGTACATCATCGCTTCCGCAGCGTTCGCGCGAAAGCACTGTAAGGCGCTGTGTGAATGCTCTTTCCTTGATCGCGAGGTAGCTTTGTGGTGCCTGCTTGCGGAACACTCTCGCACGCTTCTCTTCGGCAGGCGCATCCGCGTCGCGCTTGCCTCTCTTCTTAGCAGGAGTCTTCTGAGTCTTCTGAGTCTTCGTGGGAGAATCTCCAGTCAGGTCGATCACTTCGGGTGCGCTCTTCGTCTTTTTGGCTTTCCGTGGTGTGGACTGATATTCGAGGTGCGCATCGTCATCGTCATCGTCGTCGGCGTACGTGGTAGTCTTTCGCTTGCGGGTCGCTCGCGTCGGCGCATGGCCCAGGTCGGAGTTCATGGCGTGTGTGTGATGTAATTGACGTCGCAAGGCGAATGAGAGGGTATCGGTTTGGCAGTCTGGTGCGATTGGCTTGCGTGCGGGGGAAGATGAGGAGTGTGGAGTGGCGGCAGCCGGGACCGCGCTTGCCTCACGCGTCCACGTGATGACATAGCTAACATCCATTTCATCCATTGGAGACTCTTCTTCCCCACTTCAACTACTACCATTAGGCCAATATCTCCTGCGGTGTTCTTATCGCATGAACAACGACTCAGCTCTCTACCTATACACTACGCGACACGCAGCACTTCTGACATCCAGTCTCGAACTGGAAACCGCACAGTTGCTGTCATTGCTCTTTCATCCCAGTCTTCTCTTTTCATGTCGTACGTTTTGAGACTGTTTATATCCGCATACAGTGTACAGATTGATAGCGACGCGTGCCCGAAACTTGGGTATCAAGGGCTCGCTACCGCAGCTCAAGCCTGCAATCAGTGCCTCCGCACTCTGCTGCAATACCAGTGTAATCATTACATTAGGATGTGGCCCTGGCCTGGTACTATGTCTTATCTCGAGGATACGCGTCCGAATCCATTCATTTGATATGTTCCGCTACCTGTTACTCTCCCTGCATGTCCTTATCCTCCAAGCTTCCGTGGTACACACAAACATCTCACCCACAATTTCGTCTATGCTTTGCAATGGCAGACGCTCGTTTGGCCCACATCATTTCATGGTCTTCAAATTGAGCGAACCGCGCCCGTCATTACATGGCCATTAACGAGCTCATAACTGCGCTCACGTTTTCAGCATTCTAGACTGGTACCGTGTCGTGACAACGCCAGCTACTACGATTGACCGACTCCTGTCATCCTTTGATTCCTTACTCTAACCTCACTCTGCGTTCTTCGTATTCCACCGGCCCTCTTTACGACAATATCCGCGCGACTGCAGAGACAGCTTAAGCGACACAAAGCCATGGCTGGGCACGCAGTGGAGAAGACGACACCGGAAGAGCCTTTGGATGAGCAACTGATTCAGTCCCAATCGACGCCGTCGGCGGACCTCGAAGGACAGGCTGCGCCAGCTGAAGAACAGGATGTCTTTGGTAACGAGGAAGGCGCTGAGATACAGTACAAGACGTGCAAGTGGTGGTAAGTACACAAACTACCTGATGCTGTGTGCAGTGTTATTGAACGAGATTTAACGATACTTTGGCGCTCCTCGGCGTACGGCATGCATCGTTCGCTGGGCGTGAGATCCTTCTTTGAACTATCGCTGACTTTCAACTGTCAGGAATGTCGGCACTCGTAAGCCCCCCGTACCTCCACACCATCATCTCAATAACATAGTCAAGTTATGCTGGCGGAGAATGTATCATTAGGCGTCCTCGCCCTTCCTCAAGCGCTTGCGATCCTCGGCCTCGTCCCCGGTCTCCTCTGCATATGCTTCCTAGGCATCATCGCTACATACACTGGCTATCTGATCGGCGAATTCAAGCTGGCTCATCCGTCTGTAGCGAACTACGCGGATTGCGGCATGCTTATGAGTGGGCCAGTGCTTCGCGAGGTGCTTGCTGTCGGACAACTACTAGTCTTGATATTCATCATGGGGGCGCACATCTTGACCTTTGCGGTCGCGATGAATGCGATGACTGACCACGGCACTTGCACTATCGTCTTTACTGTTGTCGGACTGATCATCTCCTTCCTGCTAGGGTTGCCCAGAACGTTCAAGAACATCAGCTACTTTAGCTACTTTTGTAGGCCAAAGGATCCGATCGCTTCATGTGAACTCGCGACTGACACATTTTAGCTTGCGGTTCCATCATTGTAGCAGTTACTGTAACCATGATCGCCATTAGTATCCAGAAGCCAGACATGGGCAACATCGTTGCTGTGCGACCTGACGTACCGCTCGTCAAAGGCCTTGCACCTGTGAGTAATTGCTGATGTACGAACTGCATGTGAGACAAACACTGACTTCGTACATCCATCTTTAGGTGATGAATATAGTCCTAGCTTACAGTACGTCGTATCGTGGTTCTGTGGTCATAAAGACGTCTACTAATCTCATACAGCTGGACACGTCGCTTTCTTCTCGTTCCAATCCGAACTCGAAGACCCTCGCGACTTCCGCAAAGCTCTCATCTTCGAGCAGGGTATCGCAGTCACATTCTACATGCTCATCTCCGTCATCATATACTACTACGCAGGGCCTCTCGTAGCCTCACCCGCCCTCGGTTCCGCGTCCCCACTCGTCAGCAAGATTTGTTTTGGCATCGCGCTGCCCACAATCATCGTCGCAGGCGTAGTCAATGGCTCTGTAGCGACCAAATACATCTACTTTCGCGTATGGAAGGGTACCAATGTAGCATCCACTAACAGCTGGAAGAGCTTGGGAAGTTGGGGCGCTATATGTACAGGCGCATGGCTGGTAAGCTGGATCTTGGCTGAAGCAGTGCCGAACTTTAATTTGTTGTTGGGATTGATCGGAGCTCTCTTTGGAAGCTGGTTTAGCTGTAAGTCACTACTAATACTACTCACTATGGATAATGATAGGTGCATTGGCTGACGCGTGTAGATGCGCTTCCCCCACTGATGTGGCTGTGGCACAATAAGAAGAACGGCAGGCTGTTCTCGTCCACTTCGCAGACAGCTTTTACCATCTTGAATATCTCTATTGTCATTCTAGGGATGCTCATCGTGAGTCCACTCCCCAAGGAATTACAAAATGAGTGCTGACTCCCTGCTACAGTTTGGGCTTGGAATGTGGTCGTCTGGATGGGCATTGAACCGCGGATCTGGAGGCAAGGTATTCTCTTGCGAAAACAACTGGCATCCTGTGAGCTGGGTTTCAGGAAGTACCAAAGATGCATAGATGTAGCGCATGAGCTGGAAGAGTGTTCTCATGCCTTTCAAGCTCGCTGATGGGCGTTATGGGGTGAAGAATCAACACGTAGATTAATTATAAGCGCAATTGTGTTGTAAATATCAGAAAATCAACGCATTCGATATCAATTGTGGGCTTTTCGGGAGACAGTGTTGCTGCTGAACAGTAGCATCGCGCAAGGGAAGCTATGACGCGCCGGGACCTGCACAACCGAGCGCTGCCCATCTCACGACTCCTCACTTCACGAGCCAATGACAAGCCTCTCCTACCCCAGTGCGCGTCCGAAATAAGCTGTTTCCCGAAGAAAAAGACGCAGGCTCAGGTAATCTGGCTAATATCGATGTGGACGGGAAATGCCAAGTGAGGAGGCTGGACGACCTGGCCTCGCTCGGGCTCACCACGATGCTTACGCTGCGTTCCGTTGACTAGACGACGCAACATATTATAGTTCTTACTGAATCAGGCCGAGGATATCTTTCCCGCGAACTGGTACGATAGTTCATCTTGCGAAGGGTTGTACCACTGTTCCGCTGGTTTTCGTACTCCTGCCCTTAGCCAACCGTCCCACCTCGATTTCCACGAGCGCTCAAGCGTCCAACCCCGACCTCTTCGCTGCCCAATTTCCCCCTGATTGAAGTTTATACGTCCCCGCGACACTAACGCGACTGCGATACTATCTCGCGACTCCATTCTCATCATGCCCGTCGAGCTCCGTAAGCGCAAGGAAGCGCCCCCAGCGCCTGTGCGCCCGACGAAGAAGAAGGCGCCCGCCAAGGAGAAGAAGCCCGAGAGCGAGAAGACTGTCGTCGAGAAAGTCCAGGAAACTGTCACTGAACAGGTCGAAGCTGTCAAGGAAGCTGTTGTCGGTAAGAGCAACGGCGATTCCGCTGCCGCTGCGACCGGCCCACCCAAGGTCGGCGACACCATTGACCTCGCGTCCTTTGGCGGAGAATTTGAGACGAACGATGGAGACAAGACCACGCTTGCAAAGCTCGTAGAGGAGAGCAAGGGCGGCGTCGTACTCTTCACCTACCCCAAGGCTTCAACGCCAGGATGTAAGCCTCCAACCCCTGACATCTCCTTCGCGTGCGCACAGCAGTACTAACGCGTACAACCACAGGCACAAAACAAGCCTGCCTCTTCCGCGACTCCTACGACCCCCTCACCGCAACCGGCTACTCCATCTACGGTCTCTCAGCCGACAGCCCCAAAGCCAACACAACCTTCAAGACCAAGCAGAAGCTGCCCTACACCCTGCTTTGCGACCCTTCACAGAGCCTGATCTCTGCCATTGGCTTCAAGAAGCCGCCGAAGAGCACCACGCGCGGTGTCTTTGTTGTTGATAAGGAGGGCAAGGTGCTTGCGGTGCAGCCTGGTGGTCCGGCGGCTACGGTCGATGTCGTGAAGGAGCTTGTGGATAATAAGGATGGCGTGCCGAGTAAGGGGGATGCGGAGAAGGCTGAGAAGAAGGAGGATCAGGAGATGGCTGAGACGGCTGGTGAGGTTGCTGATAGTGCTGCTAAGGTTGATGGTTAGGGGGCTTGATGGAGTGTCTGCATACGTGTGTCGAGGGTGCAGGGCTGTTCTGTGTCACTATTGCGGAGTTCAGGTCTTTGACGGCTTGGGAAAAGTGTGTGATATACTTCATCGAATACGATTCCAGGTTTTGGCATATGCTGGCTGTTCGGACCGCGCGTCTCTATACCTACAGGCACTTCTGCATATCACGGTGAACCGACATCAGTGCATGTATGCCTGGGCCGGACACTGGGTGTCAAGACTCTTGCCTCAAATTACACGCGTAGAAGTCCCAGAGTATGATGGAATCAATGCATGGGATTTTATCTGGTTCGAGTGTTCACGCTCGAAAAGCGAAATGGCCATCCGAAACTTGCGGCATGTTTTCATCCGCGCTGACTGTATGGGTTGTTATTTCGAGTTGCCCAAAAGGCTATGAAGACTGATGTAACACGTTCTGAGTCTGCTGTTCAAAGTTCGGTCGCCTTCGTTGGAACTGTAGTATAAGCTGTGCGACTCCATTGTTATGGGGGCGACAACTAATCGAGTGATGGCCTGAATCAAGGCCAAGCCTCGGTCTGAAACAAAGGCGCATGCTCTTCTTCGTTGATAAGATGAAATTCAGATGATGGTCGGTAGAGATTCAGACATATTTCCGATCGTTAAATGATGTGTCCCTGCCAAGCTTGCAGTTCTGCCACGAAATAGCAGCGCGAAGACCTCCCTCGCACAGCTTCTCCATTGATCTGAGGAAGCACCTTACCGGGAAAAAGCTTCTAGCCGGTAGCCACGGCTGCGAACGCGTATCCTTGCTTAGCGCCTTTGCGGGCGCCTTAGTGCGCAATGACGTGTGAACCATGGCTGGTAGTCAGGTACGAGCCCTGGAGAGATGTCTCGTTGCGTGTATGAGTATGTACTGATAATGAGCTTTCGTGAAAGCGATGATTGCAAAAGATGGGAGACCGTCCAGATGTCGCGAGTGCACGTTGTCCCTGATCTCTACTTTCGCCACTCGGGTCCACATCCCTGGATGCCACTTGCCGCCGTAGAGCAACAGCGCGACACGGTTATAGCTTCACAGCTTCACAGCAAACTCATTAAGTTGCTACAAATGCGTTCGAAGGCTTACAAGCCGTTATGTGTGGAGGCTCAGGCAGATATCGTGTTCCACCTACCTAGGCAGGTATGCTAATGTAGTTCTTCACGGGTGTCTCGGAGCGTGCGTTTCACTTCACTTCTACCGGATCTGCTTCAGACAATGGGTATCTAGATAGTTAGTTATTTCAGAACAAGAGCCTACTGTACGTGACAAATGTGGTAATATTATTAACCTGGAGACAATCGATGTATAACGACGGTTGATGTCTCCATTTTGTTCTCACGTTTGGGATGGCTGCGGCCGATGCGTTACTGGGATGTTGTCGCCGCGCGCCGGCGCGCCCACCTGGCATGACTTGCGGTTAAGTCTGGGGTACATAATCGCAACCCCCGGCGCCGCTTTCCACGCCTTTGCATGTGGTCAGCCGTTGGTGCTCCCATACTCGAGACGTGCGATTCCGCCAACTCCTATCTGTCACGTCACCAGCACGGCGACCACACGTCCATTTGCTACTCCTGTTCGCGGCATACCAGCATTGCGTCGTCTCCTCCGGTTTCGCCGTCTCTGCGGTATCAGAGGTTATCCGCACCACCCCACAACCTATTACCATTCCACAACCTGAGGTGGCATAGCCTGGACTCCTTTGTCCACATTGTCAAGACGAGAAACATCGGCACAGCCCGACGCCACTCCACCCGCGACGGGACGAAACAAGTGCTATGGCGCCGCAGCAACATCCTCGCGACGAGGGGCCGCCCAGGGAGACAAACTGTATGTTACCTTGAGCAGTACTACTCGGTGCAGCTAGAGGAGACGGCTACCTGACGTATGTTTAGCAACAACAACTAGCCCCACACAGTTCGATTGGTTATCCGAGACCGCGACGCTTGGGACACCACCGCTTTCGATAACCACTAATACCGCGCACAATACCCATACCACCGAATCGAGTGTTTGGCATCGAGTTAAAGCGTGGATAAGACGGTCAGCGCCGAGCCAGCTTCACAAGCAACACGACAATGATATGTGGACACCAGACGGGTACGTGTACCTTGTCGTTGGAAATGACGAGATTAGGAGGCATGTGAAGATCCTCCTCGACCCCCAGAGTCCCGAAAATGTTATATCCACGCACTGTCTTTCCCTCTTTCCTGGATACACGTACAGCGCGTCCGCCGGCGTCCCCATCGGCACCAGCATTACCGGTCGCGAAAACTACTTGAGCATAGCCGAAGTCGAGATCAGATGGAATGGAATCAATAACAATGCGCGGCGATTCACTGGGCCCTATTTTCGGGAGACCCTTTACGAATCGTCGACCTGCCACGTCATGGAATCCGATGAATTTTATCTCATCATCGGGCGACCTACCATCAATAGGCTAGAGCTCTTTAAACGCAACAAGAAGCGAATAATCGCTGCCTGGCGGGGTTACAATACCAGCGTGAATAGTATGTTGCAAGCTCTTACCCGCCTAGTCATCACTAACAGCTAGTGTGTAGATGAGAACGTCGATGACGAGCAAGAATCCGCCGAGGATAGACGCAAAAAAGCAAAAGAGGCCCAGAAACAGCGCGAGAAAGAAGAAAAGGACAAGAGAGTCAAAAAATAGTGCGAACCCGCCGAGGAGCTGCTCTTGTTGGTGTGTTGACATGTTGGCGGGAGAAACAATCGGCAAATGCGAGATGTCTTGCCACGAAAGACGCCAGCAGGCTCGCCACAATCACACTTGATCGAGGAAACATACCCTTGCCCAATTATCGAGCACGCAACGTCTCCGTTCTTCCACGCCATTTAGCACCCGAGTTACCACACTTGTTCCCACATCGGCGAGCCATAACAACGTCCATAACCTCAATCGGCTGCACACTCCCAGTCGGTTCAAGACTCCCTTCCAAGTACGAACCGATAGACAAAAGCTTTCTTACCAACCACACAAAAATCCCGACGACCACAACCCTGGCCTATTTCATCTCCCCTACTTAGCCACTGCGAAAAGGAGTTTTCAAAAGGGACAACTTAGGCGCATGCACCATGCGCCCTATTCGACTTTCAACGTTTTTCTTCTTTTCTCTGTAAGGATACTTGCAGCTGCATTATCTCTCTACCTGCCCCATCGCGTTCACTCGCAGTGGTTTTATGAAGCATCTTTTGCTTTGTTTGCATGCTTCATCCTGGTCTTTGCAACGCCAGTTTCACAAACTTCTCTTCACTCACAAACCTTTGGTTAATTTTGTTCGGGCCACGATCCGAATTATAGCGCTGGAGTTTAGGGGGTTCTTATTAGATTTCAACGGTTTCTACTTCTATCTTAGAGGGCTTTTATAACAAGGACGGCATTTCCCTCATGCAACTAAAGTTCTGGTGGGATATGAGCTACGGTCTCGGTTTGGGTTGCATCAAAGAGGTATCTGACACGAACGGCTAGATATTGAAACGATTGCACGAGCATACGGGATGTTACCATGCCATAGATTCTGTACATTCCTCACTTAATGACAACACAGCATTACTACCTGCTGCAGCACCATAGCCCTTACTGCATAGTCATGGTCATGCGAGCTCTTGAACCATATATGTGTACATATTTCTCCTTACGCCGGTGTACTCTCATTTTGACCAACGAACACAACTTGCACTGCGGCAAAACTGTCATTATCAGTATTAGCTTGCGAGACTGGTAGAGGAGACTTACGCGGCGGTAATAGCAAAGACCTCAGCCCGTTTTGCACCCGCAAGGCCCATGAGGCACACAGACAACAGCACATTAAACGCAGCTATGGTAGCGAATCTTGCCGGCATCGATCGCACACAATACAGCACCACGATGGAGGCGATCGGTATTAGGGAAGCCAAAAGGCTGGTGATCCAATACGTGATGCGATAGATGGTACTGTCATCATATCCGACTACGCCATGAACAGGTGATGCCTTCATGAAGCGCATGCATCCTCCCCAGCGCAGTTTGGAAATGGTATTTTCCGCGGCCCAGACCGAGAATGCGTCCTTTTTAGCACGTGGGCGCAAGGCTACCAGGTCAGGCGCGTGTGAGGTACGATCCTTCATGGAGCCCCACACTGTTGCGTCTTCGCCTGTCAGGGCCAATGGGCCCATCTGTGGGGTTTGGAGATAGTCTTGCATGTCATGCAAATCCCACTTGCCGGGTTCGGAATAGCCGAGAATCAGCGATTGCTGGATCAGAGCGTGATCTGTTGGATCGTAATGAGCCGCTATTCTTGTACCGTGTGTCAAAGGTTTGTCTCTTTTACATACTGTATTCTTTCAGTAGCTCGCGTATTTTCAGAACGAGGTCGAGTTGCTCGGTATCGCCATCGACTGCCGAGTCTTGTAAGGAGAACCAGTTTTTGGCATATTCTGACTTTCTCCCTGTGCTGTCGTTGTTGTCCAGATCTTGCTGTTCTTTCAGCCTTTCCTCGAGGTCTATGAGTTCGGCCTGTAGATACAACAGGTTCTGTGCGTTCATTGCTCCAAATCTGCGGTATATGGCGGCTTCAGGCTGCAAAGCAATCTTTGCTGCGAGTTTGGGGTAGCCAATGACTGCGTCGTGAAACGGATCCATCGGGATCATAGGGTAGGAGGTGTGCATTGTGTTAAGCTTCGAGAGCTTCTTGATCGAGGAAAGCAGGCTATGCTTTATCTTCAGAGGCACTTTGCATGAGGCTCACCGACCAAGATGAGGCATACAGATGATGAGTTGTCTCTCTAGCCTTATTACATTGTTGTCAATGTTGAGTGGCCAACCTCGTTGTAGACATGCGCCAGGCTGCATAAGCTGGACACACCAGACCTCGGCAGCCTTATCGCCGTAAGATGTATGTGGAGGCCTGTCATTGCTACAACTAAGGGGCATATGTACTGTCAGAACGTATGATTTGGGTGGAGAAGTATACTGAGGTGTACGTACAAGCTTTAGAAGTGAAGACCTTACACAATTTTCAATACCAAGCTCTGGCTGAGGGACTTAGGAAGGTGGGGAAGCAAGATGGACTAACGCGAAGAAGACAATGCGAGTACAATGGCCTCGTTGTTGCAAGGGCTAAATTCTGCCCAGGTGTGTGCATACAGCGTGCACCGCCAGGAGCAACAGTAGGCGCGACTGGGATAGGCTGTGCGGCGGGGTGACGTAGCCTGAATTACCCGCAGGCGTTTCATGCATCACCATGGTCACCACATCTACACTTTGAGGATGCATCCAGCAATACATAGCTACCTAGGTACCTAGGTAGGTACCCATCGCTACCAGAGGAGGTGCTGATTCGTATATTTCGCCTATATCTACAGACTCTGTTCCGCTACACCTAACGAACACCTGCACGAAATGTTAAGAGGCGTAAGAAGGTACGTATTAATCGCACGTCGCTTCAAACGGGATGAGCCCCACGTTTGTAGTCACGTGATACCCGGGGACGGCTCGGGCTTCGGAAGAGCCGCCTGGCGAAGCGAACTAACAGGGCTGGTTGATCCTGACTAGCGAGCTCAGCTCGGCCGGGGACGAGGCATACTTACTTGTTCCACGATCCCTCAAGGAATTGGTTCACATTGCGCAGACAAGCCGGGCAAGTCGGCGCAGAGTGAACTAAGCACTCGAGAACAATCTTATAGTCTTTAAGGCATGTTAGCTGCGAGCACACAAGTGTATGTTTCCACTTTGAGATGTTTTGGCAAGGGGCGCAGTACATATGGCCAGTTTTCAGGTGGCCATACCTCCGCTCGGGCCCTCTTCGAGCCTGAAGGACTCCATCATATCATTGAGAGCTTGACAGCGTCGGAGCAGTGGATTCAACTGTGTACGGACTGAGCTTGGACTAAAAGTCTCGCCTACACATCTTTGATCCACCCCCCTCGCAGGATGGAGGATTGCATGCTTCCGCACGCCTATGCGGTTATAATGGTGTGTCTCACGGCGCCGCCGGAGGACTGGTTCCGGGATCGCACGCCCCTCGGGGCCAACTATGGAGTCCTCCTGCTAGTTCCTCCACCCTCAGTCCTTCGAATCGACCCAAGCGCCCTTTGAGTCGTCGCTGCTCATGAACTACCCGCACTATGCCCAGATGTAGTTTTACGCATGTTTTCTGTTCAACTAGAAAGGTTTGTAGAATACATTACCTTCGCGTCGTATCCTATTTGTGCTTATCCTTCCACATAGAAGCGTCGCAATCCACAACATCCGAGCCCAGTACACATACGCGCGCGATCTGTCAACGATGTAGATACAACACGCAGTGCGATACTATCCTGCGATATTGCGACAGACTCCAACGTTATCTCCCAACGTCTGGTAACGAAAGTGCTGCGCCAGCGATACCATCCGATCGACAAAGAAGGCGCTTTGCCTGTCCAGACAGAGGTCTACGGCGAACAAATCGACGGATACGTCGACTTGGACTGGTGCTGGGAAAGGAATACGGACAAATGGCACAACACACGTTTCCTTGTTACAACAATGCACAATCCACCATATGATGCCGTTTTGGGCAGGAAGGACGCCGAATACTATGGCTTGATCAGAGCGAAAAACAGGCGGTAATATCGTCATACTTGGAATACGTTCATATGCCTGACTGGTGTTGTAATTTCAAGTTCACCAACACAGGTTCCTTTTCTTTTGACTACTTTCCTATCCACGATCACGCTCGCAGATGCTGTTGAAGCTCGCCGTCATGAAGCTTGTAGCCTATCCCCCTACTTCTTGATCTCAACCCATCTTGGATCTTCTCATGAAACCCGTCAAATCAAGACAGCTCCAGATCTCGCGCGCTTTACTGATAATGTTCACCAACGAGTATTTCTGCATTGGGCTGAAAAAAGGTGGCGGTTCTAGAGAAACTTGGAAGCGTCGGGATTTGGGCTGCTGCGGAAAATTGAAACGCCTGTTGTCGCGCCTTCATGGTTCCCACCCGGGCAGTCAATGAAAGCATGTGACAACGACTTCTTGTGCTCTAAGTGCTACTACTACTGCGTTTCTTCCAGCCCGTGCTGACCTCCATATTTACGCGCAGCGAGGCTCAAATGGCTAGAGAGACTTCACATCAGGTAAAGATTACTTATCCATCAGTTCTTAATTTTGGTTCACAGTAAGAACTTGAAGGGGGTGAAGAGGTCGAGTTTTGAGAGGTGTGTAGATCATGTCAACCGCAGTACACCCAGATTATTGTAGCTTTAGCAAAGTTCGACATCAGAACTTTGTCGCGTATATGCCCAGGTGAGCTCCCATGATGGCGGCAACACTGATTAGCCACGAGAACCTCAACACTAGCAGGCTGAAGGTTTGTAGACATCATGCACGCATTGCCATACGTAGGTATAACTAACGTGGGCACACTCTCTATCTTACACCAAGTCCCTATTACCGAAGAGTGCCTAATGTAGGAGCTTCTTGCTCACAAGCGATCATTCTTTTCGCTGCGAGGCGTACTCCTACTGGAACATGTGTATGCAAAGCGTTCCGGGACCCAAAACATACTTGATTATCTAGGCAAAATTGCCCTAACAGCTGCACCGGCGAACCTGATCTGGAAGGTAGTCTTATAGCCATTTAAGAAACGGTCTTTGTATCTTTCTTTCGGAGCAATCCTCCACGAACACACATCTACGCAAAGTGCAGGAACACAGGTAGAAGAGATTACTGAATTAATACTATACCTGGATATCGACTGTTACGCAATTATCATTCAGTAGATAACAAAATCGTTGGTGCGGTTATTGGGAGCTTGATAGGCTTATTAGGAAATCTTGGAAGTGAAGAAAAGTGTAACAATGCGTTGGTCTCTCCTGCCCCATGGCAATTCCTGTCGATAATGATGACGTCATATCCTGCTCACCGGTCAATATACTTAGGTAGCTGCCATACGTCTCCATACCTAGGTATCCGAGAACTCCCAAGACCTAGCGTGAGCGAGAAGACCACAACGCAGCATCCACTATGCAGAGTAGCTACTAGAGTATATATAGAGCGATTGAACATGTTGAGTTTAAATGTACATGATGGTGCTGTGCCTGCAGTCTTCCTAGAAGATGCTCAGGTCTGATCGGCCGGCTAGCGGGACATGATCAACGAATCGGGCAAATGCAGACCCAAAAGCACTAGAAGTGCATACCTAGGTATGGGGTGACAACAGTGGGGTTAGGACCGTTACTAAGATATATGAGCCCTCCATCGTGCCATTTTCGGTCCACCGAGTGTCACGAGCCGCTAGCCTTGTTGTTTGACGGGTTGGCATCGACATCGGAACCACACGGAATCCTGAGTTGGGAGCTCTCATTGGTCTGTTCGTAGCAAGGTGGGAGTGTAGAGGTCCGCTCAAACAGCATCGTATCGTCCGCGACGCTGTCGAGGTCTGCGAGGCTGACATCAGCAACACCATCCTCCATAGCATGGTCGCCTTCGGTATTGATTAGACATGAAGACAGAATATGATGTAGTTTCAAAGGCACATACGGGAACTCTGGCGACCTCTTAGCCGCCGAAGTAAGACGCAGCCAAGCGAATCATGGTGGTGAAGACCAGCTAGGGTAGCAACGGTACTCAAAACACCAAATATACCAAAGCATATCTGCAAGGCAAGCTCTGTAGAGCTGTCTGCGTTAGACATGAGATAGCTGATTGGAAAGGTATGAGGAGCAGGAGGGTGAAGTAGGCAAGCAGTAAGGCAACTGAGGCAAGAAGATAGTAGTAAGTCAAGTCAGTGCAAGTACCAAAGGTCACAAAGACTTAGTAGAAACAGAGTGAAGTGGATGGCATTGTCATAGTACATCCGTGCCCCCAGGGTCTTATACATTTTCTCGACGGTACGTATCTTTTTGGCACTGTGAGGAAACGCATGAAAGTTTTTTTTCGACAGCAATTAGGTTGGGGCAGCGCTACATAAAGACTTCCGTGAGTCTGGAGGACTGCTGGTTCAGAGGAGGTGGTTGGGTTAGCGTATCATGTAGGAAGAGATCAGGGTACCCGATAACGTCGACAGGGCGTTGAAGTTGTGCCACGAAGCACCCGATGACCACATACATAGCCACAATGCAACATCTAAGCTATGAGTTCTGGGGAGATGATTGGATAGTACATGCACCAAGGAATTTACCCAGGGCAAAAGATTCGTCATCAGACCAAGTGAGGCTCTCACCGGTGCGGAGGACCTCAACATAGCCCGATACTCAGCCCACGCAACACCGGATTCCAGCTCTAATGAGGCTCACAAGTCAAACAAGGCCAATCAGAGCAACATTCATCTCAGCCTCAGGCAGAGAGCCCCAGCGTGCCGAAGTCAGCCTCCTTGCTGAGTTCAGCCTTGGCAATCGACTGGACATGATGAGGCCAACGCAACATTACATCTTGCATAAATCCCTCATATCAATATACTCATGATCCACAAAGACCGGTGTTGAAAGAAGAAAACAACTCATGATCTTGAGAGAATGCGCCTCGGGTTCAGCCTGCAGGGCTGCGCAACATAATCCAATGATGAGGCAAGATATCGCGCACAGTGGAAGAGGAGTACCATCATACACATCAAACACATGGACTTGCAGTATCAACAATTGAATATTCGGGTATCAAACTCCTAGCTCCCCTCCCTCCCCGGCCTATACGGAATATACGCATCCCCCACCTCCGGAATAACCGCATTTCCATCAATTTCCACCGGCGCAATAGGTTTCCTCGGTACCCTCGCCAGACCCGCAAGTTCCGTTGCTCCCTCTCCATTCCCCGGGCTACTCAGCCCTACGTTAGAACCTCCATATGGCGGTGCAGTACTAGCGAGTTTCTGACGCTCAGCTTCTGTAGCATCCATCTCGACGTTCCATTCGGGGGTCTCATGCGGGTTTTGTGATGGGTTGGCGTAGTGGGCTGCGGTTGTGGTTGTGCCTTTGGGTATGGCGTGGTAGGCGGATGGGGAGTGGTTTGCGTTGTCGTCGATGGGTCTTGTTGGGTCGTCGTCTTTTTCGTCTCCCATGTGCTTTGATGCAAGTGCAGCTTTCCTGTTCTTTTTTCGTCGACGCCAGAGGAGGAATAAGGCTAAGGCTCCGAGGATCATGACGAGTGGGACGACGGTGGCTATCGCTGCTATGGCACCTGTTGAGATTCCATTCCCACTGCTGTTGTTGGCACCAGCATTTCCTCCTCCTTGGCTTCCACCACTGCTACTTGCGGATGCACCAGTCGCTGTGTTCGAAGCAGTCGGATTTACGCTGCCGGCATCACTAGGCTGATACCTCAAGTGCAACGCAGTGATACTCGGCGTCGCGCTTGCCGGCCATGATCCACCAGCATATGTCCTCGATTCATTCTCTTCCGCATCCGCTTCTCCGCATTCAACAACTGGGAAGTTTCCACTGCCGCCCGGTCGACATCCATCTCTTCCATCTGCCTGAAACCCATTGGGGCAACACTGCAACCCAATCTCTCCGTCTATCCACCTGTTATCGCTACCCTCTCCATTCGCGTCTGTTTGTGTAGCAACGGCCGTCCAAGACGCTGGGCATGCGGTGGCGGGCGAGTAGAATGCGGATGGCGATGGGTAGATATTCGATGTTACCCAGGGCATGCAAGCGGTGTTTATGCTGAAGGGTATCGGGTCTTCATCTTCTTCGGGGAAGACACATGTCTCGCCCCATGCAACGGCGCCGTTGAGATTGCGTAGGGTAGCGCATGCTTGAGGTGGTGCGGTCGCCCATGCTGTGTCCCAAGTGTGTTGTAGGCTTCGCGATGTAGACGTCATCACGAAAGAGAGGAACTTCCAAGCTTACCACAGCCACGGCTGTGTTTCTGGGCAATGCTGCTAGCTACAAGAATAGAGCTAAAGGTTGAAAGAACAATAATGCCAGAGAAAAACGGCAACAATGCGCAATGGCTTCACAGCAATTTCAGGACTCCGAAGACACGCCGCTGCATCGGGGGAATTAAGTACGTTATTCCCAAAAGCCCATTCATCATCGGAATCCAGCACCAGGAACACAGCCTTGCCAGACCCACTTGCCGCATCTTGGACTGTTAGAGGCGTGGTGGTGTGGAGAGAATTCGATGATTTCATTCGGTGGCAACGGGCCGGCAGTTCATGTCATAGGTTGCTGTTCCTGGGCAATCTTGGCAACTTAGCCTCGTGCAGGCTAGTTTGGTTGATCTCAGTGAGTTAGCGATCGATATTTGCCTCGGGCATGTATAGTAGAGTCTGTGTTGCTGCCGTTGGTGGAGAGCTGCCGGTTTGAAGTGTGTGAAGGATTTGGCATAGCCACTGTACTCATCATCACGCTGCACCAGCGGCCGGGTAGTGAATTTTGTGTTCTATTTTTGAATTTCCGTTTATGTACAGATAGTAGTAGTATGCGAAAGTTTGTTTCGAACGGATAGTTCGGTATGTGGTATACTAGATCAATTCCTTCGTAGGGTTGTAGAACTCACCGGCTATGCTTTGTAGCCAGCCTCCGCCAGACCCTCCTTCAGGCTCTCAATCGCCTTGGTGATATCCGGTCGGTTCGGGTCGGTGACGCTGACGCCCATGTGTCCGAAGCGAATGTACTTGGTTGCGATCTCCTTGTGCAGACCACCAGCGAAGATGACACCCTTCTTCATGAGGTTGGGCAGAACGTCCGGAGGTGTCATACCTTCGGGTAGGTAAATGGCGGTCATACCAGTGGCCTGGTTCTCAGGCTTGGAAGCAAGCTGCTTGAGACCGAGATCAGCAACAGCCTTCTTGACCTTTTGCGACGCGGTCTTGTGTGCAGCCCAGTAATCTTCGACGGGTCGAGCGAGGATCTGCTTGAGCGCAGTATCGAGCGCGTGGATGAGTTGTGGGGATGGTGTGGCAAAGTAGGAAGCCTTCTTGGCTTCGTAGTTTTGCATGACTGCGGTTTTATTAGTCCCATTATTGTGGTTGTACGGGAAACTGAGTGATACTTACTGGGCAACCAGTTCTTCCATGAGCCGAAGTAAGAAGTTGGTCGTGTCTTCCTCGCCTTGAACCTCTCAATCGCGCGGCCAGATACCATCATGATGCTCAGACCAGCTGGGCAGCCAATGCCCTTTTGTGAAGCCGTGATGACGGCATCGAGCTTCCACTCGTCGAAGCGGATCTCTTCGGAGCCAACACTGCAGACACCGTCGACTACGACCAATGTCTCGGGACTGACCCTGTGGACAAGCTCGCTCAATGCCTTGATCTCGCTGAGCACACCAGTCGATGTGTCGACGTGGGTGACGGTCAGGATCTTGTACTCCTTCTCCTTCAGTGCCTTCTCCACCTCATCGAGTTGTGGTCGGTCGCCAATGGGCGCTTTGAGCTGTGTGGCCTTGACACCGTAGGTCTCGAAGCAGTCGGCGAATGAGTCGGCGAAGTAGCCAGTGTGTAGGACAAGCACCTCATCGCCAGGCTCTACCAAGTTGGCCGCTGCCTGGTCCCATCCGAGTGTGCCAGAGCCAGAGATGACGAAGGGTTGCGCGGCAGGGTCGCTGGACAAGAACAGCTTGCGCAGGTTTCCGAGGACTTCGCTGAATGTGTTTACAAAGGGTTGGCCGACGTGCGATTCACTGATGGGGTTAGCAATTGCGAACAGGATGAACCGTAATTGCGACGAAGGAGTCTTACCTGTAATGGCTCATAGACGAAAGTACGGCATCGTCAAACTCAATGGGCCCAGGAATGAGCAGGGCAGGATGTGGTGCTTGGCTCGACATCTTCTTGGGTGGTTCCGGCGCAAGCTTCTTGACCTGCTCTACTTCCTTCTTGATTTCCTTCTTGGCTTCCTGCTTGAACTCTTCGGCCTTCTTGGGAGGTATGCGATTGCCTTGTTCGTCTTCGATGCGGGCGGTGCGTTCAGTGGAGAAGGGAGTGTTCAATTCGAGAAAGGGCTTCGAGTCTAAATGCTTGGAGATCTGTGTAAGGCGGGAGCCAGCGCGCGCACGAGGTGACGACATGCTTGGGCGGGGTTGAAGGCGGCTGTTCACGGCTAGGAGACGCAACCGCGGGGCTGCAAACATCCGGTGATCGGAGACGCGCGATGGATGAAAGTGGCTTTGATAGACACGAACGGTTGCTGCGTTATGCCAATTGCGACAATGTGCGATTCCTTGTTCGTGTTCAGGAGACGAGGACGCGTCAGAGAAAAGAAAATTAGTTACTGATAGTAATGAGAGACTGGGAAGGAATTTGGAGATGCGATTGACAAATAAGGGGTCTATGGATGGCCGCTCATAAATTTACGGAACGAAAAGACACTTCTACACGCACGGATGCGGACCCGGGAGTTGCTGAATCGTGGGGTGCCACGGGTCCGCGATTCGGTCGCGTGGCGGGTGAACATGCGCTCGTCACGTGCTCGCGAGAAAACGGCTGGACTTTACTCGGCAGGGATGTTTGTTATGATCGGGCCCACTCTCGTGCAGCATCAACACTCGAGCGTCAACACGATACCAGTTCGCTATCAATGCATCCTAGCAGCGCATAGACAGCTCGATACAATTATACGACACAAATTATCTGACGCCTTGAACATCTCGATGCGTGTCACACGCGCCCGCGCCCAACAGGGCAACGATGATGCGACCGACGCGACCGAGCGTGCACCCTTGAATCAAATTTCCTCAAATGCGTCGCCCAAGCAGACCCGCCACGATGACGAGGAGCTAGTCCCGAAAACACCCGCGAAGACGCCCGCAAAGACTCCAGGAAGGAAGGCGAAGGGCAAAGGCCGGGCGAAAAAGGGAAAGAAGGGCAAAGCGGCTGAGGAGGATGAAGAGGAGCAGACCGGAGCCGCACCTGAAGAGGAGCAAGCCGCAGATGAAGCGCCCACGAACGAACCAACTGGCGACGATGTTTCCAAAGACGCTTCCGATGGTGAGTTCGCAGCCGCTCCAGACCAACAACCGTGGACTAATGGTGTACAGGAGCCTCAGAAGCCCCCGCAATCACCGAGCGACCCGTGACTCCAGCGCCGCGATTGACACGCCGACAACTGGCTATGCAGGAGGAGGAAGCGAAACAAGCGAAGCTCAGCGCCCAATCACAAGAGCCAGAACCAGCGCCAGTTGCAGAGGAGGTGCCTTCGACTGTGGAAACGACCGCAGAAGCACATTCCCCCGAGGAGACATCATCTGAAGATGCAACAACAGGCGCAGAAGAAGCGCAGGTTGAGAGTGACCCACAGGAACCGATACAGGAGGTTGAAGCGCCAGCTACGGTAGAGCCTGTAGAGGAAGCGCATGATGAGCCCATACTGGAGGTAGAGGAAGCGCCTCAAGAGAAAGCCGATACTGTACAGACAGAGCATACTACGTCAGTGCCACGGATCGATGAGCCCCATTGCGAGGAGCAACCCGTCGAGGCAACAGCGACTGAGGATTCGTCTGAGAATCAAGTGCTTGAAGCTGACGCTGAAGTCCCTGCACCCTCAGTCGAAGTGAGCTCAGAACCGGAGCCCAAGACACTTGTAGCCGAGAGGCCCAGCGAAGATGCCATGACACCACTTAGGAGCCATACGTCCAGCCGACGAGCGTCGCGCAGCCCCTCGAAATCGCCAATGCGCCTAGAGGAGTCTTTTGGGGCCATTGATGCGCTTGAGGAGGCACTGGAAAATGTGACCTCAGTCACCAGCTTCAACCATGCGAATGAAGTGATGTCGCCCCAGAAGGCAGAGTTTCCAAAAGCAGCTACCACACAGACGATGCGATCGAAGGCGCTCGGAAAAGGGCCAGTGCCTGCGCCTGCTACCAAGCTATCGAGGACACCCAGTGTTGCTGCGCCTAAGAGCATGAAGCCAGTGAAGTCTTCGATGGCTCGCGCATCCAGTGTCCGCACAGCGCCTAACAAAGATGGTAGAGTAGATTCCACGGATACAGTAGATTACCTTGCCTCGAAACGCCGGCCGATCAGTATGTCTTTCCCCACACCTGCAGCACCACCAAAGGGCCGCGCACCCACAAAGGCCACCTTCCAGCTTTCAAGTAACGATGTGGTCGCCAAACTCAAGGCCCAAAAGGAGGAACGTCAGAAGAGAGAGACAGAGGGTGTGGTTCGCAAACCACGACCTATCAGCATGCCTCCTCCACCGAAATCCGATAAGCCTTTGACGAAGCCTGCGTTCCAACTCCCTGGCGAGAGAATCGCCGAGAAGCTCAAGGCACAAAAGGAGGAGCGGTTGAAGAAGGAGGCCGAAGCACCTGCACAACCAGCACCAAAGCAGCGACCCGTTAGCATCAGCATGGCACCTAAGCAGCGTCCTGTTAGCATCAGCATGGCTCCCCATGCAAAGTCGACGAAAGCACTGACAAAGGCGACTTTCGAGCTCCCCGGTTCCGCCGTCGCTGAGAAGCTAAGGATTAAGAAGGAAGAGCGTCTGAAGCGAATGGAAGAAGCGGAGGCAGCAAAGAAAGAGGCTGCTCTCAAAGCACGACAAGCACCAGTCCGCAAGCCAGTGACCGTTCCCATCAGACAACAACAACCAGGTGTTACCATTGCGCCTCCACAACCACCCCAAGCACCACAACCACAGCCTCAACCCCAGGCTCAACGTGCATCCTCGCTAGCTAGCAAGCGCAGCAGCATGTCTCTATCGCAACCGCCATCCCAATCCCGCTCCACATCGACTTCCTCAGCAAACCGCAACAGTGTCATCGTCCCCAAGGCTATCGTCACGCCCGTCGACGCCGCGCAGCAGAAGGTCAAGGGCCGAGAAGTCTTCAACCGCGACCGCATGGAGAAAGAAGCCCGCGAGCGAGAGAGGCGCGAGAAGGAAGAAGCTGCCAAGCGAGCGCGAGCGGAAGCTGCAGAGAGAGGCCGTATCGCGAGTAGAGAGTGGGCTGAGAGGCAAAGGAAGAAGCTGATGGGTGTTTGAAGGGTCTTGCGACGTGTGTTGCTTGTTCGGCTTCTTTCTTGGGGGATTCTGTTTGGTGTTCTGGATATGGAGGGTGTTGGTATACTCTCCAGGTCTTTTCTTACTTCTTGCTAGGGTGGGTTCATCTTTTTTTTGGGGCGTTGCCAACTGTCATTGCCTCGTCCTCCGATGGTCGACTGGAGGTTTTTCTTTGGAGTTGGAAGCACGGCGATTGCATCTCGTCTTTTTCTTTGGCCAGATGGATATCAGGGTTGGATTCAGATCAGACCCGGTGTGTTTCGTTTCCAGGGCTGCACCAATGCTCTGCTCTTATATTATTCAACAACTTACAATTTCGAGCAATCAATCTTCCAGTGTTAGCTTCGAACGTTCAACATGTGTTTTGTATCCTCCAATCTGCCAGTCTAAGTTTCCCGATTTCAAGGCCTGGCCCTCAAACCTTGACATCTCTGACACCTCTGACTTGCCCCTGACGATAGCATTCGAGAAGGCCCAGCTGGCCATGAAAACTCTTTACAAAGTCTCATGCCACGGAGTGTTTTTGCAGCGCTTGCGTCGGCACATGTACTTGCATGTCTTGCACTTTGGATCTTCAATTAGCGCCATAGAGTCGGGCCTTACCATCCCACGCGGCTTTAGCAGCAAAAATTACTTCCAAGGTTCTTGCGATTTGACTTTAAGTGAGGCAGCATCATCGTTGAACGGCAATGCATACTCCACCAGGACACTATCATCAAGCGTCCGGTTGCCACCGCGGCTGCTGCCCGACGGTCTGGTATTGGGCGGAGTCCCTTACCGCTCGTTTGTGCACATGGCAGCCAGTCCGCCCCGCAGCGTCATTGTGTTGAGACACGTCGGAGATTGGGCACTTGTTCTGTACTTTGCGAACACATCATGCAGAAGTCACGATTCGACGCGGGTACAGGTGCCGTGGCATTGACTGGCTCGGCACGCTCCTGGTCTGGTTTGACATCCCGCGCAGATCAATTGGCGTATGATTGACAGGTGAATGTGCGATAGGCATTGAATTGTGCGACATTGTGATGGTGTCGTGCGATCTCTTCGATCTTGCGTCCACGTGGGTCGAGGCGGTACTTTCAGCCGCACGGTTACGTCCAGCGTGTCAAGGAAGTAAGGGAGAACAACGAAAGACGTTGCGACCCAGTCTACGCATTAGCTCTTGGGAATGCAGCTTCATGTGTGTCAAACAAAAGCTTCTAGCTCGCGGTTCTCACCTACTGTCCCAATATCACAAGGGATACCTTGACGTATCGAGATCTGATGCGTGTCGGCGCGTACCGAGAAACCCCGCAGGGGATGGAGCTACGTGCCGCCCGATCTTATCAGTACAGTACGAGTCAAGCGCGAGGTCCGCGGCGTGCGCTTCACGGCCATTTGGGATTTTCTCATGACGCCATCGTGCGCTTCATGCCAGCCCAATGCCGAGTCAGTTGTCGTCGTACCCACGCTTTCCTCGCGGTCAGGAACTGCTGGGAAAGCATAATGGCCCGAATGACTGAAATTGAATCCCCAATCTGGCACGATCCGAAGGGACGTGAAGGATCTGAGTGTTCCTGAACGGCACATGCGCCGATCAGAGATAGCTCGATAAGCGAGAATGTATGATAGGTTGGATATGGTTTCCGCCAGATCTTGACAATATTGATGACGCCTGACACTGACAGATTGCACGCGCATTCCCGTCGTCCTGCCTTTCGGGGCAACATGTGCGTGCCTGCATTTCGTTGCGAGTCAATTCTGGAATTGTCAGGGTGCGTGCGATGAATGCCAGCGATCGGTCCCTTGCATTGCGCGATTAGGGTCCAGATGCAGTGCAGATGGAGGTCGCTCCTGCGTCTGTGACTTGAAGGGTTCCCGTTGTTCAGCCAAACTTTAGGTTTTCCCCGGTTTATTGAGGATCAGCGTACTACAACAACAGTCTGGATCGATTGCCAACTCTGGCCGGAGCTTGCGCAATAGCAAGATATATTCGATAGCTTCTAGGCGAAGTCTCATGGGATGCGAGAGACCGTATTGAGTGCGTCGTCACGCTTTTCCGCGACGATCCTCGGAGATCGCGGGCAATCTGCACGTAGGCGAGGAGAACCAGTCATAGATGTTTTGTTAAGCCTTTTGCTTTTTGTCACACTCTGGTAGCGAGGCTAGACTCAGGGGGTCTTGAGGAGGCTCGACATGGGATTGTGCAACTCCGAAGGGATGTCGGGGAGTTGTTCGTTGTCTCCGAGCCTCGCCAACCCGTGGTTTTTGGCTGGATGCCTGAAGACCCGAACCTAACTTTACAGTAGCGGCTGCACCCTTAGCTGCCATCGCAGCCGGAAGGGGAACCCAGCATTTTGTATGGATGCAACACATCGACCAGCATCGGTCCTTTGGCTGAGCATCAGGTGCTTGGGAATGTTTGACGCGGCCCGTGGCGGTTATCGATTCTGTGAAGTCGTCGGATCTCGGAACAGTTGACTATGCCCCAAGTGTAAGCGAGGTGAGCTGTGAGTGGTGTGAGTCTGAGATGGCTGCGTTCATGTGGTTCGAGCCGTGTGCGTCGCATGTCGCACACGCAGCGATGACCTAATGGTCGGAGTAGCAGGATGCCGTCGTCTCGCCATGGCCTGGACGGACGTCAAAGTGCAAAGCTGCACAAAGTGTTGACAGCTAATCCTGGGGCTCGCTTGCGAAGTGGAGCCGGATGAGCTGGCATGGCGGAAGAGGACCGTGAGAGCGTCAAGGCGCTGCTTGAGCAGATGGAAAATTCTTCGATGAGGCGGCAGTCGGGCGCTGCCGTGACAAATGCGCGCTTCGACTTGGACGACAGCGACATACGACAGACGACATGACGAAACAGGCAACGCGAGCATGGCTGGCCGCGTTGCGCCATCGTGACTTCCCCTCACCTTTGCAAATGCCGCATGACGAAGCGTGGGATGAGTTGCTTTTTGTTGCGCGCAGCTCGCATAACGACTGGCGGGATGAGCCCTGTCACCGGTAGAGACCCATGGCAAGCTACGGCCCGTTCACACAGAAATGCGGAGAAGCCAAGCAGAGGCATGCCCACCTGCAGCGCACGTCGCCAATGGCACGCCCCGGACGCGGCCGTGGGCATGCAGGTTGGTGTTTGAAGTGCTGGAGGGCCCTCTGCCCATACCCAAGGCAAGGGCGCTGCGACCAAGTGGGTGCTTCCTGCCTGCTGGAACCCGTGGACCTCTCAACAGCGTCCATGTGTGTCTGCTCGGTGTTTATCGCCACCAGCGATCACTTGCTGCGAACGTTGTTGAGTGTGGCTGACATCTGGATCATGCCTGAAGTCTGTGAAAATTCTTCCTGGCGAGCGTCGCACTGCCAGAGGCATACCGGTGGACAGGCCAGCCGTGCCTCGTCCTCGCACTCTGACCACGTACTGCGCAACATGCAAACTCTAAAGCGCCACGGGAATATCGAGAGACGCAGCACTGGGCCCGGCCGTGTCTCATCTGTGCACGTCTGAGAGGCTTGTGCTTATCTCGAGCCAAACACTGTGCCAAAGGGTGCCCGTCACGTGTTGGTGAGGGGTTGGCGCGATCTGCGTCGATAGTGAGACAGGATGGGGTTGGACAGGCGGTTGCGCGAGGCTGTCATCTGAGTATCACCGAGAACAAGTGGAGCAGAGGCAAAAAGTTTGTGTCTTGTCGCCATGAGTCTATGCCCATGGCCGTTGCGTCCATTTGAGACAGCTACTACTACGCTATAGCTAGAGCGGAAAACAGGCGCGACATTCAACGCCGGCCGAGTGAGAGGAATTCCCAACCGTCCTGGCCACAGTGGCCGTGATGCAATCGCATGTGCAGAGTGACCCCAGTCACCCACCCACGCCGGGGCTAGATGCTCGTAACAAAGACCCCTATACACCAAGGGGATATATAAATACTTTTAATCGTACACTGCGTCCACGTATGACAACAAAGGAAAGGGTACAGAACTAGAACGCAGCGCAACGGTGGTGGATATGCAGGTGTACTCCGTGGACCCATGCCAGTCTCAATCCCCCAAGGTCCGAGACTGATGCAAAATACAAGAGAACAGAGAGAAGCCGAAAGAAAGACAAGACGTCTTGGTCGGGTGTCGTAATTGTCGTGAAACCAAACTCCAAAAGCAGCGGACTTAGCAAGTCTAGTACTGCGTGTACCGCCTCTTGACGTCGCGTGTTTGGTCAAAGGAGCGCATGTAGCTGGTGAGTTGGGTTGCCGCTTGTTGCGAGATGCCGGACTGGGACTGGGAAGATTGCGAGGCTAGAGATGATCGTGACGACGAGGGCGTCAGGCTGCGCTGTGGGGAGGGCCTCGTTGCGGTTGGTGGTGCGAAGTAGCTGCCATTTGCGGTTGGGTAGTAGTGGTACGGGCTCGCTGGTGGCACTTGTGAACTCGAGGCTCCCTTGTATGCGGAGAAGTTGATTGCGGGGGCGAGGTAGAAGCCGTTGGTGGACGAGGACGACGAGGAAGCGGATGATGACAGTTGCGAGGGTGCTTGTGCTGTGCTGCCGGCTCGCTCCATGTCGACGAGGCGGCACGATTGGGAGCAGTAGACGCCGTTTTCAGCGATTTGGCGGTCGCAGGACAGGCAGAAGTCGTTGAAGCACTCCATCTGGGAAGCCATTGCGGTGGTGTGTTGGTGAGGTGGTGGTGGTGGTGATGGTATAGCCGCCGACGAGATGATATCGGGGTGGAGTGTTGGATGGGTGGGTGTAGGTGAAGTAGCTGGACTCAGGAGGGACGACTTGTTTATGACTGGATATGAAGAGTCTCAAGTGGGAGTCATGAGGTAGTCAAGTTGGTGAGCGGCAGGACCGTGTGGAGCAGCGGGAGGATGAGCCCCATATACTTAAGTCGCGCTCAGGCACTTCACGGCTGACCACCGACCACCCTAGCAGGCTTGGGTTGCAGGGTCCACGGGAGACGCACCCCTGTCGCCTCTCCACAATACTGATATTTGTTCGAAGCGCTGTAAGCCCGCACCCCTCAGCACCACCACCTGCACCTGCACCACGCACCCATGCACTCCCTAGCGCCTCCGCCGAACAGGTCCAGTGCCATCCCTCGCCAGCTGCACGCTCTGCACGCTGCTTGGGCCACCACGGTGCTGTGCTGCCGCCATTCGCTCTGCCGCAGCGAACGACGGCCCTCATGGCGCTGTGAGCTGCTCGATGCTGCAGCCCGCAGAGCGTAGAATTTTCGGCCGCGGGGGCAAGAGCAGCCGGCTTGCGTAGTGAGCAGTGATAGTCGCGCCATCTGGTGACACCACCCTCCACCTCCGCCCGAGTTGCGTGATAGCAGCGCGACGCGAAAACGTCGCTCCATGACGGAATCCCCTCGCTAGTCATCTGCCCGGCCCTGCGCCGGACGCGCAGATGACTGACGTGCAAATCTAGGTACGAGGCTTCCTCTTGCAGCCATATGGCGGCGGGCCAGTTATCGGTTTCAGCAGTCATGAGCGCCCTCCCATGTCCCTCTCCCACTCCCTCTCCAATCCCATGCTGCCATCCACGACCATAGCCGAATCGCCTGCCCCAGCGTTAGGCCCGCTTTTCGCTATCTTCGGTGATAACACACGCCTCCCCAGAGCCATTATTTGCACGCGCTAGCTTTCTGTCTCACCCTCAGCCCTGCACCAAGTCAAATTCTTCCTCTAAGCCAGCCGCCTTCCGTAAGCCGTCCATCTGCCACACGGAGTGCTGAGGAACCATACTGATCCTCGTGGCGACGGACAGAAACCGCACCCACCTCGTCTTGGCTAGTCTCGTCTTGCACCCGCATGCCTAATCACGAACAGCCTTGATCCAAGACGTTATCTTGCGCCTGCAAACCACTCTCTTCCACATACGGGAGTACGGCTGCGGGTTGCAGCGGCGATCTTCAACACTATGCACGACACACCACCCTCAGAACTGCCGCCTGCTGAGCCCTTTCACAATTCCTCAACACAACTCCTCTTCAATTTCCGCGCGGCTCTATGCCTATTCCGCTGCCCAGACAGGCGCCTGGAGGACCTTGACGCTTCGCTTCTTGCTGAGCGCCTCAAGCCTCTTTTCCCCAAAAAGTCAGGAGCAGACCGACCTGGACTCATGGTCATGGCTTGCTGCCCCCATCGGGGGCCGGCGAAGGCGAAATGAGTATCAAACGGTAGTAGGAACGCATGTTCGCTTGTTCGTCTAACTGCTCATGGCTTGCGCAATCTGTGCAGTGTGTAGAGCAACACTCTTCCAGCTTCTCCAGCTCACACCAAGCGAGATAAGACGCTCGGTGCAGGCAACCGCACTCCTACCAAAGCATACGTCCTGCAAAGTGGCTGCAGCCTTCACAGCGTCTATGTCCAGACGGACGAATGACGAAGCCGCCCCCAGCTGCAAGTCACTTGGCCGACGTGCTCTAACACGAGCAGCCTGCATGACCTGCCAGAGAGACAGCCCCCACGCTGCTTTTTCCAAGGTTCCTGTACGACATGCCCTAGACAAGCCACCAAGCGAACTCCTTGATACTTACAGGCTTTCTGCAGGAACGGTTTGGCCTTATCGCAAGATCCTCGCGGTTAACGAGGTCCCTTGAAATTCAACTTATCTAGTGTGCCTCCTTTACCATGACGCGCGATTCATGATACTGCAATCACGGGTGCAATTACAGCAGCGCGACCAATGCGGCACCCAAAAACAGATGTGGCCCGTGAAAGATGCCCTTCCCCGCAGTAACCGCACGCACTTTGTAATTGCGAAAGATGGCGACATTGCCAGGGAGCGGGCCATGCGCTGCATCGCTTTTCCCTCGAAACGGCTGTCAGCCTCAATAAACAATACAGCGTTGCACATAATCCTCAACAAGTATGCATCGACGATGCACTGCCCAGGTAGCAGCAGCGTTGATCAACGATATAGCACAACGTAATGCATCGAAGGCATCCAGACTTCATATATGCTAGAGTATAGCACCACTCGATTCCCCAATGACTATGCTGTGCATCGTTTACGCGCCCCAGCTGCAAGATGATGCAGGACGCGGCTTGTCCAATATTCGTGCGTCTCATGTACCTGTCCCCCATCATTGCCAACATCTGCAACACTATGGGGACCTTCGGGATGCAGAACCCCAGACCACTCGAAGGACCTTGCGAGATGCGACCTGCACCTTGTAGCAGGCAACGTCTCTCGAGCAGCAGGCGAATACACGCTGTGTAACTCGACGACAGGCGCCATTAATCTATCGTGAACGCGGCACGGAGCACCGACCGACTCTAGATTCAATAACGAGCAGCCTCGCCTCGTTGCTCGCTTGAACCTGGTGGTTATCTCCCGAGTTTGGCACTCTCCCGAGACATCGGCCCGTTTTGTTGGCGGGTCGACCGCGAGTGGGCTTTTCCCAACGATGTGTGTTTCCCGGCGGTTGCCCGTCGCTGGTACTGGAAGGGCCTCCCTTTGCGGGAGGAGTCGGAGTGGCGCCGTCAAACCTACCAAAGTTTCCATGTGTCTGGTGATGCACGACGCCGCACTCGTGATTTCCAAACTGTAGTCTAACTCTAAGACAGACGATGGCTCTTGCCTATAAACTAAAATACGGCAACGATCTTGGGGTACAGTTCGCCTAGATATGAGCTAGAACAAACCTGCTTCATCAAGGTTTGGGTCGGACCGCCAGGTTTCCGTGCTCTCAAATCAGCCGGAACCGAGCTAGCGGCATGACTCGAGCCTCGTCGTTTGTGCCGTTCACATTCAGCCACGAATGACTCTTGCATGTGTTGCGCCGCCTGGGGAAGACTCCAGGCTTCTCTTTGGCCTGTCGACGTTGGCGACATCGTCGAGCCTCATGTTTGTAGCCATGGTACTGCGAACGCAATGCGCGTGGAGCGCTCCATTAGCCTCGCTTACTATGCGCTTGCTAGTAGCTTGCCAAAACTGTTTCATCACCTCATTTAGACTAATACTGCGAAATCTTCACCATAAGACAACTACAGTACAACATTCATCACGCAATCGCGACCAAAAATCACCCGATATCCGTCATGGCCTACTCCGCCGAGCTTCGCCTCGCCTTGCAAGCCGTACACCGGGCGTCATTGCTCACCAAATCCGTTCTCCGGAGCCTATCCAACAACGTGTCTGCGGAGACAAAGGCAGATGACAGTCCCGTGACCATTGCGGACTTCGCCGCTCAAGCCCTCCTCATATCCGCCCTGCGTGCCGTGTACCCCACAGACGCGTTTCTGGGCGAGGAAAGCGCTGATGCATTGCGTCAAAACGAGACACTTGCTGACCGCGTCTGGCAGCTCGTGCAACAGGCAAAGGACGAGACTCATGCAGGTGGCTCCGAGAACGAGAAGGGGGACGGAAACGCTGTCCAGAAGGAGGAGTTGGCTTTCCCGAAAAGTAAAGAAGAGATGTTCGAGCTCATCGATAGGGGTGGGAAAGGGGAAATCACCAGAAGAGGCCGAACATGGGTCATGGACCCCGTGGATGGCACAGCGACGTTTATGCAGGGCCAGCAGTACGCTGTTTGTCTGTGTTTGCTAGTCGATGGCGTACAGCAAGTCGGTGTCATTGCGTGTCCCAACCTCGCTTTCCCTGTCCAAGGGGAACTCGGCCAAACAGCGATCCATGAGGACCAAGTCGACAAAGACGGCTTTGGCGTCATACTCTCCGCTGTCAAGGGACAAGGCACTTTTATCCGCTCCATGAACAGTTCCCTTTTTGCTGGACTCGGAGAACCCCGCCATGTAGACCGGACCACGCTTCCTCAAAAGAAAACCTCGGAACTAAACTTTGTCGAAGCAACACTAGGCAAAACTTCTCTCTCCCAGCCCGAACACAACGCCGTTGCTACCACTCTCGGTGCGCAATGGCCAGGCACCATTCTCTGGTCTCAGCAAATGAAATACGTTGCTCTTACCCTCGGAGCTGCGGATGTCATGGTGCGCATCCCCAAGACCAAAGACCGCTTTACGTATATCTGGGATCATGCTGGTGGGCACTTGCTGTTCCAGGAAGCGGGCGGCGTTATCAGCGATTTCAAGGGTGAACAGATTGATTTTGCGAATGGAAGGAAGATTACCGGAGAGAGGAACTGGGGTATGATCGCTTGTATGCCGGGGTTGTTTGAGGAGGTGGGGAGGGCGGTTATGGAGGTGTTGAAGAAGAGGGAGGGGTGAGCTGGTGCGTGGGGATGGGGATGCTGGGTTGAAGGGAGTTGGATGCGGGACTACAATACAACATTATGGTTAACCTAAACTTAACATACACTGGATGTTGAGCGAATGTCTCTAGGTCAGTTTCGGTGCGGTGACATACTGCATCATGATGGTATACATGAGGCTACCTATAGATAGGACCAGTAATCGACACACATCAGATCACAAGCTCTTGTACATTCAGGGTAGGCGTGTAAGGCCATACCACCCTCCGAAGGTATACCGCGAAAGTCACCCTGTCAAACAGAGACACTACAGATCACGCTACAACATAATGTCTCAGTGTCTCATGTACCAGCTCCACAGCACCCTTCCAAGGTTTGCGTGGGGTCTCGGGTGACCGTCATGCCATGCCCGCACCACACCAGCACGATCACATCGGCACGATCACATCGGCAACCCTCTCTCACCGGCACATCACTCGTCCCGAACACGACCATCCAGCCCCAAGATTCAGGCCCGGGCTTCGGGTGTCAGACTCCAAAGCTTGAAAAGGCGCCGTGTAGCGCTACACGAAACCCCTAAAACAGCCTCACCGGACAGTAAGTGACATGCCACGGGAATACAAAAATGTGGGGTAAAGCGGAGTAGCAGCGGCAACGACGACGATGATGACATGAGTCTCAGGTGAGCAAGAAAACGGGGGGTTCGGGTGCGTGCTCAATCATCTGCTTGCATAGCTTGTCAGTCTCAGGGGTTGTACAGCATGGAATAGGGAACACGGAATATGCCTGAAAGTCATCGACATCATGCATGATTGCGGGTCTCTTTTTTTCGTTATGTATGGGATCTGCGCAGGCAAAGATGGAGCGTGACTACTAGCCATAACGGATAACATGTACATGAATGGGGTTTATTACACGACATCCTTGGTATATAGGCGGTGCTACAGCGGAAGCAAGTCCGACGCCCAACTGGATCGGCGCTGGTTGCTAGAGAGAGAGGGGAAGGGGTCCATGGTCATTGCGTATATGTTGTGTACAGCTTCTATTCCTCGTTGTGAACGCATGCACAAAGCATGCTAGGTGTTTGCACAACCCGCTCTGTTCATGCACCCATCCGGCCTTGAGCCGTCGACAGCCGCTGGCTTGTAACACCCTCAGTCTATGATGCGCCGCCGCCGTTTTTCCGGAACGAGACTTTCTCCACTGCGACGTTTTCGTTGCCTTCGCCGTCTTTGCGTAGTTGGTAGACGTAGAGTACGAGGACGTCGCCTTGGACCTGGGTTCGTGTTAGCCTGGTATCCCTCTCCACCCTGCTGCTGCTTGCTGCTCCTTGTGTAACACCTGGGTAAACTCACATCCATCAACACAAAACTCGGCGTGGGATCCTCGTCCTCCGTCCACCACCCCGTGCTCATAGCACCTGTCGCACTCCCCGGGTTGACAAAGAACTTGCCTTCCATCTCATACGCCTCGAACTTGTGTGTGCCGCCCCATAGCAAGACATCGACGTCCATCTGCCGCGCCGCTATCAGCAGACTGTCGCCGTCGCCCGGTGGTATGATTGTATGGCCATGTGTAAAGCCTATGCGCAGACTACCATGTGTGACAACTTTCGATAAGGCGAGATTAGGCGCTTCCACGTCGAAGTCGCCTTTGACGATCTGTAGGTCGGGTGCAATGGCGCGCAGGAACTCGTACGTTTCGCGGTCGGTTATGTTTCCTAGACAGAGGATCTGGCCGATCTTTCCGGGTGCGAGGAGTTTCTTGAACTATATCGTCGTGTAAGCGCATGCGCGTGTGGGTCTATGTGAGACGGGGTGCGGTTGTAGTGGGTGGTGACGGATGGTGAATGTGATAGAGGTGGGGTAAAGCGTACCTTTGCTGGTATATCCTATGTAGCCTGTAAGTTTGTGAGGTCTAGCATCGTGAAGATTCGCTGTGGTGACATACTGAAGCTCGGTCTGGTATGAAGAGGTCGCCTAGGACCAGCACCAGTCGCGAAGCCATTGCAGTGGCGCAGTCGTGTCGTTATGCGCGCAAACTCCGCCGGATGGTAGCTCAAAGATATATGAAGCAAGTGAAGGCGGCTTCGCGAGGAAGAGGAAAATGTAGCGGAAGCTTGCGGGGATGTTGCGCGCAGCTGGAGGTGGAAGTTGGGGAGCTATGCTGTCACTGGGCGGGCCCAGGCGGCAGAACCCCGAGCTTGGCAGGGACTGGAGATCGCGACGCTTCTTCAACACTCGTACCTCCAGACAAGTACTTTACACAACTCTTTATCGCATACGCAGTGGACAGATATCTTTTACCTAATGCCTTGTACAGTATCGCCGTCTTCTGAAGCGAATTACAGATTGTCTCACCATGTTTTAAGCGCATCTTAGCCAGCACTGTCAAGTCTGCATCTCTCAGTCTGCTAAGCCCGTGACAGAACGTCACCTATGGACTGAACCAGTGCTTCCTTCGCCGCCCCATGCATTGTGCTGGCCCTGTCTTTCCTGATCTTATCAGCATGCCAGAAGCAGCTTCATTTTTCATCCACCATTTACTGTAGATCTTCGGACAGAGTCTTGTATAGCTGCCTTGTGTATTGCCTCATATCGGGCACGGCATTTTTCCACTTATAAGTCTTTCTTCCGTTGCTTCATAGATGCATGCGTTCTTGTGCAGTTTTCGCCTCACTCCTCCGTGGCTATTCTAATTAACGGCGTTTTGATCTCTGGGATTGGTTTGCCCAGCGCTTGTCCCATCCGCTTCACTTACGACGCAGACAGTTCATAACCCCATCCTCTGCTTCATTCCAATCTATCAATTTCTTGAGGCTACAACGAATCTCGAATCCTACAGTCGTGTATCACAAAGCCGAAGTCTAACACGTCTATTGCGTGTTGAATCGCTAGAGTGGAGAAGGTGACAGTCTTATGGCGCTTGCTAAGAGTATCAAGAGTTGCAAAGCTGGATAGGATTTGGATTGGATATGTATACTCTTGCACTTGATTCTGAATACTAGTCGAACACAGACAGTTCTGTACATGCTCTGCATTCTGAGTGTTCTATGGACAAAGCTCCGAGACATTCTGCATGCCTCGAGAACGCTCAGCGCTAGGCGTGCATGACCAAGCACCCCGGATAAGGTATACATCGGATGAGGCGAACGA
The DNA here is from genome assembly GCF_024043145.1 of Alternaria conjuncta. Taxonomy (NCBI): domain Eukaryota; kingdom Fungi; phylum Ascomycota; class Dothideomycetes; order Pleosporales; family Pleosporaceae; genus Alternaria; species Alternaria conjuncta. The sequence goes on along the minus strand of NW_026250114.1, from coordinate 211,050 downwards.
CACTGCCTCTATTTCAGTTCATGGATTGGCTGACATTGTGCCACACTTCAGGCGCATCCTACAATGCACTCTCATTCCTTCAACAACCTTGCACCTTGTGTGATCGAGGTATCTTTTGCAGCAGCTGCGGGTTGACGCCTTCATGCTGTCAGATAAGTTTATCGCTTTAACACCTCGCTATTGTATAAAGCTACTGCTATCAGCTTATGTATGGATCACGACACCGCTAACTTTGATCGCCCTGAGCAGCGATTGGGGGGTGAACAGCCTCCCTCCATCAATTCTACCAACTTTTCACCCTTCATATCCGCGGCATGTCCGAATCCACTCAACCCGCCCTTATAGTCATCTTTGGCATCGCCGCTGTCATCGCAACGATCGCTGGTTTCCATGTCAGAGATTCAGTTTGTTTCTGCGCATGTAGAGGGGTTCTTTTGGCATGCTCGCGACGTAGTACGTTAACATGCGATGTTTCTATAGCTTTAGGACATGACTGAATCTTGCAGGCCCCGAAGTTACCATTGAAGCCCAGGCCGGAACGGCCTCGAGCGGAATCGTCCGTAATGAGGCTGTCTTCGAATTGCAACCAATGCTAGCTTTACCACTCTACTACGAATCGCCAACAAACGAAGTACGTACGATGGCGGGGCGTGACGACTAGACGAAAGAGTACAAAGAGGGGACGGAGTTGCAACATACGGCAAGATTACGACTGTGAAATACGTTCATGCAGGGAGTCAATGAGTATCGACTGATATGCCGCGTTGGCTAGGTCTCATCTATAAAGTGGAAACGATCATGATAAAAGATGATGTCTGACGGGTGTTAAATGAGCATCTAGTCGCGTTGCCAAGTAATCGGCCTCATGTCATGAGAATGGGTTCAAAGATCAGCGATTACTTGACTGTTTTAATTCCCTTAATAATTTATTAGGAGATGAAGAAGGGTTGTAACATAAAAATGGCTATAGACTTTGATCTTGTACACAGCAGACTTTTCCTGGAGACCTCGGAAAGCTCAAGTAGCCCAACGACTTTTCTGCGCATCTCGCCGATCTTCTACCTTATTGTTGCACGCTACGATAATTCGTTTTCCAAGACATTAAATTAAAGCAGCTAGACCGTATTAACACGTGACCGTTTTTAGGGAATCTCGTACTGGGGGCTGAGTCCGCTTGCTGACATTGCACAGCCGCCACCGTCATTCCGTCGCTGCCCAGGTGTGAAGTGACCGGCCTCAGCCGTTCCTCCCTGTAAGTACAAGGGGAAGCTAATGTATGCCAATTCGTTCATGGGTACCCATAGAATTTGTCTCTGAACAGTGCTGTAGTCATTAATGTCTTGTCGACCTCGTGAGAAAGGCTTGTTGCACTCATGCGCCGTGCCTCACAGCACGATCGGTGTCTGCTGTGAGCTCCTCAAAGCTGCATTGCTAGGGTATGGAAGGCTGAGAGCGCAAGAGAGAAGAAGGTGGCAGGGCTTTCTTACGCCGCAGGCTCAAGTTTCGAAAACTACTGAGCCTGTGTTCTCTCGCAGCGGGTGGGGGCCTACCGTATGGATATGCTTGACATAGGCTCTCATCATTCGCGCGAACCAAACAAAAGTTCAAGGTCCATACAGGTGGCTTGCAAAATCTTTGGCGGTGAGACTTCCATCTTCAAGCCAATAGGACCATCAAAGGGTTCAAGTATCTCACGACTCTCTCTCGCATATATGGTTCTAATCATAACGTTATTGTTACGGACAGTTACTTCCTTTTACTGCTTGTCAGTCCGTGTTTTACTGCCCACCCCTCCTCGTAAACCTCCAGGCGCGACGCAGTGATCAATCGACCAATCAGATCCTAGCTGATCCACACTTCGATTCCATCTAAGATGTCGGGTACCAGCGAAGGCCCTACCAGTGTTGCACTCCAGATCCTATTCGGTGTCGCTGGAATATTTAGCGTCGCCGTTGCACTGTTCGGTCTACACTATCGAGACTCACTCGGATTCGTTCTATACCGACGACTCAGAAGCCGCCATACCGAATGTACGTACATATCATTGGTAGTTCTTCCAGTTATTGTACGTGGGCGCTGATTGTCCTATTAGCGTATGAGCTCGAAGCCGGACTTCAAGACTCCAATAGCCCGATAGCAAGCCAGATACTCTCCACAGCCATTGCATCAGTGTATGAGCTCCCGACGAATGATATTCCCTCGGCTACACCTTCTCTTTCAGAATCGACAGCTGCAACGAATCAGGTTACTACAGCTGGCTCCTACAACACCAACATCGGAACGAATTCAGAATAGCCATTGCGCAGTATCACGCGATGGCAAACTCCTGCGCATCAAGTACAAAACAACAATGATCAGGAGCGATGTTTGCAAGATATTAGAAGAGTATCGAGACGCTTTTCCAAGTCATCAGTCTTGTATCATGGCGTCGTAGCTAGTAACAATGCATGTAATCTGTACAACTTCGTCAATACACGTAAACTTTTGGGTGCGCCCGAATCGATCCTTTGAACGACAGACCACATTAAGTTGCACCAAGGACAACGCAGTCTCAAGTCGCAATAGTCCTCTTCCCTTCTTCGACATCACCATACCAACCGAGAAGGTGCGCGACATACTCTCCAGCCAGACCCAGACTGATCGCACCGCCAGTAAACCATGCACCATTCACGAACCACCACCAACAGTTCTTGACTTCCTTCAGCTTCACTCGTCGGATCATCGTCCCTAGGGTGACTGCAGCTCCTCCGACTGAGCCGGCGAAATAAACCGGCCCTAAGCCGGCTGCGACTCCGGTAGCTGATAATAAGCCAAGCTGAACAACGGCCAAACCCGACAACACCATCTTGGTCTCTTTCTCATGCTTGAGAGCAATACTCTTGATACCCGCTTTGACATCATCTTTGATATCCATGTGCGCGTATATCATGTCGTACAGAACGGTCCACGCAACGTTACTAGCGTAAAGACAAGCTGCCGCAGTGAGCGCTGCTTGATTCGCCAACAAGTCGACACCCAGCGCAGGGAAGCCCATCATCGCACCCCAAGAGAACGTAAGCCCGAGGACGAATTGAGGATAGTATGTTACTCGTTTTGCCAAAGGGTAGAGCGTAACGAGAACAAGTGACGGTGTCGCGTACCAGAAGCATTCGAATGGGAGTGATAGAAGAACGGCCAGACCGGTCGTGAGCTGTCCTCCGAGGAAGACAATAGCCTGCTGGGGTGTGATTGCTCGTCTAGCTATGGGACGTAGTCGCGTGCGTTCGACGTGTGGATCGAGGTTGCGGTCCCAAAGGTCGTTGATCGTGCATCCGGCGCCTCTCATTACGAGAGCTCCTGTGAAGAAGAGGGCTGTTGTGCTGATGACTGCGGATGGTGCGGCGAGAGGTGTGGCCATGGTTGCAGCGAGGAGTGTGCTGAACATGCAAGGGAAGAAGAGGTAGTATGTACCCGCTGGTTTGTCCAACCTCATCAGCTCGCCGTATGGAACAGCTTTCTGGGGCAGATATGACAGGAAGCCGGTGGTTGGTGGCTTGTAATCGGGAAGTGGTTTCGAGGGTCCATCTTGTAGCGCTGTCGATGCTGCTACTCCTGACTGCAAGTTTGTCGAGTTTCGTCGTACTGAATTGATGAGCTGAGTAGTTTGCGGACGGTAGCTCGCAAGTGACAGCGGTGTTGACAGCTGCCTTCGTCTGCATGCAGACTGGAATGTGGAATGCTCCCGGGTGTATTGCCGACACACCGGCGCAGCCCGCGCTGCATAAAGTCGTAAGAGAGCCATACTCGGCTTTCAGATGTTCAGGCGGTCAGAAGTGTTCGCAATTTCACATGTAAAGGCATGCGTGCTACGTCTTCTGTTTGCTGGGCTGGTACGCAGGGTCTCGATCTCAACGTGCTATGCTGAACATGTCGAAGACGATGTGAGTGGCTAGAACACCAATTGGGAAAGGCACTTCGGTCACTGCCGTCCAGCGCCGAATCGGGATGGTGAGTGAGTGGGGAACGTGAAAGCTGAACCGTGGGTTCGCGCTAACTCTCGACGGCACGTGACTGGTCAGAACGCCGTTTCCTCGGTCGCGTCCACATCCCGAAAGCTCACCTCGCCGCCGCCAGATCAACTACAACTTACACTTTTTGCAGTACTCGCTCCACCAGCGATCACGACCACGCGCCTACGCCTACTCGCTGCGCCCCCGTCTATTCGCAACTGCGACAACGCCGCGGAGGTGCCTTACGCTCCTACAACCCCACACAAGAACGCGACTTCTGAATGTTAGTCGTGGGTGACGACGATGCCGGCCGCGCGCCCCCGGGCTTCTTTTGAACCCATACCGCCCGATTTCGATGTGCGCACCTTTGTGGAGACCGCGGACAATTTCCAATATGTCGACCGCATTTCCTACGAGATGATCGCCAACAATGGCATCGAAGCCTTTGAGAAGCTGGTGATGCTGCACGTCATAATAGGCGGCAAGCCTCTTGTAATCGACGGCTTCGAGGAGGTTCTCGATCCCTGGACCTTTACACCATCGTGGCTGCGCGACAACCATGGCGATAAAGGTGAGCGCAATCTAGGGCAATACCCGGCGCGCATAGCTAACAGTGAGACAGTCGAGAATGCGCGCAATCTGTCGACCAAGGAAAACATTCCTCTGACCATGAAGCATTACCTAAAGCATATGACGAAGCTGACCGAGCAATTCTTCGACGGCCCCGACGACGCATACCGTGACAAGGCGAGGCAGCGCATCTACCTCAAGGATATCGACTGTCCTCAAGTATGGCATGATAAACTGAAGGAGCATATTCCCTCGGTTCTGTTCTACCTCAACGAGAGCACCGGTGAGCCTGGCGGTCCCGGCGCATTGGACGAGCCCGGTGGTCGCAAAGGACGCGGTATTGGACGCGCTGGAGATCTCATGAGCAGCCTGCCACCTGAGATGCGCGCGGAGAACCTCATGTGTTATATTGGTCACGAAGGCACCTACACCCCATCACATCGAGAGATGTGCGCCTCACTCGGTCAGAACATCATGGTCAATGCATCAGGCAACATCAGCGAAGACGGCAAGCAGGAGCGTCCTGGATCGTCCATCTGGTTCATGACAGAGAGCAAGGACCGTCATGTTGTCTCGGAATACTGGCTTTCGGTACTAGGCCACGACATAGAAGTGGAGAACCATTTCGCGCAGCTCATCGCTTGGAAGAAGGCCCCATTCCAGACTTATGTTGTAGAGCAGCGAGCGGGCGACTTTATACTCATCCCACCACTGGCTCCTCACCAAGTCTGGAATCGCGGCACGCGAACCATGAAGATTGCTTGGAACCGGACAACTGTCGAAACACTGGAACTCGCACTGAACGAGGCATTGCCCAACTCCCGAGTCGTCTGCAGAGATGAGCAATACAAGAACAAGGCCATCGTCTATTACACCCTCCAGAAATACTCCAGCCTCATCAAGTCCGCGCGCGCTCAAGTCGAAGCGGGTGGCGAACAGGCAGTTGCAATTCAAACGTCAGTCAAAATAAAGCAAGTGCAGAAGGATTTCAAGAAGCTTTTCGATCTGTATAAGGCCATTCTGCTGTCAGAGGCGTTTGCACCGGACTCACGAGAACACCCAGAGTTTCTTCCCTACGACAGCAACGTAACTTGTGCCTATTGTAGATGCAACATCTTCAATCGCTTCCTTAGCTGCAAGACTTGCAAGAACTTGTTCAGTTCGGAGATCGAAGAACCATACGACGTTTGCATGGACTGCTATTGCATGGGACGAAGCTGTGGCTGTCAATCAGGATACACATGGGTCGAACAGTGGAAGTGGAAGGACCTCCTCCACAAGTACGAAGAGTGGCGCGCTCAGATTATCGACATCGATGGCTTCGTACATGAGAAGACTCCGCTTCCACTGCAAGAAGAGCGACGATATCTTGGCAAGAAGACATTGGCCACAGTCTGTCAAGAGCAACTTCGAGTCCGACCCTTCGTCGATATTAAGAACCCGCAACCTGAGAGCGTGTCCGACGATGAGGAGCCTGTCGTTGACGAATACGGCAACGTCAAGAAGGTTGCGAACAAGAAGTCGAAGCAGTACCTTTCGAAGCACAAGTCGTGCCATTTTTGTCTTCATCGCCATCCGAAATGGAAGATGGCATTCTGCACGAGCTGTGACCTGTCCTATTGTTACGGTACCCTGTTTCGAGCACACGACATGATGCCGGTAAACGTCATGGAGGCTTACAACTGGAAGTGCCCACACTGCAGACGAGTTTGCAACACTGGCGCCTGTCGACGTGACCCCCGACAACATCCATACGAGCCCAAAGGAACTTTGCTCGGCCACGACACCAAGAAAGTGGCTGATATACGCTCAGTAGAGTGTCTCGTCGATTTCAGTGTGTCTAATCTGAACTGGTTGCGGGAAGAGGAGGGTATGGGCCAGAGTGCAATGCAACGCAGAATGCTGCAAGCGGAGATGGACAAAATGGCGGATCCTTCCCTTGATGCGCGATTCATTGAAGATGACAACCACGGCTACACCCGATACGGTATTACCTACTCTCCTGTTGAGGACGCCAACGGCGTCGTTCACGACAATGGTGACGGAGGGGCAAATGGTGCTCCATACTACCATGATCCCGGCATGGATGGGGAGATTCCGCGTCTGGGTCAGAAGCGTGGTCGCGAAGAAGACGAGGATGTACAGGGCGGCCGACGAAAGAAGGCCAAAGCAAAGAAGCAGAAAAAGAAGAAGGACGATGAAGCACAACCCCTGCAACCGAAGAATGCATCTGGCAAGGAATATCAGAAAGAGGTACAGAGGAAGCTACTCGAGGACGCCAAACGCGAGGACAGGTTCATCATGGTTGCCGCAAAGATGAAGGGCAAATCCAAGGTGGTAAAGTTGTCTCTAGCCACTGGCCATCTTGACCGAATCCGGCAAAGACCCGTTCCCGAGCGCGCACCAGTCCTGCGACAAGGCCCTCCTGAGGAAATCGAAGCGTCTGGCGACATGCGGTCCATTCTGCAGTCCGATGTTGTGCCGAAGCCAAACACTCTCAAGAGCGTCGCTGAGAAAGAGAAGGATGCGAAGACATATCGGATCCGAGTAGAAGAGGATGAGGCATACTCAACGCGCAAGCGCAATCCGGAAATCAGCGGCGCTGCGAAACCAGGCAGGCCTCGTGGCTCCAAACGATTTGAAGAGATCACGCTCGATTCTGATGAGGAGTTCGGTGGCGAGGAAGACGAGCCCGGATATACTGGTCGCCCGCGTGGACGCGCATCGAACTGGTTGGCGCGAAGGAATGAAGGTGAAGAAGACCTGCCCACCGAGCTTCCGTCCGACTTTAGAGATGGAGCTGTAAGGCCCAACCGGGAGAAAGACCGAGAGCGAAGCCGCGTGTACAATGAGCGCCGAAAATCTAAGCCAGCAAAACCAAAAGCTGGAATCAGACCTACTGGACCACCATCCGAAGATCCGGAACCCAACAACGCTGGTGATGTCTCCGGGCATGCCTCTGACCAGGATGGTCTTCACGAAGAGGATGATCAGTCCAGTGAAGCTTTCATTCTCGCACAACAAGCCGCTGCCGCTGCCCTGGAAGCCCAACGTCGGGAGGAGGAGGCAAAAGCTCGTGCAGAAGCTGAAGCTAGAGAAGCCGAGGAGAATCTGCGAGCGAAGATGGCGCTATTCCCCGATTCGGATGATGACCAGCTCATGGACACATTCCTTGGTGACCTCCCCGCTGACGAGGAGCCATTTGAAGATGACACACGATCTGAGGACAAGACACCGGAGCCTGTCCGCACAGGGCCACCACCAACTACAAACTCCATCTTGAGTGGGTTGAATGGAAAGAAGATTAAGATCGTTGCGGCATCCAAGCGGAACGGTAACGGACCAAGCAAGGTCACCACTACGACGACTGTTACTGCACCAGCGTCTAAGTTTTCCGCTGTCAATAGGAAGCCCCAGGCTATCAATGTGTCGGATTCGGAGAGTGATGATGAAATTCCTGCGAGCGCACCAGCTCCGAAGAAACCTGTTGGCAGACCACCAGGTCGCCCTGCTATGGTACCGACCCGCGGTTCGAGTTCTGGGAAGCGTGGTCGTGGGCGTCCAAGGAAGACTACGTGAAATGTCGATTAGCCAGGCGTTTGGAGCTTGCATTTACATAGGGCTGTTTGTTTGTTTGCTCATATACCATTGTTTCTTAGCAAGGCGTGGTGGACATTCCTGCCGCATCTCCTCGCAAATGCTGAGGCGGGCGTCCCGGTGCATTATCGTCCATAGGCATAGATGAAGCGTCGAATCCGATATTTGAGGTTACAACATGTATAGTAGCTGCAGTGCGTACTACGACACGCTAGAATCTTTCAGAGCGAGTGCATAAATCACACGGGTAATACAACAGAGTAATCTTCTGCGGAGGGGATGTGAGGGCGACTCAGCCAATTCATATGCACGTGATCTCGCACCGGGCTTACAGACGCGTCTTCCTAATTTAACGCCAATCCCACCTTGCCTCGCGATCGCAACACACCAACAACACCCACAATGCCGCCACTCCACATCAAAACTATAACTCTGGGTGCGTTTAAGGATGTCTTGTCGCGTTACCCTGCCATGGTCCCCGAGAAGCTACGCGACTTGGACGCGCAACGCTATGACATCATTCGCAAAGTCGTAGCTGCACAAGAGGAAAGCGAGAAGCACTTGACGAAAGAGCAAGTCGTGACGCTTGTGGAATGGAAGCTGTATGTGGTATCCTTGAATCGAGATAACATATGCGGTTTTTTGAACTAATGGCAATACAGGAAGCACGGCACGTTTCGTCCAGCCCTACTAGGCCTGGTCCAAAGCAACACGCCAGAGGCAGTCGAGAAAACAACCAAAAAGGCCTACGCTGCGCTCTGGAAGAGCAAGTCGTCCCATCCTGATGCCATCCCCGCGCTTAAGATCCTTGTGGGGTTGAAGGGCGTAGGCCCAGCGACCGCATCCTTGCTTCTTTCTGTTCTCCGACCTGCAGAGATACCGTTCTTCTCCGATGAACTGTTCAGATGGTCTGTTTGGGATGATGAAATAGGCAGCGCAAAAGATGGAACGGGCTGGCAGAGGAAGATTAAGTATAATGTCAAGGAGTATGAGATGATGCTCGATGGTGTGTACAAACTAAGGCAGAGATTGCGAAGAGGTTTCGGGCAGAGGGACCCTTTGGCGAGAGCGATTGACGTTGAGAGAGTAGCTTGGGTACTCGGAAAAGAGGGTGTGGATGTTAGTGTGCAGGATGATGAGCCAGGGGACCATAAGGGAGAAGATGTCGATGTACAAGCTGACACGAAGGCGGAGGAGGATGAGAAGGAGAAAGACGAAGCACAACAAGAAGAGATCCCAGCAGTAACGAAAGAGGGCAGCGGTGATGACGCAACGACTGCAAAGCCCGTAGCGAAGAAAGGTACGAAACGTAAAGCTTCTGAGGCCAAACCACCTGTCGAAGGTACCCGCAAGAGTACGCGGACGAAGAAGTAGGCCAACATCAGCATATCTCGACCGCTTCCTAATCGAGCGTAACCACAGATGGAGAAAGCAGGTATCAAGAGCAACTAGCCCCCAGCATTCAACACAGATCACGCATCTCGACGCTCGCCAGCCACTATATCCGGATCGCAATAATCCCGTTATCGTTATTCCCTCTCACCAATCCATCACACCGATGCCGCTTATCATCGGTGGTCAAAACTCTTCCCTGTCTAACCGTCACTAAGACACGAATATGCATACCTGACCCTACGTATCATTTCCATCACAGTATCTCACACCGGTCAACGCAATCTTCACCCAGCCTTCTAGCTCGTTCCCTCGTCTCCAAAGCACGTTTCTGTTCACCGTAACCGAGACAACCCTTCTGATCGGTGTGACACCCATATGTCATGCATATCGGATCAGCAAAAACACGGACATGATGGAACACAACAAGCGACCTTGGTATTTCGTATCTACGGAAGTTTTTCCCGTCGAATGAAGCCCTGAACTGGTTTCCTTGGGGTGAGGTAAGATCTGACGCGGTGCCCTTGCTTAGTCTATATCCAGCAACACCTCGTATACCCGGAGATGAACACAGCGGGGTCTGGGGTGTGGTGTTACGTGAGATGCGAGATGTGTGATGAGAAAGTGTCATGGCCGGTGTAGGTGTATGTCATGCATGAAAAGGATGACTGCCACGCGAGAGATTGCGGGGAAGGAAAAGGGCCTTGTACACAATGGGCAATGATTTTCAGCAAAAAAGTGAGGAATGTGATGGGATGTGATGAGATTAGGCGGGCGACATAAGGTCGTCTCTTAGTTAGAAGTCGGAGTTCGGAGCGTGCCGAACGGGGTATGTCACTGGTCGACTTGGTGGAGCAGGTTTGCCGCGGAGGTCTAACGTCGGTGACTGAGATGAAACGGCTCTGGAATTGCGGCAAAGCGCGCTTGTGGGGAAATGGTGGTGATGATGACTTGCATGGTGGTTTATCGCTGATAGTTGGAACCCGGACTTCTTCGCTCATGGCGCGGCTGTGGAAAATTGCTGTCGCTTCCAGGTAATGTCAAAGGGATGGAGTGAGTATGCATAACGGACCATTGGCACACATGGCATGGTCAAACAAGGACTCCGAAGCAGTACTGGTAGTTTTCAGCACACATGCATGTAGCATCAGCTAACACCTCATATCCGTATAGATCTGTACGCATCACTCCATGCGGAAGATGACTCTCCTTCCGTGCTCCTGTTTCCCGATCCGTAATCTCCAGCCCATACACATTCACACACTCCGCACCTCTTTCTAACACCCCATCCAATATCCCCCAAATTACACATTCCTGCGCCAGTCTCCAGATCCAGAAGCACACCCGCCCCCCAGCCCCGTCACGGCGTTCACGCCCCGTAATCCAACGCATAGCCTCGGATCCGGCAACCGAAGCGAACGGGAAACAAGGGAGACAACTCCGAACCCAGCGTGCTGGTATAGGTAGAAAGATGGAGATTGACCACTATAGTGCTTCAGCCTCGCTAGATGCGGGCTGGGATGTGAATCCTGCGCTGGCTCGGTTGTGATGGAACTGCACCTTCGAGGTTGCTGGCTCAGCATAGGTTTTTCTGTCAATGCGCTGTACGCTGTATACGCTGCGTGTATGTAGACGACAAAGAACGCTACTTGTGACCAACCTGCCAGTACCTGGCTTGGGATTGTGTGCTAAGCCCCGCGAAAGGTCTTTCGCACGCAACTTTTAGCGGTGGTGCACATCATCTCACCTCGCTTGCAGCCTCCCTCCACGTCAAACACCGCCTCGCTAGTCACGATCCTGCACGTCAATATAGTCTTTACTCAACTAAGCCCATCCTCCCCCAACCTCCGCGTTAGCCACAAACGAAAGCGATTTCTAGCTTACTCTACTTTCCCATGTTTCCGTCCTCATGTAATCGCATACTGTCTGCCAAACATATGCATGTGCGCCTTTTAAGTTTTTTGCTCGAACCAGCCCTGGGCTAGCCTCCATCGCCCCATCGGTGAGACGTCTGCGCGTCGCTCATTCCAGCAGACTTGCTATCTAACTTGCGATATGGATGACTTGCATACAGTTATCCGTTGTCAGAAGAAAAAAAAGGAAACAACTGCTTGGAGGTTTATGCAGGTAAGAGAAGGAGGATCCCCCCGATCTGTACACCTGCATGCATGCAGGTTTGCGATCGCCGATCTGTGGTCAACATGTTAATGTCGGTAATGTTGGTGGGGGAAATTGGCGTGAGTTCAGCGTATTTTCAGGGTTCGACAACGTTGGGGAACCTCCGTCCGGGTAAGGCGGCTGTTGGAAAAATAAGAAGACGGCGGCGGTGGACATATTATTACTACATATATTACTATGTATATACCGCTCGGGAGTCGGTACAATACCGATCGGTTGGGAATCTTTGTTGTTGGGAGATTGGTACATGCAGGTGTGTCGCAACAGGAGCGATGTCGGAAATTGACTTTTCCTTTTACTATGGGGTGCCGAGTTGCTAGGGGAGGGAACCGCAGAGACGGTTGCGGTTCTGGTTTGTCAAGGGTGGAGATGCTCGATGCATGTCCAACCGAGGTGTGTGGAGAATAGCATCATCACTGAATACGGTGAAGATCCTCATGTCGGTCGAGTTCAACAAGATCAGGCATTATGCCTGTTCATGCATTATACTACACAGCTTGACAAACAGCCAATATGCTATCAAAGACACTTCAAAGAAGCGAAGAGTAGTAAACTAGCTAAGGACACAGTAATCCATCCCCTTCAGTTTGCCATCTGCGGAACAGCTTCCTAGGAAAGCCAAAGCCCCCTTGTTGAGCGCATCGCTTACCGAGGTTATGTTCTCATCGATCATCAACAATTCATCCTTCATTCTCAACCAAACGGAGGCCCAGGCCACACAAGAGAAAAAGTGGAAATAGACACAGAATGGTAATAGTAAATGCTGAGAAGAGAAAAGAGACAACGCCGTCTTTTGATAACGCTCGCCGATGCATGCAGCCTAGATCCAAGCTAAGTGAGAACGCCCTGCGCCTGCCCTTGGTGGTAGTGGTAAAGTCATGTTGTTGCTCTGTAATTCGTATATGTACACGCGCGTGAAACGGGAATCCAATGTATGTGTATTCGTACAGCGGGTAGATCTTGGGTATCGTGTAGTTGATGACGGAGATGACAGTAAAGTTGTCAGTGTACGGTATGTGAGTGTTGTTATTGCGATTCAGCTGTGCGATTGTCCGCTGGCTCTAGCTCGGGTGGAGGAATCTTCTTGACTGTTCCGTTGCTTCCACTGCGAGTGGATCGCCGGACGTGAATGCTGGCACGAGCAAGTTCGCCATTGGAAACGGAGTTGCTTCGTTGCGATGATGACGCGACAGACCTCTTCTTGCTGCTGAAGTTCAAGACCATTCCGTCGTCGCTCTCTGAGTCGTCATCGCTTTCGACGGCGTGGTCGCCATCGTAGCCAGCAGCGTCATCGATAGAGGCCTCGAGTTGATTGGCCGACGCTGCCGAGATCCAGGAGTGTTCGTCAAAGGAACCGCAACCAATTTGAGTTGGGGAGCCGGCCGACGCGACCGAGGGAATTGATGGGTTCGATTCGGATTGTGACATGGCAGAGAATTGGTCTTCGGAAGAGGAAAGAGCCAGCCCACGGCTGGATCCACCGAGAGGGCTATTCTCAGAGGACTGATCGTTTCGGTGCCAGCTCTCTCGATTGTTGGGTTGACTGAAGGCTATCTCGTCATCTGGACTTGGAGGGCATGCAGTCTGTGCATGAGAAGATGTAGGCCGTGATCGTGTAATAGAGTCGGTTCGCTCACGAGCTGCTGACTGTTCCACTCCAAGTCGGCGACGGTACTCATCCTTCGCGCGATCAAATCGGTCGTCTGATTTTTTTCGTGCAATCGAGGTAGGACTGGTGGGTCTTTGATCGCCGGCTTGAAGCAGTTGCGATGACCGTCTGGAGTCGGGCGCCATAGGAAGAGTGGGTCCAGCTTCCAGGCTGTTTGCGGTCGCCCAGTTTCGATGCAGGCGGGAAGACAGTGACGACAATGAGGACTGCCGCGACGAGGGGTCAAGACGTTCAAAAGACTGAGCTTCTGAATGGCTAGGCGATGAGCTTCGAGCAATGGGAGACATGTCTTTTAGGGCGTCAGGTTGATTGACTTGGCCGGAAGCACATGTAGTGCTGATTGCCAGGCTTGGGACGCCATGGGCATCGTCGTCTCCACCAACGAGTCTATCGATTGACCTCGCGCGGCTATGTTCTTTTGGGGGCTTTAATTTGTCTCTGCTTCTCATGCTGTTGACGACACGCCGTGGCAGACCACCAAATAGACCACCCAACTGTGAGCCACCAGGTGTGTCTAGAGCCGTTGGGGTACCGGGTAGAGCTGGAGGAAATCCTGGAGATGCGGTTCGACCGGGAACCAGATCTGCTTGACGAATGGTGCTTATGGAAGAGATGGCGCGGTCTTGCATTGGCGGTCGCTGTTGGCTCTCCAGCATCTGGGCGGGTGATGCAGTACGGGAGTTGGGACTGTCAAAGTATCTTGACCTTTCTCTCGCCTCCGGACTTGCTGTAACACTGTGAGAGAGCGGATGCTCAGCTTCACGCGAGCGAGTCAGAATCTCTAGGATAGCACCGGGTGCTAGACTGCCACGTCGGCCTTCGTAGGGCCGGGCGTCTTGACTGATGGTACTACTCGAAGAGTTTGCGCTGATGTTGGGGGGCGCATCCTGGTTGGTAGCTGAGCTCTGCGCACGGCGCCTTGAACCTGAACTGCGAGTTGTGAAACCTTTGACAAACTCGGATGTCTTCTTAGCGGCTGAGCGGAGGCGGTCGACGAAACCAATAGGGACAACGGCCTCTTCGACATCCTCTTTAGAAATCTGAATCCTTCTTCCATCATAGGACTTGCTAGGGTCTGTCTCTTCTGCCCATGAGATGTGGTTGGGAATACCGGATAGCAGCCACGGGTGGCGCTTGATCTCTGGTATAGTGATGCGACGTCGCGCATCCTTGATCAGCAATCGTCGCAGTAGGTCACGTAAGTTTTCATCCACCTCTTCGTATTCGAGATCATGCGGTGCTCTCTTGGTGCTCGTCATTGGCTGACTGTTGCGTCCGTGTGAGTTGGGCCGCGAGTTTGATTGCTCAGCGACGGGTTTCAGCCGATACCTAGGGATGTAGGGCTCATCTTCGCTGATGACCTTCATCAGCGTGAATGTGTTCGTGTCGTGAAAAGGCACGCGCCCGTAGATAAGACAGTACAGCGTGACGCCGAGAGCCCAGATATCGATCCCGCCGTCGATGAGGGGAGTCTCTGCGTCAATCTCTGTACGGCAGAGCTCGGGGGCGTAGAAGGCCGGGGTTCCCACAGTCTTCGCCAACTCAATAGCTTCGTCAACCTCCTGGTAGTCCGACTCGGAGTGTTCGCCGTTGCTTTCATCAGTCTTTTGCCGTCCCAAGTACGACACACCAAAGTCAGATATCTTGATGCGATGCTCCCTGGTTACAAGAAGATTGGCAGGTTTAATGTCTCTATGGATGACGTTTTGATAGTGCAGGTATTCTATACCCAAGACAGTGTCCTTGAAAGCTTCCCAAGCTGCATGCATAGTCATCAGAGGGACGTAATTGAAGTGTTCAGGGATCTCTTCGCCAGAGTCGGTCACACGTGACGAGGAGCTGCCAGCAACGCTCGGTACGCGGCCTCGGATGAGCTCCGTGTCGTAAGGGCCGTACATGGTTCCCTCAAGCCCGTCGGCCCAAGAGTTGTTTACCGGCTCAGGCGATCGGAAAGCGGTCTCCATGTGGTCTTCGTGGTGGCCTGCGACGTCTGATCGCTCGCGAAACTGGACGCGGCTGTGCGGACGCTCGTCTTCTAGATGGGATGCTTGCGAGCCACGTCCGTTGTCGGAGCCCTCGTCTTCAGAGTCGGTTGCAAACTCCAAGCTCCAGGGTTGGTTGGAGGAGCCGTCTTTCCGACGTAGGTGAGCCTCTCTGGCCATGCGACGTTGTTGGCGGGCAAGCTTCTGGTGGGCGATGCGGATGATCCTTTCGTCTTCTAACGTGGCACTGTCATTGTCGAAGATGCCCTGGGACTCGCGCTTGAAGCGACGCCATTCGACGAGGCAGATCTCCCTGGCACCCTCAGTCCGCCACTTGACCTCGCCCAGCTCAACGTGCTCGAGTACGATATAGACCTTCTTCTTAGCTGGGTCATCTATAACCTCGAGTAAGCTGACAATGTTGGGGTGGCGGGCCTTTTTGAGGATGGCTATCTCGCGCTTGATCTTGTCTTCGTGGCTGTTGTTCTTGCCGAGGCGGCGACGTTTGGAGTAGCGGTCGACAATCTTGATGGCGACGTAGCGGCCGTGCACCAGGTCCTTGCCCAGCTTGACCTTGCCGTGAACGCCTCGGCCAAGCTCGTCGATAATCTCGTACTGGTTCACAATCTTGCGTCCGGAGACGGGGTCGGCCTGGACATCGGCAATGTGGGTCTCCTTGGGCGCCTGGCGGTGGGTATGGTGGAGCCAGGGCGTGGAATAGGTGCCGTCGTCGGGCTGGTCGGGCTCCTGGGAAGGGCGGCGGGTGGTGGGGTTGAAGAGGCCAGGGCTACTCACCGGTGAGTTGCCAACAGTGCGCGGGGCCGACTCCATAATGTCCCTGTAGTGCTCGTGGGAAAGGCCGAAGGCGCCGAGGCTGGACAGCGAGTTGGCAGCCGAGTGGGAGGGGTGGGAGCTGCGGGAGCGTACGATGGGCGGGACATAGGGCTGGGGGTACTGCTGCAGGTGGAGGGCAGCATAGGACTGGTTGGGGTAGACGGGCCCATCGCGGTGGCGGGGAGGGAGGGCGTAGGGGTGAATGGGGTCGACTGAGTTGGCCCGCACTGTCACGTTGCTGGCCGTCGAAGCGCTCGAGAGGTCTCGCATGAAAGCCGGGCGGTCGGGGGGAGGTGCAGCGGCGGGCGCGGCCTCGTTGACGGTGGAGAGCGAGGCCTGCGAGGCGTGGGCGCTCGTGCTGGGCGAGGGGTTCGAAGACGCGGGCGTGTCGCGGGGGATGGGCGACGAGTAGATTCGGAGGGGTTGTGGAGAGAAGTACGAGGGCTCTGGGTCGAGCGTGTGTATCTGCGATAAGAGGCTGGCGTTGAGGGCCTCTGGCACGGAAGGCACCTCAGAGCGGGGCGTGCAGTCGTTCTCGTCGTGCTGGTCTTGACTCGGCGGCGACGCGCCATGTTGCTGCTGCCCTTCTCTTTCTTCACCAGATGCCTCTGGTGCTTCTGGTGCCTCTGGTGCGTCCGCGGTCGGGGGGCACACAGTGGAGGCCGGCGACGAGTGCGCCTGGTCGTCCCGCACTTCCCCTTCCGCTGTCAGGCCCGCATTCGGGTCGACCATGGCAACCACAGCTTAGGACGTGTCAGCTCAGCAGAGGCGTGCAACCATGCCAGCCCGTCTACGGTTTGTCGAGGCGCACGTCGTGGGCGGATAGTCTCATGTCGCGCTGGGCTGGGCGGCGGCGGCGGTGTCACAGCGAGGGCAATGGCGTGGGTGTACTGGTGCTGTGAATCGACGTCGGGGTGAAGATGGTGACAGTGGGCCGTGGTGGGCTCAACGGCTCGATATGGATTTGGTTGAGAGACACGATCGGCTCACTTGCGCTTTTCCCTCTGGGGCAGTGATGGGCGGGATAGTCAAGAGTATTTCGGGCCCCATAGATGACGCTCTGAAGCGGGAGAGACACGCCGGGGCTCGCAGCAAAAGGTGGAGACGCTATGTATCGCGCTGGGCATAGGCGAAGACGCAGATAAAGGCCGTCAGGGCAGACAACGAGGCGCTGCACGGCAAGAGGGCAATGGCACCGGCGACCAGAGGCCTACAATGCGCCCGGTGGAGCGATTTCTTGTTGAGCGAGCCACGAGCGATATGGGCAACTTTTTGTCTTGGGGGATCTGCCACTCGACGGCAGCGAGAGTATCACCTACATGGTGCTAGCATGCAGGTGACAAGAACGGGTATGGCTGCATGCACTAGTCCCTCCTGCCCTCAACAACAGGTGGCGTTCAGCTGTTCGAGGGTGTGGTTCGTTTGCAGCGCCCTCGTCCAAACTGCTCTGCGCAGCGCCATCACCATGTGCCTGTGTCCTGATCCCAGCGGTGCGCGCGCATGGGTCGCCTCTGCCGCCTCCGGTTGCGTCGGCACCCGTCACTTGGGCCCATGCAGCAGCCATTAGATGAGGAAGCGCGATAAGCACCCTGGAGAAACTCTAAATCCCTCCCTGCAACATCTGCCATCATAGCACATGGCGACTGACGGACCCTCTCTAGCACAAGCCCTTCCCCAGATTTACCCTCGCTGAGCGTCAGGTACTCGCTTTGCTTCTTCGTTCCCGCTTCGATATCGCTCCAGGGCTGCCATGTCCAATCTCGCGCTATCGCTGCGTCACTGGCGCGCCCCGTATCGTCATTGTTGGGCCGGCACACACAGCCATCGTGCCACGAGCGTCCGAGGGGGGGCAAACTGACGGCTGGCAACAATCCCATCCAGCGTCCTCGCGCCCTGCTGCCTCCCCCTCGCCATGCCACGATGGCGCTCCAGACCGCCTGCAGTCACCGGTAGATTATCAATCGTGACCTATCGTGAGATTGACCGGCCTCGTACGTGCACAGTCGCACGGCGGTGCATGCTGCAAAGGCCAGCGCAGATGAAGCCGAGTCTAGGCGCCGCCCGTCTCCTCAGCAATCATCGTGAAAGTCCTAATCCGGTAAGGCACGCAGCATCAATTTTCTGCACCGGGGCGCGCTTGAGCTTGGATGCATGACAAACGTGACTGCCTGTGCAGCGCGCCAAGGAGCTAGACCACCGGCTTCGCATCCTCACCTCTGCTGCGAATCTCATCTCACTCTGCTCGCCAACCATTGCCCCGGCCTCCCGCCTGTGCGAGTTGTTTCTTGCTCTATTACCCAATGCCGACCCGCACCAACGCTGCGAGGGACACGAATCCGAGCGGGACTGGTGCTCCACCACGCGCTCCGTCCAACAGCTATCGTGACTCGACGCTAAACATCTTCGCTCTGCTGCTTGCCTTCCGCATCGTCAACGCACTAACCCTGCGCTCCTTTTTCCAGCCCGACGAGTTCTTCCAGTCCCTCGAACCTGCATGGCAGCTTGCGTTTGGCCCCGCCAGCAATGCCTGGATCACCTGGGTAAATCCGCTTCAGAGTGCTCCAGTCTCCCCAGTCCGCTCACCGTGGCCAGGAATGGAGATCCCAATTGCGGTCGTCCCTGCATCCAGCGCTATTCGCTGCCGTCTATCGAGTCGCGGCACATGGTGCTGACCTCTGTGGCTTGACCTTGCCTGCTAAAGCCGAACTACTCCTAGCTGCCCCGAAAGTTACCCAAGCCGTCTCTGCAGCCTTGCTTGATTGCTACACATGGAAACTTGCGGAAAAAGTCTACGGTCGTGGCAGTCGCACTGCCCTTACTACTGTACGCGACCATCCCGCAAATTTAACACTGCAATCTCTGATATTTGATCCCACCTACTTCTAGCTTGCATTGTCTGTCTGCAGCCCGTGGCAGTGGTTCTGCGCGACCCGAACACTATCTAATTGTCTTGAGACTACCATCACTTCTGTCGCTATTTACTATTGGCCTTGGCAGGGTGCAGCAACAGCTAGCAAGGGTCAGACGCATATTGCACACCACGACCTCGGCTCCCTCTCAGAGTAAGTCGTGGAATCAAAACACCCTTTGTCTGCTCCGCCACCACTTTAGGCTCATGCTCGTGCAGGTTGCGCCTGTCACTGCTGTTGGCAGCGCTTGCGTGTATTCTCCGGCCCACCAATGCACTCATCTGGCTGTCCGTATCCATCCCAGCTCTATGGCAAGCCTCACATCGGCTGCGCTATGTGTTGGTCCGTGAGATCCTGATTTGCGGGTAAGCCTTCCCTCTCCTTGCATCCGCTGCACGTTTTTCGTCCCCATAGTGCAAGGCTCCATTGCCGGGCTCTGCGTTCTCTGCAGACTACCGTGCCCCGAGGTCACCAGACCATAAACCGACTGACGATGCTAGCTCCGCCGTCCTGGTATTGTCAGTCGCGACCGATCGGCTCTATTACAGGGTCTGGACTCTTCCGCCGCTTAGATTTCTCTATTTCAACATCGCTCAGTCGTTAGCCGTCTTCTACGGGAGGAACCGCGGCGACTACTATTTGACCGAAGGTTTGCCGTTGCTCCTCACGACATCTTTGCCATTTGCCGTTGTTGGCCTGTGGCAGTCGTTGAGGGGCTTAGAGCCACGTAGCCCAGCCAAAGGCGACAGCCCGGGTAATACAGCAGCTTCAGGTCAAGATACTGCGGCCAGTCAGATACTAAGCCGTCTGTCATGGACGGCGATCGTCATGACTACTACGCTGAGTTTGATATCGCACAAGGAAGTTCGCTTTCTGTACCCAATCCTACCCTTCCTTCACATCATCGCCGCCAGGCCGCTCAGCAAGTTTCTACCTCCTCGCGCTGCGCTATCGCACAAAGCAGTCGTTCTGTTCTTGCTTGCTGTAAACATCCTACTTGCAGGCTATGCCTCTCAAGTTCACCAGCGTGGAGTCATCGATGTACTCGCCCATCTCCGCCATGAACATGAAACGCGCAACAGCCTATTACACGTCCATGGCAATAGCGATAATAACGTCGCTGCTGTGACCAATACAACAGTCGGCTTCCTCATGCCCTGCCACTCCACACCCTGGCGCTCCCACATCATCTACCCTGAAATCTCCGCATGGGCTTTGACGTGTGAGCCACCCATCGACATACCGCTCTCGCAGCGCTCAACCTATCTCGACGAGGCGGATGAGTTCTACATCAAACCTGGCCCTGTAGCTTGGCTCCGAGCCAATATGGAAGATGTACAGACGATCAAGGCGAGTGGAAGTAGGTCTGGTCAGCATTGGATGCGCCAGGATCCAAAATTTAAACGCAAGTACCGGCGTGAGTGGCCGCAAAACCTTGTTTTCTTTGAGCAGTTGGAAGGGACGCTGAAGGAGTATCTTGAGGGCACTAGGTACCAGGAGTGTTGGAGGGGTTTCAACAGCCACTTCCATGATGACTCGAGGAGGACTGGTGATGTGGTTGTCTGGTGCTTGGATGGCGTGTGAGGCGCAGACTGCACTCTTGTATAACACTGTAGCAAAATCACTCTAGTAGTGACATTATCTGTGGATCATCTAGATAATGTGACTTCCCATCAGTGCTCCTTTACATACCACGCAAGACGTCATCTCATCTGATCCTCGTCATCGAAACACCGAGGTCAACTATCCATGCCATCCAAGTGTCTTCGACTTATCCCTTCCTCCCCACTGATCCCGGAAGCCGCGTCGCGACGATCTCCTGACAACGAAACACGACCAGTACCAAAACACGGAGCAGCAACTATCCCATAGCGAATTTGCGTAAACAGCCCAGAGATATTCCGAAACACGAAATCTGCACCACGAAATCCACACTCCATAGACAACACAGTCAACCATCCCGTCTAGTTCCCAACACAATGACCTCATCGACCCTGCAGATCCACGGCCCACAACCCAAAAACCACACCTGGGGCAAACACTGCCCTGGATCCCAGCAGACCGGATACCCGTCCCTGTACCTGACGATGATGATAGCTTGCCACAGACGTACACACCTGTAAGTCTAGAACACCACGATCGTCAGGGCAACGAAAACGGGTGTCGATCTGGACCTCAAAAGACGTTTTGGGTATGGAGAAGAAGAAGAAGCAATGTGATGATTAGTGCTGTGGCTAGGCGGGGACCCGAACCAGACCCTGACCCTTGAGCGGAAGGGAAGGGAAAAAGGAAGACCACTGGGCATATGCATCGTGTTTTTGGCACCCGGGGGGGAAGGTCGTTTGGGGAAAAGTAAGGTTATGAGGGGAAACGCAGGGCATGTCATACAAAGGAAAAAAGGTGAACAGGTCTAGAGCCTACATCGACGTTAGGTCACCTACTTTGCATGTTTCCCATGTTGAATGTAGGCTGCAGACCTGTTCAGTATGTTCCTAGCTGGACGTGGGGCTCGCAGGCTTCACGGCACCAAAAAAGATCGATGAAAAGTCTGGATTCAGTGACTGGAGCTCTCGTGTTGAACCACACAGTTTGAGATGTATTGTTTTTCGCGTAGTATGACATAGGGAATAGGTTCCTGATAAAACCGATGTTCTTTGTCGGCAGTTGACCCCCTTCTTCCGATAACAACAGGAACGAGTAATGTTCAAAAGTAAAAGCAACAGACCAACCCAATGCACAATGAAAGAAAACACATCTCGCTTGGAGACAGAGAAGCCATGTTCTAGACCCCAATTAAAAGTATTCCGAGTTCAACGCCATGATCCCAATGCCCGTTGTTGATGATATGCTTCTTGAGCCTGGAACGCCGCGCTGAAACCTCAACTGAGCCGGCACGTGATCCGGCATGCCCAAATGCTCCTTTTCGAACGCCTAAAAATGCAACATGACCCAAGGAAAATATCAAGCCAAAGCGACTGCCTTTGCGCTGGTGCTTGAGCTGACTGAAGCCGGGGGTGTGGGTGGTGCAATATCGATCGCAGGCGCAACCCAGCCCTCCTTGCGAGCAATCCACATGACCAAATTGAGGTCAAAATTCTCGAAAAAGACCTCATCGAGGAAGCGAGCCTTTGCGCCGGCGTAGGTATGGTATTCCTCGCGAACTGTCTCTGGGTCGACGCCGAGGATCCTCCGGAAGCAGGCGATGGTGCATCCTGTGCGGTGCTTGCCCTTATTGCAGTGGACGAGGATCGGGTGGTTGGTACGATCCATGATGAGGCGCAGAGCTCGTGACATTTCGCACGATTCGACGCGCACTTCGCCTTTGTTGGCTTTGACGTGAACGTGGAAGTGCTGTATACCAGCCTCGTTCATGAAGTTTTGATACTCGGGCGAGAGTGGCTCAGGAACCAGGGTGAGGATGGTCTTGATTCCGGCTTCCTTAAGGTATTCGTAGTTCTCCTCTTTAGGATAGCTGCTACGATAGACGCACCCAGGGAGAACTGTGCCGTAGTTTGATGGAGGAGTGAGTGACTGTAGGCGTTCGGGTGCCGAACGGATGGAGACGGCCGGTGTGAGAGTGCCGTAAGACTCGGCTGTGCAGGTGATGGAACACTGGTGACCCTGAGGGTCTACGACAACCTTTAGGTCCTCGTGCGTAGTCTCGCCAGCGTGCTGAATGAGCCCGTCGCTTGCAGAGAGTCCGAGAGAGGCGACGAACTCCCTGATTCTTTCGAATACGCTTTCCTGAGCGTTCTGATCCTGGTTGGCGGACGTCGCGGAATCTCCGTTTGATGAAGACATGTTGAAGCGCTGCGGAGCTTCGGGTTCGAATTTGAAGGAGGGTATCAAAGGTATAGGTGAAAGCTCAGCTAGTGTTGTACTCGGACGATTTGTCCTGTGCCCTTCACAGCGCGGATTTTTGGATGCGGAGGTGCTTGGTGGTAGGCCTTGTCGAGTGCTCTTGTGTGCGTTGAGGGTTTGAAAGTCTGAGTTGGGAGGATGCTCGAAGACAAGAGACACGGGGGCAGAAGCCGACGCGGGCAGCCTATAATTTATTAGCCAAATGCTCGTACGTTAGGAGGATAGCTCCGAATTCGCGAACTATGGGTTGTCGCCGCTGTCACCCACGGATCCGGCGGTCGCGTCGAGCGCGCGGCGAATGGAAGGGCATGCTTTGAAAATGCAGCAGTTCACACAGCGTTGGTGACAGTGCAGCTTCCAAGGTTGCATGAAAGAGTGAAACTTACTTCGCTGTTACCGGCTGGTTACAGGACACATCTTGCGAGCGTCTTGCGGTGATGCAAAGAGGCGTTGATGTTCATTGTGAGTGAGTGAGGTAGGTATGGTGTACTGTGGGCGGAGTGGTGTGCGCAGTAGACGGATATTTGTGTGGTGATGGCTCGGGGCGGTAGCGAAGGATGTCAGCCGTAATTCGCGGGGAGAGAGAAGTAGTGGATTATAATGAAGGCTGGTGTTGTGGAAGAAATCGGGCGGGTCGCCCTAGCGCGCCTTTCACTGGTCCGAGCCAGATGCGTCGGAATCAATCCGCTGGCTTGGACCGCCGGTTCCAGGGTCCGCCAAGCGCCGTACGTCACTTGCCGCACCTTCCCAGCGGTACTTTGGCTATGCAGGAACGCAGAGCATATAATTCATCGACAGCAATCTGTGGGCTGTGTGCTAGTTCAGTCTTCTGGTACCAGCAAACAGCGCGCGGACCCCGCACCAGTCTTGTCGTGCCTTGCCAAATGACGGCAAGCACAGAGCAAGCGCCAGTAGCACCTGGGCAGTGGGCAAGCTTCGCTAGATTCGCTTCTGTTCCAAGGCGAACCGCCCCGCTGCATGGCTCCGACCTGGGCGGCGCGTCTCAACACTGTCTCGCTCCCGTGCCTCAGCGACAGGCTTGATACTTTACAGCGCCGTTGATCTCGTCATCGCTCCACTCGCAACCTACGGAGCGGTGGGTCTCTAGTGCTTGGGTGAACCACGACGTGTTCGCCAGAACCGCGCGGAAGAATCGGCACAGAAGAGACGCCAATAACACAGTAAGCGCATCAAAGCATTACTGTAGACGGCAAATGCCAGTAGGCGAAGCTTATGGGCTGTGTTCGTTCCCAGAGCAAACCGACTATCCGAATACAACGATATCATACTTCGCCTTTGCCCAGCTTCTATGCCATCATCCAGGCAATATTCATAGCCGTTCATCCCGAGTTCTCCTGCTGTCCGAGTCTTGTGGCCGTTTCTACATCATTGCAACCACGTGGCCAGGGCCTGGACGCTCTGTGGAACTTAGCAGAAAGTATCTCGAAATCTCTATGACGACTCCGCGACATTCCGTAGACATCAGCGTATTCGAAGGGGTCAACTGCAGACCGCAGTCGGAGGTCGCGGCACGATTTCGTGAAATTTCTCTGAGTTGAACATTTCAAAGTTCCATCGCACCACTTTCACGTGAAGACTCTCGTGATCGGCAGCTAACCATGATAGGCTAAGACTCATTTCCCCAGAGTCTGTGCTGACCTGCTGGACCTCGGTCACTCCACTGAATACAGTAAACATCGTGACATTTCTCACATCCTCAGCGTATCCCAGTAGTCCCACGTTCTCCAATTGAGCATGGAGCCTCCACGCTCGACATCCCGATCGCGTCGCTCCTACCCGAACCTCCACAATCTCTCCATAGCCCCGCTCAGCGCCAAATACCCTCTCGATGCATCCGTACCACCTTCGCCCGACGAGCAAGGCACGCGCACCCCTCGGACGTCGTACATCGCGCAAAAGTCTGCACCTACAACGCCAGGTGTTTTAAGCCTGAGCCAAAGCCGCAGCAGTTCACGGCAGCGCCCGAAGAAAGCATACGCATACGACAGCTACTTCGTCAATCCCCGTGCCGAAGTTCGCGATGTCGGCGACATTCCAAAAGCAAAGAGTACCAGTGTTCTACACCCCGGCGTCAGCTTTGCCGACGAAGTGCTCGGAGTAGATGATGGGAAAAAGAGACATCATTCGAGGAAAGGCACAGCGCCTCTACCGCTGCACTCACCACTCGTAAAGCATCACACCAAAGAGTCAAATGAAGAGTGGCTACACCGCGCTGGCTTGGCAATTGCTGGAGAGACGAGGGATAGCAAGGGACAGGGTTGGCTTGTGAGACGAGAGAGCTCCACCAGTCTAGTCGGACAAGGTGATGAGTACGAGAAACGCTCTTCACATGATGACAGGCCCATGGCTCTACTCTCTGGCGAACATGTCGGTGACGCGGACTTTCCTGTGTTCTTCTCTCCGCGCATGTCCAGGGTGGGGAGTCGTATCCCCAGTCGCGTAGGCTCCCGAGTACCCAGCGCACGACAAAGTCGAAGGGGCAGTAGGGTAGGGAGTCGAGCCGATCTCATGATGTCTGCTGGATCGAAACCGCAGTCAGGAAGAGCCAGCTTCGAGATCTCTGAGCTAGACGAACGCTTCATTGAGCCTGACTTCATCGAAGCAGACGAAGAAAGCGATGGCGACGAGGAAGAAGTCGCTCGTTTGGCGCGCGAACGCGGGTTCGGGCTTGGAGGTTGGATGGATCGTCTCATCGGATGGACACTGTTCTCTGTTGACGAGGATAGAGAAGCGTCTGATGAGGATGATGCGGAAGATGATAGGAGCTTGCGACTAGACAATCTTACAACGGAGGAGCTGAAGTTACGCCGCGAAGTCGAAGCCAAGCGACGTAAACTTGAACGAGAAGCCATCATTGCTGCGTCTGCTCTGCGGAGACAAGAAGGCGATGCGACAACTACAGATACAGAGAGCCGCCCAACAACCGGGGACTCACAACGTTTGACAGCCAACGAAGAGGTCGGCGGTTGGCAAGATGCTGCGTGGCTACTGAGCGTTGCTTCGAAAGCTTTGTTCTGACCACAGTAATCAAAAAGTCAACATTATACGCAAACTACTGAACTCAGCAGTCATACCAGCGATTGGGTTCACCCATAATTGCAACTTGCTGCTACAATATACTAGTTTACAGCGCTGATTAGGTCACCCCATCAGCGCTTATATTTTCGGCGCTCACTGCTTTCCAATTACTTCCTGACCTTCTCTATCTCGCTATGTTCTACTGCATCCTCAAACCCAAATCTACCTCACCTTGCCCATCCGACATACTAGGCGGTCTATCCTCCTTCTTCGTACCCCAATCACTCTCCGTATCTCCCAGCACAAGCTCCAGTGTCCACCCTTGCGTGAAGAACTCGTGTCCAATCCAGTTCTTTGTGTACACCTCGCCATTCAACTTAGCACTCTGGATGTAAATGTTCTTGTACATCTTGTCGAAATTGGTGTTACGAATAGTAGCAGTAGCATTCGTGAGCTTGTTAGCTATGGAAACAGTGGGGAAGAAAGGGGGTATGATGAAGTAGACGTTTTGGCCCGGATTTGGAAATAAGCCAAGCATGCTGAAGAGTGCAAAAGATGCCATGCTCCCCGAGTCGTCGTTGCCTGGAAGGCCGCCCGGTGTAGCGTTAAAACGTGACGGGATGTCTACATCTGATGTCAGCGAACGCATTCAAACTGGACACTTCCTTGATATCTAGTGCGGCAAGACTTACAGTAATGTGCCCTCTCTGCACTCAATCCAGGTCTTCCTGCAAAATGAGATAGATACACTGTCAGGAAGACTGGCTCGTTTCCTATGTCCGCTAAGCCGCTGGTATGGAAGAAATCCAGTCTGCGCACAAACGTCTCGTCGCCCCCCAGTAGCTCGATGAGTTTGCCAATATCATGCGGGACGAAGAATATGTACTCCCACACACTACTCTCGAATGTCTCGGACGGATTCGACGTCAGTGAGCAAAAGTCGGTCAAAGGACTGCAGGCAATGGGGTCTTGGTAGCCCCATGTTCCGTTTAAGTTCCTGGGTTGGAAGAAGCCCGTGAAGCCAGTATCTGTACCGTTGATTGAGGAGGTCTGGTCGGATTTGAAGAGGTTCCGCCAGTTTGTTGCGCGAGAGAAGTACTTTTCCGTCGTGTTTTTACCGAGGCCTTTTGCCAGAGTAGCGAGGTTAAAGTCGTTGTAAGCGTATTCCAGAGATCGCGATATACTTCTGGAGTTTGTACCAAAGCCGTAAGGGTCAAAGTCCGACACTGGGATATAGTTTAGCGATTTCCAACTTGTCAGGCCGCCACGTCCCTCTTGACTCCATTCCAGTGGCTCGTTCTCGGCGTCATTGACGATGGCTTCATAGGCGAGTTCCCAGTCTATGCCTGTGATGTTCTTGACGTACGCATCGACTAGGACGTTATCGGCGTTGGAGCCGCCCTGTGTCCAGCCTTTGCAGGTGCTCATCATGCAGTCCGGCAGCCATCCACGATGCTTATACGTATCAAGAAGACTTCGCACTAGACTGGACATTATAGAAGGCTCCAGTACAGTAAGGAAAGGAAGTTGCACGCGCCACATATCCCAGAGACAGTAGAAGCTGTCAAAGTACGGCTCATCGCTCTGCCAGTGCGGGTTCTCACCCGTGTAGTTCTGAGGAGATATCATCGTACGGTAAACA
The DNA here is from genome assembly GCF_024043145.1 of Alternaria conjuncta. Classification (NCBI taxonomy): domain Eukaryota; kingdom Fungi; phylum Ascomycota; class Dothideomycetes; order Pleosporales; family Pleosporaceae; genus Alternaria; species Alternaria conjuncta. Next base: position 183,388 of record NW_026250114.1, on the reverse strand, counting down.
GCGCTCCAGAAGCTGGTCTGTATGCTCTCGTCCACTTCTCCAGTTTCGATGGTAATCGGAGCGAGCTTCTCACGCCAGGCTTCCTCGGCTGACGTGACAAGTCCGTCGAAGTCAAAAGTGGGCCCCGGGATTTCCCTCTCCGCATTTTGACAGGCTTGATTAGTACTGATGAAGCTCAATCCCATCCTTGCTAGCACCGGCCCTGAGAGTGGGCCGTTCAATCGGATGAATCCACCAGCTTGCACGTAGAACAAGTTGAAGCCGCGCGTCACGTAAAGTTCTTTTGGCTGCTCGCCGGCTCTGTCGTTGACCCATACTCCAGAGTCTTTGACAGTTCCTCCAGAAACATCGAGGCAAAAGTATGCCATATAAGACCCCGCGCCGAAGCTTGGTAGGAAAGTAGCATTCCCCCTCATCCTACCTGACTGTTGGCCGGCTTCGGCCTCGATGGTAATAGAAGCGTTTTGCCGACTCGCCCATAAGTCTGTCAGATCAAGCATGATGAGAGGATCGTTGCTTCCATTTCCATTAGATGCTGTGGAGAAGTTGAAGCGAAAGAGCGCAGCATGTTCTGAAACGGCCATATCAGCATGTATGCCGTTTTCCAGTGTTACTCCAAAGTAGCCGGGTCGTGCTTCGATTGAATCGTTTCGATAAGGAGTTGCGCGTGCTGTGATTGGAAACTTGCACGTGTTGATGTCATCGCCTGAGCACAACTGCGGAAAGATGGGGAAGTTGCCTAAGCTTGGATTTCCTCCTGTTCCGGAGTCATGTAAAGCTGAGAAGCCGGTGATGTTGCTGCCGTCCGTGGAAAAACCCCCGGTATTCGCACCATCCACATCCGCGACGGCTGCAAGGTTTTAGCAGTAAGCTATCAATGTTGCGCTCCTGTAGCAGACCTTTTGCCATGCCGTATGGTAATGTTGCGCCTGCGAAGACGTTTCCCCCATCTCTACTACCGATCAATGGGTCGACCCATTGTAAAGGATCGAAGTCGGCGGTCTGCTGCGCCAGGGTTCCTACTGTCGTCGACAGCGCTGCAAGCTGGGTAAAGGTCCAGACATAACGGCATAGCCTTTCCATTTTGAAAAACCGGCTCGATTCTGGTGCCTGTGAAGTTGTACCGGAATTATCGAGGCGCGTATTACTGCGGATGATTGGATTGGTCGCTTCGTAGACAGGTCGATGAATTCAAATTACGTAGACAGGTCGATGGCACGTGTGATTGCGTCTACGGTTAAGATAGGGAGGACTGGTCACTCATCGAACGCAACTCAAGCAAGAATGATCGATCAAGCGTGCGAGCAGCGACTCTATTAAGTCCTACCAAGTACCACATGGCGAGTTGACTTGCGTCGGGGTGATCGCAGCTCAACACTGTCCTAGTGGGGTTTATTGCGGGGTAAAGCAACCGACCGTCTGGTACTGCAACCTTAACTGCAGCGTAGGTAGCATCTAATGATCAGTGTGAATGCCTTCGAAGCGCGAGCGACAGGACATGAAGTTGAAGGTCTGAGTCCACGTTCAGCCTTGCACAGCTATCTCGCCGTAGCGTCTCGTCTTGTCGCAGGCCAAGATCGCGCCCAGTCCTGCCTACCCCACAACCGGCTTCTTGTGCTGCTGTGGAACATGTGACCCTGCCGCAAAACCTTATGCAGCGGTACGGAAAGCGCGAAGGGATTCCGGTGGTCATGCATCGAACCAAGGCCATTGACCCGAAATGGAACCACCGACAGAGGGAAGATCGTCCCGATCGATAGGTATGCCTTGTGCAGCACTTACGCAGTGCCGGATATCCACGAAGTTTAGGTGCTTACTGTGGGCTGTTCTGTTCGATGATTGGCATGGATCCCCACGATCGGAGTGCTGGCCTCGCACGGGTACACGACCCGGCCAGTTGGAGATCTCATGGGAAGAACAGGCGCACGTGTGCCTTCCATTAAGACTGGCTCTCCCAACTTTCCTTTCCCGTGAGAGTTCCAAGCCCATAACCCACGCACCCTCAATAATGGAGCACAGTTTGGAGCCTAATCTCACCCATCGTTCCGCTCCAGATTTCTGCCGCGTATGATTTGCACCGTCTCGGATCGGTCCTGCAATACGGCGACGTCGTGGTCATTATCCACGTTTGCTGTGAGGGTGACGTGAGTCTGCGCAGTCTCCCATCCAGTAAAGATAAGCGCCTCGTGAGTTCCCGGTGCATCGCATCGCCAGCCGTGTGCTACTTTGAACGTGTGGTTGCCTCGGAGCTGTTGCGCATAGCTTGTGACAGCCCTTTCAAGATTCTCGACGCACTCTTCCTTGAAACGAAGTCTCTCCATTGCCAAGACGGGTGCCTCTAAAGGAAGCAAATGCAGACCATCTATTTCCACATGGACAGTCCAACAAAATTGGAGCATATCTTCTTGGGGGCCGAGAACCTCGTCCCGCGCTGGAGATTCTAGGAACTTCAAGTGTGCTTCCAAATTTGGCCATATGCCCAAAATATAGATCAACTTGGGGTCCTCGATGCAGTTGTAAAACTGTGAGCTCGTACGCAGTTTCTCTCGCACAGCTGACAGATTCTCAAGTAATGCTGGATCGTCGGCGGCAACATTCCTGAGACGCAATTGGGTTATTTCGAGAACCGCCATGCTTCACCAGAATTGTGAAGAACGGAGAACTCGTATCGTGGACTAGAATAGTGCTGTAGAGGATGTGTATGAACACAGTGGTGATGATGGACGGGGAGAACCTGGAACACGGCCAGACGGTGACTGGGGTAAGTTAGCGCCTTGGCATTCCACCCCTACGCCGCGCAGCGATTGAGATTGAGGCCAGTCAGCGGCTGCTTCGACACTCTCGCTGCCTGAACATCATCTGTGCCTGGTACGCCTCGCAGGCTTGAGACGGTAATGTTACGCGAAATATCCCAGCCTCGGTCGATCGAAGGGATCCTATTGGTGTTTACGGAAACTTCGCATGACCTCGCAGTGCGCCCATCGACCACCGTGGCCACGACGTTACATCACAGCATTCTCTGAAATAGTTGCATGCAAGTACAACTATTATTAAAGAGCTTTCTGGTACATGGGCTCTTGGTGAGTCAAAGGCGACGCCATGTGCACTTCTGCGCCCTTCCAGCAACCCATCTTCTGGACGCCGCCAGTGTCAAGGCAACCTATCGGCGCACATCTTCCTCTTGGCGATGCTTGTCGCTATCTCGTAATGCAGAAATAGCCTGTCAAACAGCTGCAGGCAACAGTGAAAGCTAGACGTCCCATGCTATCGTTGGTTCGTGATGCATCGACGTCATTGCGACAGAGCCGGCATCACCGGAATGTGCTTGGGATCATCTCGAGGAAGGTATGTCACGATTATGAGTTGGACTCGCAAAGTAGGCCTGAAGCGGTTGCAAGGCATCGATGCTCTGCCGGTTGATGCATATCAGCAGCACAGCCCTTAGGACCACCAGGCGCCCTCCAACGGTATGGCTGCATACCGGTGAGCTGGCTAGTAACCGGAGACATCTAGAGCTTCACCATGCTAAACCGTTTTGGGGACTTTGATTATCAGAGCCCTAGGCGAAACCGCGATCCTATTAGTTGGCCGTTTGTTTTACAGTATAGTGCTGTAAGCCCGCCACGGTTCAGCCGTAAACCTGGCGTCCCCTGATTAACGGACCACCCACACCCGCGGGGTCGCTTCATACTTCCCGCTCTCGGCCCCCAAAGCTGTGCAGTCCACATCTTTAGAGACACAGGATACCGGATACAGCAGAGTATATATCGCCACAGGGGAAGCGAACCCGCAGGTCGCAGAATCCTTCTCATACTTCTGATATCAATGTCGTCTCCACAGGATCACGGTACTGCTGTCGAAAGCTCTTCGAGTGACTCACCGACTTTGTCGGATAGTGGAATTGGGAGTGCGCCACCGATGCCTCGCAGACCAATTCCAAGGAAAGGACACACCAAATCCCGCCGCGGTTGTTTCAACTGCAAGAAAAGGTACTCTAACGATGTTCAGGCGTTTTTAATGCTCAAGTATCCTAATCAGAGCATAGAAGGATCAAATGTAACGAGAGACATCCTGAGTGCCACCATTGCACCAAGGCGGGATTGCAGTGCGAGTATCCAGCAAACATCATCCAAGCAATGCAACGTTGTCCTACTTCACCGCACCCTCAAGAGGGAGGCAATCTGGGATCGACGCCAGGCGTCTTCGTAAGTGTGCTAAGAGCATACTCTGAATTATATAGCAGCTTACGATCATAGTCCATGGCAGACATGCGTTTATTTCATCATTTTCTCATCACGGCCTACCCGCATCTCCCGGTCGGAGCCGACAAGATCTGGATCACGTCGATTCCCGGCTTTGCACATAACGTATGTATCTCCATCAGAGCCCGGAAAACATGGAAGAAGCTTGTTGGCTATGCAAAACCGTAAAAAGGGGTGCTAACTATTGTAGTACGAGTATCTTATGCATTCCATCTTGGCGCTGGCTGCGTCACATCTGGACGCTGTAACGCATTCGGGTGTTGCAGAACAAGCCATACAGCACCGAATCCTCGCGGTCAAATCGCTCAACGAAGCGCTCTCAGTACCCCCAACGACCGCCTGCGAGCGAGACGCGAGAATGGCTGCGGCTTTGGTACTTGCTTTCCAATCAAGTCACCTGCAGGACGGCATGGCAGAATTCATGACAATGGTCCGTGGATGCAACCTGATTGCAGGCAACAACATGATGTTCATCGCAGACTCAGTCTTCAACGTATGTACAGCGATCTGTGCACGAAATTGAAGACTCACACTGACCCCCTCTAGGCATTCTGCGCGGATTCCCATCTTGAGAGAATGCAGAAGCGGATCGGAACATCGAGGGTGAGCTGCTTCAACCGCGAAGATCTCGACATGGCATCATTATCCCTCGACCTTGTCCACACCTTGAACATGTCCGACTGTGAGCGGTCATACTGGGAGTTGCTAGTTTGCACCATCACCCATGCGTATGACCGCCCACCAGAGACATATCAAACCTTTGTTATGCTCTACAACACACCATCCAAGTGGACACATGATGAGTTCCAGGCCTTCATCGATCCCAACAACAGCGTTGCGCAGATTTTACTGGCTCATTTCATCGCGGTCCAAGCTATCCTCACGCCTATCCTCTACCTCGAAAGAGTGGGCTTTGAGGGTGTGCATGCCCCCACTGCCGTGCTCAGCTGGATCGAAGGAATATACTGGAATATACCGTGTCGCATGAGGCATCATGTGGAGTGGCCCAGACAAGTGTCGCGGTATCCTTATAGTCGGTTCATGGGACAGAAGGAAGTAGAATATTGCGATGTAAATCCTCTTCTCATTTGACATCGTCGGCAAGTTACACTTTTATTGGACTCTTTTTGTTTCGCACTATCGAGCCCGTGTATTACTTACGAACAACGGCCTTTATGTACTACTAAGATACCCGCGATCGCTTTGTAGCTTCTACTCGCAATTCATTTCACTTTATCACAAGTCTACATTCTCATTGAACATGCAGACATCTTCGTTACCAAGACCTGGATAACACATCTGCTTTCCGGCATACTTCCGACCTACACAATCCTTCGCAAGACTTTCACAACACCTTCCCCTTTTCTAAACACTATCTACAAACCTCACAAACATCTTCATCCTCCATCGTCATATGCTCATGATACTCTCTCTGCTCACACATCTCAAAAAACGCATGACCAATACCAATCCTCGCATATCTATCCATAACCGCCTTCCAAAACGCAGTTGGAATCTTCTCCGCCGTCTCATCTTCCAAGTGCATACCAGCGGTCGCGTTATGAACTTCCCCCGGTCTGTATTTATCGCAGTGATAGTCCACGAGTAGACGCCTCAAGCGGTCGGAGGCTTCGGTGTGAGAATGAAGCTTTGTATACGCGAAGATGACGGTTGGGTAGTACGGGGTTATTCCCTCTGTGAATGCCTTGTCGACGAAGGCGTTCCCTACAGCTTCTGCGAATAAGGGGATCAGGTATTGACCTCCAAATTCCAGGCATTGGGCTACGAGCAGGCAATCCCATTCGGAGGGTTGTGGTAGTTTTCGTTCGTACATCCATTCGACGAAGATGTCGAAGACTTCAAGCTCTACCTTTTCGAGACATATTTGAGTACCGCGCGTTAGGTGTAGTTTGAAGACGGTGGAATAGTGCGAGAGATAGTCGGAGTGGAGCAGGTATGCCTTTTGTTCGGTTCCAATCTGGACTAAGACAGTACCATATTTGCCTTGGCGTGCGATTTTACTATAGTCAAAGTTAATCGGCCGTTCATGATTGTAGATATGAAAGTTTCGTTACCTCATCCGGGGTGGCTGTATGTCTGCCTCTGCAGGACGCTTCAGGGACTGTGACTGTGGCGGTTGATTGGCGGAGGTCATGACGACGATCTTTGACCTGTTGTAGGCAAAGGGTCAGGATGCAGGATTTGTAGTGTATGTTAAGAGCAAGGGAATGAAATCTTAATTTATTGCTATAAAATTTGCGTGCGTTCGCTGCGCAATAATGTTGGACCACTGGCTAACCAAGGTATCTTTGGCTTGGGACCAGATTATGAGTCTGAGGATTGCGATCTCTCTCATTTGATGAGGAGTACCTCTGCGCATGTAGTAGTTATGTATTTTGGGAGTCGTGAGTGGCTTGTCTCGCTCTGCGTCACCGCAGTACCATGGATGGGACCAGATTATGAGAAGTTCGGCCAATACGAAAGCTGTGGTTTGTATTCGCGAGTAGTATAATAATACACGAAATTATTTTGTACGGTCCTCGAAGCGTTTGCGTCATGTGCTCTTACGATATCGTTGCTGTGTAGTTCCCAAAAGAATGTAGTGCAGTATACCAGGCCTGTGTACCGTGCCTCGACCAAAATCGGACCCCATCTGCCATCACACCCATCCAGTACTCCACCAAATCACTGCGACATACTTCCAAACCATTTCCTCATCAAGCTCTTCCTCCCCTTCTTCAACTCATCAACCTCCTCTTCCACGACGACAACCTCCTCCAGCCTGCCCACCCACTTTGCAGGCCCCCGCTCTCTGACAGCTCTTTCCTGTGCTCTGAGCCAATAGTCCTGCTCCATATTACGATCATTACAAGCATTCGTATACCACTCATGCCACTCCTGATGATCCCAACCGCACCTGCTCCCCCACTTCTCTTTAACCTTCTTCGCAAAGCCTTCAACCTCCGTCTGCGCGCACGCCGAGCAAAGCGTCTCCTGCGGCAAGAACGAAGTGCCAGAAAACGGTGTGCGGTAGTAAATGTAATGGTTCGAGTAAGGTGTGTAATACGCCTTGCAGTGGCTCGACGTACAAGGACGGAGCGTGTACCTCCAATCCCATACTTCTTCCTGAACCCCAGGTTTCCCACTCGCATGATTGCTTTTGGCGTTTAGGGGCACGGGAGGGGCGCCCAACACTCTTTGCTTGTGCTCGCGGACTAGTGCGGCGTCTTTGCTTCTGCGGTCGCGGCGGAAGGCCTCTTTGAAGATTTCGAACTCGGAGGCTATGACGTTGAGGGTCTTGCGGCCGGCGCTCTGGCGTAATGTCTCGTAGGCTTGCTTGCAGGCTGTGTTGGCTTCTTTCATCTCTTGGCTGGCGTGGCGCGGGCAGTAGCCGTGAAGACGAGTCAGGTCGTATGGGCCCTGGGGGAGGTAGTAGTTTGATCCTGTGTGGGCAGGTGTGTAGTGCAGGGTGCATGAGGGATACAAGCAAGGTATGTAGTGGTCGAGAGGGTTGTATTGCCCTGGCGGAGGACTACAGGGGGACAACGGTGCCGAGGCTGCTGGGACAGATTGTGTGGATATTCGTGATCCGGCGGACAAGGCGGACTGGTAGGAAACTACTCGGGATCTTGAGCTTAGAGTTGGCGGTTTGTAGTTGGCCGGTAGTGGTATGCCGGTCCATCTCGCATCCGATTCTTGGTTTGAAGTTGACTTGATCGTGAGGCTGCTCACACGCTTCCTCATGACTTTGAAAGATCCACTTCGAGACATGGGAAGAGAGTCGGGGCGGTGCAGACCTGGCGACTTTGGCGTTCCCCATGCTTGAAAATTATCGATCTGATCCATCAGAGTTGTGGTCGGGCTGACAAACGAGGGTATGTGATGGTATTGGGCCTTCTTCGATGAGTTTGGTATTCTGTTGATCAGAGGTTCTGGTAGCTGTATAGTCTTTGGTCTTGCTCTCGGCCAGGTTTTTGCTTTGGCCAACGGATCTGGTTCTGCGAAGCGTACCGCAGGTGGTGAAGACCTCCTGCTAGATGCCATAGTCACCGCGTCGGAAGATTTGAGACTAGGCTTCAGGCTCGATCGTTGAGGCCTTGGTGGCGTAGATGCTGATGTTGAATTAGACTGGTCACTGAAAGATGACTGAGAGGAACGCGGCGTCGAACTGCCACTGGAAGCCGCATCGGCGGAAGGCATATTAGGAGGCATTAGGTTGGTTGTTGTTAGAGTACCGGTAGTGACTGTTGGAGAGCGACTTGTCGAAGTGCTGGCCGGAGAAAATTGGCTGAATATCGAGTTTTGTGTACCCTTTGATTGCTGTGTCGGTCGCATAGTGTTGGTCCCTGGATGTAGAACCTGAGACATGACGGGCGGGGATGATGCCGGTAAACTGCCGAATCCAGCCTGGCTTTCAGGGCTCATCGATGAAACAAAAGGAGATCCAACGGACGTGCGTGGTCCAGCAGGAAAACGGTCGTCCGTCTCTGAACTGGCCAGAGAAAAAAGTGGATTGATGATGCGTGCGGGTGACGAAGGCTCAACCAAAAAGCAAACTTGAGGACGAGTGCCGACCAAGCCAAGGACAATGCAGCTTGCGTCGAGGCATCTGCATCATCTAAAAGTACTCTGTATATCGGAAAGCAAACAAGAATGAGAGGCACAGCATATGGGGGCGGAAAGGCCATGTGTATGCGGCCTGGTTACCCACACCGAGAGACGCCGCACAACGCATCGCCCCTAAAGCACCGAAGACTCCCTAGCCGTAGCAACTTCCTGCAGAGCCAGGCCAGGATTCGTTCATCGAAGTATCTCAAGCTGTTGGATTCGAAGACTTATGCATAAGGTCTGCAGTGTCAAGAGGCGCAGTTCAGTGCCAGTCAGCCTCGCGAACACCAAGTCGCAACGTGATTGGCACCGTCACACGTGGGCCGGCCCCCGCATAGTGGAAGGTAGCTTTAGAAAAACCATAAAGTTCACGTGGGTCGATAGGAGAGTGACCAGGTGCAGAAGACACTTGGCGTTGGTCTATGCAATCTATTCGTACGACAGGTTGTCGCACATGTATGGTACATCTAGTCCGAGACTCTGCCGATCGCCCCCAAATGGTAACAAAATATGGTACAGGGCCGTTTGGCACCGATCTGGTGACCTGTCTATAGCTTGGGTTTGGGCTGTTCTTGCTTGAGCATAGCTTCGGCAACAAGACGTCGCTGGATCTTTCCTGTTGCAGTCTTCGGCCTATAAGTGCGCAGTCAGTGCATGATTCATCTGCAATGTTATCGTCCACGTACATGATATCGGTGAAGAAAATCTGCAGTTTGTTAAACTATGTTCCACATATGTGTGTTTAATTGGGTATTTACATACCTTCTTGGGCAGCTTGAACTTAGCGACGCGATCCGTTAGCCATGTCTTCAATTCACCTGCGGTCAGAGCTTGGCCCTCTTTGACCACGATCGCAAGACCGACGTCTTGGCCATACATCTCGTCTTCAATTGCGAAGCTGACAGCTTCAGATACAGCGGGATGCTGCGCAATCACGTTGTCGAGCTCAATAGGACTGATCTTTTCACCACCCTTGTTGATGAGCTCCTTGATACGGCCGGTAATGATAACATATCCCTCGGCATCCAGCTTGCCCTGGTCTCCAGTGCGGAAGAAGCCATCCTGGGTGAAGGATGTAGCATTGGCAGCTGGGTTGTTGAGGTATCCCTTGGTAACGTTTTCACCACGAATGCAGATTTCAGCTTCTTTCCCTTGCGGCACCTCTTTGCCAGCTTCGTCGAGGATCTTGACTTCGACACCCTGACCGAGCCCCACACTGCCAGGCTTACGCTGGTTCGGGGGGAGGGGATTACTGGTCATCTGATGGGCCGCCTCAGTCATAGCGTATGCCTCCAATACCGGAGCACCGAACGCCTTCTCGAGTTCATGGAATGTTTTGGGCGAGAGTGGACTGGAGCAGGATCGGATGAAGCGGATGTTGGGCATGGGGCTTGGAAGAGGGCTCTTGAGCAAGATCTGATGAATCGTCGGAACAGCCGTGTACCAGTTTGCCTTGTGCTCATTGAAGTCTTTCCAGAAGTCTGAGGCGGAGAACTTGGGCGGCACAATGACTGAGCCTCCTGAAGCCAGGGGTGCGAGGAAGCCAGCAAGCAGGCCGTGAACGTGGAAGAGAGGCATAACCAGCATGGTACGATCCTTGGGCGTCAGCTCGTAGGTTGCCTGGATGTTCTTCATCGTCCGCAGCAAGTTACGGTGCGTCAGAGGTACGGCCTTGGGGCGTCCAGTGGTACCGCTCGTGTGCAGCACAAGAGCGACATCGTCTGGCTGCGCGGACTGGACGGACGCGGTTTTACCCGCAAGCTTTCCAGCCTCTTTGACGTCCAGGACGACCTCGGTGCCATTGTAGTAGCATTCTGCGATGGCGGCATTGTATTTCCGTGCTGCGCGGACAGCTGCCGCGTCTTGCGCAAATGCACCCTTTGGTACCAATGCGATCGCTGAGCTCAGGTCGTCGATGTAGAATTCGAATTCGGACTGTTTGTACGCCGGGTTGAGGGGCGCTGCGATTGCCCTCTGCCACGAGGCAGCGATGAAGGAGACGATGAACTCGTACGTGTTGGGCAGCGCGATGGACACAGCGGCCTCGGCAGAAACGCCGACCTTTGCCAGCTGCTGTTGGAAAGCCTTGACATCGGCGGCAAGCTTCTTGTACGAGACAGTCAGGGCAGGGCTACCGGGCACGATGACGGCGGTCGAGCTCGAGTCCTTGGAGAAGGCGTGTTCGAGAGTGGTTGGGGCCATGGCGATGGATTACTAGATAGGAGATCTGATGGTCGCGATTAGAGGAACACTGCTATGCGCGGGCTTCCTGGGCGATGGTACCTTTATGCTTCTATGACGCGCAATGAAATCTACAGTTGATAAGAAACACCAGAGCCTGCTCAGGTATATTCGGAGATGTGGAAATGACTTATCACGGATAAGGATTTGGATGACAGCATGGTAACAGGCGTTCCTGCATGCCCGCGCAATGCGGCTAACTCTTAGCGTGGAGGGTGCGCCGAACGCCGGCACGCGGGCTGGGGCTCTTGGCGGCAGTTGACATCGCGCCTGCCACTCCATCACCCTCACAACCAACCCACTGCCGTAGTCGAATCTCACCGTCGCCGCCTCATTGTTCAATCTTGCATCCGCAAGACAGCTGCTAATCTCTGCATTCTTAGACTTGTAGCTCAGCCCGTCGCCGCTCACGAGTGACGTGCGCCAGTCGCATTTGCCATTGTTCAGCGCCGCACTTGCGCGTATATCGATATCAACATGGCAGACCAGCCGCCGCAGAAGGCGCAAGGCCTGCCCAACCCATATGGTCTTCCCAACCCCTACGCCCAGAAAGGCCTTCCGAATCCGTATGCCTCGGCCACCATCTCCGCTGCGCCTGTCAAGTACACAGAGGAACAGGCCAAGGCCGAGCAGCTGAAGAAACCTGGTATCTAACTGAACTGCTCCATACTATTGCCTTGAACTACGACTCATTTGATTGTCTAGCTTTCCATAACCCTCACCAAATCAAGCGTCCCCAGGCCAAGAAGGCTGTCCCGACTGTCAAGAGGGCCACCATGCCTGTGGCTGCCCCGCTCTCTTCGTCAGTTCCTGGACCCGCCAATCCTCAGCAGCATGGCATCGACTACTACCGAAGCACCGCAGAGGACGATGCCTCCATTCTGGAAGAGCGCAGGATGCGCGCGTATGAGGAGAAGCAGAAGAAGAAGGAGCAGAAGAAGTTCACCAAGATGTACGGACTTCATGAGCCTCTGGCCGCTCACAAGCCCGACAAGCCGTCCAACTTGCTAGCTTACAAGGCGCAAGGTGGTTACCGACGCAAGAAGGAAGGTTTCACTGCCTTCTTGCGTGGAGCTGCCGCTCAGCACAAGTCTCGCGATGGCAGTGAGGAAGCCAGTGGCACCCCGTCGGCGTCTTCGTCTAGCTCAACCCCTGCTTCAGTTGCTACCAAGCCTTCTTTCGCTCCACCTGCATACTACGACGACAACTCTGCGGCGCCCTCGTCCGACCCGTCAGGAGAAGATGCTTATGCCCGTCGCATGCGTCTGTCGCAGCAGCAGTCTGACGCCGTGCCGCCGCCACCCCCGTCGGTCACAGATGACTATGTACCTCCGCCTCCGCCCCCGCCAGCTGGTTCACCACCAGCTCCGCCGAGCTATCAGGGTGCTACCATCTCTGCGCCTCCAGTCCGATACGCGGCCGCCACTATATCTGCGCCTCCAGTCCGGTACGAGCGTCCTGACGTCCAGATGGAAGATGCAGACAACGAGCCCGCCCATGAAGAACGCCCAGCCAAACGCGCCAAGATCAGCAAGGCCGAAGCTATGATGAACAAAATGGGTTACAAGAAGGGTCAAGGTCTTGGCAAGAACAACGATGGCGTCGTTACCCATCTGGAAGTCAAGAAGCGCAGGGTTCCTCAGGGCGCAGGCAATCTCGACGCCAACGGCAGAGTCCAGTCTCAACAGGTCTGGGATGTTAGTGGCGGTATGCGTATCCAGAAAGACGAGCCCAGCAAGTTCGGCGACAAATCAAGTGTCGTAGTCACATGGGGTTGCGTCGACGGTGTAGACTGGGACGCCAACGCCGAGCGCAACGACGGCGGTATCCGACAAGACATGGGCGAGGCATTCGGCAAAAAGGTAAGGCTCAAGCCGTTGCCGTCAAGGTACACATGCTAACAGAATTCAGTTCGGTGGCGACGTCGAGCGTATCCAACTGGACGAGAGCAACAAGGATGGCGTAGTCTACATCCAGTTCAACTCCCCGATGGCCGCCCTTAACGCCGTGAACCGCTTCGACGAAGGATGGGAGTTCAGAGGCAGGAAGATCCGCGCCCAGTACTACGACGAGCGCAAGTTCCACTCTGGCATCTACGACTACTAGAAGCCACTGCTCTGATCAGTGTCGGCCTGTCGAATTCGCGTGTCCTAGTTTTTAGCCTTCGAAGGGTCGTTGGAGTATTCCATTGGTGTGATGGACAGAAATGACGGCAGGGAGGATATCAGAGGTTGGAGCATGTGGCACCGCTGGTGTGGATCTGGATACGCTTGAAGGGCAGATGTGTATGACTATATGGATTGGGGAGGGGTCTCGTGCTCATCTCTTTAAGAGATTAGAGCTTTGAGTATCTTCCTGGTTGCTTTACAAGAAGCATTATACTAGGATATGCCTGGCCTCAGCTCATGGTGTATCACCATGACATATGAAGTCCGTATTCACAACACAAGGTCTGCAAACATGTGATGTTTAGATTTCCCCACTCGAAACTTGACAAGCATATCCGATGATAAAATCTCTTAAGGCAGCAAACGGGATATCGTTATCGTATCGTCTAAAAGGAGCTACGCCGCAGTCTCTGCACTCCTACTCGTACAGAAGTATAACATGTCCCCCCCAATCTAATATCAGACTCCAAGATTCGCCCGCAACTAACCCATGTCTCTAATGCGAGGTACGCCCGACTCCAAGGTATATATGCTTCTTCGTCCACTTCTCAATCACTCTTTTACTCGCCGCCGTCCCTCCAGCGCTAGCTGCTTAAGCATTCCCAGGCTTCTCATCGGTGTCGATATGCCAGACAACGTAGTTGGGCAATCCGTATACGCCGTAGCCTGCGCGCTTGGCCATCTTGGCAAAGCCTTCTGTCTCGGCTTGGTTTTCGAAGGGGTAGCAAGGGAAGTTTACGCCGGAGCGGTGGACGTCTGCTTTTACGATGATGTTTACGCCGCCGATGCCGTCGAGGGGTATTTCTTCGTCTTTGTCGGCGCGCCAGTCGCCCATTGTGGCCATGTACTTGCGGTTTGTGGGGTATTGCTTGTAACCTGTGGGTGTGTGAGCTGATGTCGAGGGAGGAAATGTGGAGGGCAGGGAAAGTACCTTCCGCGAGGACAATGTCTTTGTCGAGCGTGGAGGCAAGCTTTAGGCCTTCAGGGGATTCTTGCCAGGAGTTGTAATCGACTGGGTCTTGTTAGTGGGGATCGCGGAATCGAGTGGGGTCAAGACTCACAGCGCCCTTCGATGTCGACCATCTTGCCATTCTCCTCCTTGTACCTGTGGAACCAGATGTCTGTGTGCTGTTAGTGCGAATCTTTAGGGCCTACATCCGCAAGACGTACTAGGAACGAGGACATCCCGATCATGCGCCACAAAGTCCTCGATGATCTTGGACGGACTGTCGACGATGTCTACATCCCTCCAGTATACCCAGCTGTGCTCTGGTTTCAAGGCAGTGTAAAGTAGGTAGTTCCTGGCCTTACCCAGCGCCTTTCTCCGTGGACCTTGTGCCTCAAAACTGTGTCTATCCTCTACGCTTTGCGAGAGCGTGACACCGAAATCTTTCTCAACAATCATGGTCGACCTGAAAGCTACTTCGGGGTTGTTTTGGACCCTTTCCAATTCCTTTGCCAATGCTGCCATGGTATCGTCCGTTGTGTCGCCAACCAGAAACGCCAGATCGATCAGCTCGTGGGGATAAGTGAGTGATGTGAGAAGGTCGAAGTGTTTCGCGAGGTAGTATGAGGCATCGCGGAGCGGAGTGAGGATCAGAACACGCTCCTTGTTCTTGGCTGCGTCAATGGTCGAAGTGACGCCGTTCAGATCGACGTGCTGGATTTCGGTGGCGTTGACCTCTATTGGTTTGTGGTGGTTGAATATCACGGGGGTGTTTAAGTGCGCGTGCCAGTCTTCGTTCTCGTTCGCTGTCATGTGCATTGGGGGTTTCGAGGGGCCGAAGCAGTAGAACCTGGGACAGTATGATTAGCGATTGCTCCATGTAACACATTGTGAGACGTGGCATACCTCTGCATCTCCCCAGCTGCTGACCCCATGGACCGCCATAGCAGCACAATTGCTGTGACCAAACCAATGGAGATGAGGAAGCGTGGGTTCCGTACTGTGCTTATGACCTGTCTTGATCGTGGCAGGCGGGCTTTGGCAGCCTTCCACGAGTATCCTTTGCCCGCAAGCATGTTGAGTCGGTAGGATCCCGCGTGTTCCTTCTCCACCTCTTCCCCTCTGGCCTGTGATATGCGTATCGATGAGCTACGCGCTCGGACGCTATCGGTATTGCTGGTTTCCCTCTGTGAATGGAGCGGCGGCGATTGCGACTGTGGCCTCTCCAGTTTGGCGGTTGAGAGCGCCCGGGCGCGCGACGTTTGGGGTGTGGACTAAATGTTGCTGGTGACGTCGCAGCGAGGTCGGGGGGAAGCAGCGGCGGAAGCGACAGACGGTAATGACTAGTGAAAGCAGGGTCCTGACTTGCTGCACAGTGGGACACACGAGGGAAGCGACGAAAGGGGTGAACGACAGGCGCAATTGCGTTGCAGAAGCAATTCGTTCAGTACAGATTACCGTTGAGCGCGACGAGCATGCGAATGACGCTAAGTGCAGATCAATCGCGATAGTGCCGCTGATGACGACGCCTCGGAAATATGATAGACGGTAATTCTCTCATAATTCACCGGAGACCACAACGAAGTGCCAATGTTACAAGGTCAGCCTAGAACGTTGCTCAATATACTTGTTCCGTAGCGATTGGGCCCTGCGTGCGTGCCTTCCATTTTCTTGGGTAACCGCACGTGAAAGCATGTGCTGGGAACACCAAACCGGCGGCGCCCCCGGCTCCTAACAAAGAAGCTGCGTGGTACAGAATGTCGTGCATGGGACATGTCTGCGATATGTACGAGAGAAGCTCACTCGTTTACCCACATCATCTATTATACGAACTTAGTGACTGCGGCCCGCACTTTAGAGCCCGCTCTCCGTCTTACCACCCATAACTGAAGGGATGCCTGAACTAGGTATTCGAGACATGAAAGCCTCGTCTTAGATATTCAAGAGCCGAAATAGAGTTCAGGTATAAACGACAATGCGGTATGGAATATTCTACTTGGAATGCATGGACGTCGTTGCAGGTGCGCTGCCAACTAGCGGCGCAAGACAGTCTCAGAAGGTATGGGATCAAGTTATGCGGGAAGATGGATTGAGCTGAGCTCCTGTACCACATTCGACAGAAGCCCTAGCTGTTCTTCGAGCGCTTGCCCTTGCACTTGTCAGTTAATTTTGGCAACACTATGACATGATCGATGTCCGTCGCGTCAATAAGGTCAAAGCTCATGCGCCAATACCCACCACTGTTGGCGTTTCATCCTCCTTTTGAGAAACACTGTGAAGGCTTGATGAGACGACATGGACAGACATGACACATTTGAAAGCTCCGTTCGGCGAAAAGCAAAGTTCAAGTCATAGGCGGTGAGGCTCGCAAACCTTGGAAGGCCTCAATGCGTGACGTAGGATTTCCAGACAAGCACATGGTAATTTCAACACATCACAAGAAAACGCAGAGCAGATTTAAGAAAGACTGTATGCCACTATCCCAAATAAAGCAACTCCTCCTGCAATTCTGCACACCGTGTCGCGGGGCAGACATATATGTACTGCGAATTAACAGGCTGCTCGACCCTCGTAGCCAAATGATACATTCAATTGTTACATGCTGAACCATGAAACCGTGCCCGATGCCCCTTCAGTCCTCAAATGCTGAACTCCTGCGTCAGCGCCTGTTCGCTTGATGCTATACGCTATCAAAGAAAGTCAGGTGGGGGTAGTCTATGCAATTATGATGGAACGCCAGCGTCATAAGCTTTTTAGAGAAGGAGAACAGCGGCCATGGCGGCGAGGCCAAGGGCGCCGTTGACAGCGCTGAGGGTGGTGGCAGCGCCGGTCTTGTCGTCACCGTCACCTTGCTTGGTACCCTTGTGGCCCTCACCAGCGGGGTCGATGAGCTTGCCCTCGCACCTGTAGCCACCCTCGATGAGCTTCTTGTCCTTGAGGGGCTTGTAGGTCTTGCAGGTCTCGGTGACGTTGTCAGTGGACTGGAGGTTGAAGGCACCGGAGACGCTGTTGAGCTTGGGGGTGGTAACGCTGGCAGTTGTTAGCAAGGCATGTTGTACAGCGAATACGAGGCAAACTTACTCAGTGAAGTTACCGCTCATGTCGAAAGCTCCACCGATGCTCTTAAGGACAGGGTAGCCATCAATCTCGATGAGCTTGGAGTTGTTGGCGATCTGGAGGTTGCCGGAGATCTTGGTGAGCGCCGGGAAAGAGACGTTGGACAGGTTCTCGTTAGCGACGAGGGCAACAGCCTCGCCGACGGAAGTAAGGTTGGGAGCGGAGAAGGACTCGAAACCGTTGTTGTAGAGACCGAGGGAGCCGTTCAGGCGCTCGAGGGAGGGAACTGAGACGGAACCGCAGAAACGGAAGGTCAGGTTGCTAGCCCAGATAAGGTTGGGCAGCTCGACCTTGACGGCCTCGTTGTTGTCGGCAAGAGTCAGCGACGTGGAGACGTTGCCGAGCTGCATGGAGATCTCATCTATGTAACCGTTGTTTGCGATGAAGACAGTGTCGACCTCCTCAATGTTGATACCCTTGAGGGAGCGGAGAGCGGTGTTCTGGATGTCGACCTTGTTGGCCTTGGTGACCTCGCCAGTGAAGCCAATCTCCTGGAGAGCGGGCAGGGCGTTCCACTTGATGGAGTCGATGGCCTTGAGCTTGGGGAAGTTGACGGCGTTGAGACGGGTCAAGTCGTTGAGCATCATCTCTCCGTCGAGCTCCTCGAGGTCGCTGGCGCTGATCTGCTTAAGCTCGGTCGCAGTGTCGGCAATCAAGTCACCCTTGATCTTCTTGACGCCGGGGAAGGAGATGTCGTCGGTAGTACCAGTCGCAATGGCGATGTTACCGGAGAAGGTTGAGCAGGAAGCGATGGCGCTGGCGTCACCGGCATTCTGGATGGTGGTGGTGGCGGAGACACTGCAGGCAGCTGGGGTGTTGTCAGTCAATGTTGACGCGGTCTGATGTTAGAAGGCATACCGTACGCGCCGCTGGCAGCAGCCAGGGCCGGGATGGCGATCTTCATCATGGAAGGCATTTTGTGTAGTGCAAGTGGTGTGGTAACTGGGAGGAAAAGTCAGCGGGCGCGTCCACGAGGCGACTGAGAAATGTGGACTGGCAACACGGACCTGGGATATTAAGACTGCTCGTTCCGGTTTCAGTTGTGCGGGTGCTGCGGGCTGGTTGTCGAGCGTGGAAAGATGCTGGAGCGAGGGGAAGAATTAACAAGTAAAGCAGGCAGTATTAAATAGAGTAGTCCCAGAGACGCGATCAAGAAGGCGCGGTCGTCGGTAGCGAGTGTGGGTGAAGACTGAGAGAGAAAGGGCAGGAGGGCATTCTAATGGGAGCAGGCGCGAGAAAAGGGGAGCGCGGTGGTGCCAGTCCGGGCAGCCGCTAATGACGCTAGTGAGGCCGGGTGGAGATCATAGGCGGCCAGAGCGTGCCCACCATCATCGATCAAGCAAGCAAGCCAGAGTGAATGTTGCAAGCGGGCCTGGGGCCACGCACTGGTTGCTGGTGCAGATGGTTTCGCCGCCTGCGCGCGACGACACCGCCAGCAGTGCCGTGGATGCTGCACGCTCGTGGCTACCCGCATCGTGTTGCCATGACTGCACCACGGCGGCCGTACCGAGCGCGCGGACGGAGTGGTTTGACAGGCGAGGGCTACCACAGCTCTGCATCCATTATCCATGATGCCTCCTCGCCGCCCGTCGCCCGTCGCCTGCCACCGCACGCTGCTTGTCGCTCTTAGCTTCACGTGCCGAGCACGCTGCTCCCAATTTCAAGCTCTGAACCCTCTGCCTGCCCTGATAAGCACCTTGCAGCGTCCGCAAACAGCAGCCTCTCATGCGTGAGCCTCAACAACAGGGGTGGCGTCTGGATCGCCGCTCTGTCGCCCTAGGAGACGGCCGTCCGCTACTGTGCCCGCACCATTCCGCTGCTCCCCAACGTCTCCATCCGTCGTCGACGGACCTGTTAGTTTTGCTGGTAACCGCTCACTACGCGGCAATGCGGCACCTTCGCTCCATGCCCGCCCATCCAGAGTCTTCTTTTGCCACTGTCTGGCCGACACGAAACACAACAAGCACCGTGGATTATTACGCGGCCTTTTACTATATCCGCCACCCCTGTCCAATGGTTTCAATGCGGTTACACCCTTGATGGGCCAGACCCGAGTTAGGTATAGCGCAGCCGTTGCAATCTCATGAGATGCGAACCCCAACAGCGGTTATAATTACACCACGACCTTGCGCGCTGGAGCTTCATTGCTGCTTTCGGCCATGTGCACTCGCCTCTCCTTTATATCCATATCGCCCCAACTTTTGCATTGCGCCTCATTTCGTTATTCTCGTTCTCCAGACGGCTGTTGCGATGAACCATCTCGCTTATCGTCCACCCCAAGCGACAGCCTCACCTTCGATCCTTCCTGCCAAGCTTATTGCTTGACGCGCATTGATTGACCTCTCATTTCCAGCCTGGGGCTCCAGAGGTCCACTTGCGCCGCACGCACAACGTCATGTTTCCTGCCATGACGTCGGCAGTTACAATTGTTTCAGTCTCGGATTTTTTCTAGAATGGTCCACCACCTCCTACAACGAAGAAACTCAACAGTCGCACTGCCGTGCAGACGAACACACAAGTAACAGTCAATAGATGTCTAAGGTAATGTAGAATTGTGAAACGATTCATCCTCCTCTGAGAGCTAGGTGTTCGAGTCTTCCATCGATGGGCTGAAGTCATCAACTCTAAATATTAGTCCACTTTGCCGACCTCACAGATGCCCGTGGTCAATGTCGTTTCGTTGAGCTTACTTTTTACATACAAGGAGCGAGCGCTGCAGCCTTCCTCATTCGCGCCGCTTTTCGCTTCCGACCTCATCTTGCGGCAGTACTGAAATAAGCCTTTCTGGCCGATTAGTGGGTCCGTCTCTGATCCCTCCACAATTCGCGACTTCGAACATCATGGGCATTTGCGACATCGTACATCAGTAACATTTCACTTTCGAGGGGAACACGAAGCCGAGTATACGAACATGTTTGACCTAGTTTCTTAGTTTATGCGTTTGCGGGGTCTTACTGACAGTTCACGCATACAAACTTTGCGCCAGTGTTCTGGTGAACCAAACATTTGCTGGGTCATCAGCAGAGGCTGCTCTTGTTTCGGTCCTCTCACATCACTCCAATTTACTACAACATATTTCTCGACCTGCCTACATGCGAATCTCTTGCGGGACATCATTGCCCACATGAAAGGGCTCTGTGCACCATACATTGGCATTTTCTGTCTCGATACTGAGTTTCTCCAGCATTTCATCCCATGCCTACACAGCAACAACAGTTTGTAAATAATCGTGGCGAGAGCTTCGCCACTGGAAGCAAGCCACAATCTGTTGCATACCAACGCAGTAGCCAATGTCGAGCGTTGCTATATAATACACCTTGTCCATCCACGATGGATGTAGTCTACCGTCCTCGACCCACATTGCATCTCCACCAAACAGATCATCGACTCCACTACAACACATAGGCCTCATACTGTACATGCGTATTCCACTGCAGTGACCAACGTTTCTCCATAGGAAAGCTATTCCCGACAATCAAGTCTTTTGCAACACATTAACGTCCACATCGGCAATTCGCCACATGTACCACATAAACAACGACCTGGCAGAGGAGAATATTAGTTTTGTTGCCATTGAAAGCTTGCACTGGAGTTTGACGTACCTGTAAGGCGAGAACTTGGAAGCCATATCGAGCATTTCCTGCTCCGTCATGTATCTGCATGGCGTCCGTTAGTCCATGTTACACTGATGTGTGAGGGCTTGATGAACAAAAACTTACTTCCACTTCCCACCTTTACCCTTCAGTTTATTCACATCGCGGCCCGCGTACACGGCCATACCCCGTCTGCAAACACATCAGTCACATTATCCATCAAAGAAGCATACGCTGATCTCTCAAGCGCACAAAACTCAACTCACTGTACACCCAAATCTCCAGTCGCGAAAACATCCATCCTCTTCAACCCAAAGCAAGCAAACATCTCGACACTCCATCGCCCCAAGCCCCTCACCGCTACTAGCTTCTCGATGAGCTCTTCGTCGCTGGCACTAACCAGCATCTCGGCTGAGAGTTCGCCAGAAGCGAATTTCTCGGCTAGGCCGTAGATGTACTCGGCTTTGCGCTGTGAGAGACCTGCTGTACGCAGCGTTGCGATGTCCTTTGTGAGGACCTGAGTGGGCGTTGGAAAGGACGGGTGGGTGTCGGGGAAGAGGGCGGTGAACTTTGCGCGGATGGATGATGCGGCTTGGCCTGATACCTGTAGGGGATGGTTAGTTTTGCATGTTCATTCTAAAGCCTTCTTTGTATATGACTTGCGACGGTGTGCTCCAGACTCTATCTACCAGCTCACTCATATCACTATCCACATACCTGCTGTCCAATAATCCCCTTCCCCAGCGCCTCAAACGGCCTCACCACCTCCCTCAGCCCCTCCGGACTAAAAATCCCACATTGATGCCCTCGCACCACCTTTTCCAGTTTAGGATCCGTCTTGATAAGAAAGTCCTCTGCTTCTTTCAACAGATTATCGATGTTCGTGCTCGCGGGTGGAATGGCACCAACGTCTGGTGGAACAAGTTCCTTTGCTTTCCTTTTCTTGGCTGGAGAAGGGTCGGTGGGTTTCGCGGGGGAGGATGCGTAGGCTTGCACTACGTGGGATCCGTTGGGCGTGGCTAGGTTGGCGTTTGTTGTGTGGGGCTCTGCTGGACGGGTGGTTGGATCTGAAGGTGAGAATGTGGGGGCTGAGGAGAAGATGCTGGCACCCGCAGGTGTGGGTGTGAAAGGGGGTGGGTTGAGTGGTGATTCTGATGACGCTGCTGATTTTGATGCTGTTTTACGCTTCTTGGGGAGCGGTGTCGCAGGGAGCGTTGAAGTTGAATCTGCCGAGTCTACGACTTTGTCTTCGTTTGTTTTTCCATTCGCAGTAACATTACTCTTCGTCTCGTCCGATGTTGGCGCAGATGTTGTTATGGTTTTGCGCTTCTTCGTGGGTACACTCGCCTTGCTAGCTTTCTCATACTTTGCAACACCATTCTGAACTTTGGCATCTGACGGGGCTTGTACAATACTGCTGGCGACGCGAGCAGAACGTCTCAAAGACATGGTGTGAGGGTTGTACAGGCCGTTAACCGTTCTGGTGAATGGGATAGTCTGACGTCATAGGGTTAAGAATGGGACAGCTGCGAGACTGCGACAACGTACTCTTTGCTTCAAAACTCTTATTGCAATCATGAAAACGGGTCAATGATTGTGCATTGTTAGTTGCGCAAGTGGGGAGCCTGACGCGATGCGCGGGAAGCTATTCTTGAGCTGACGCCTGGGCACATGACAGCGTGGCGCTGACATATCCGGAACCCTGACATTGCGCATCTGTCGTATGCGAGAGGATCGGCATATCACTCGCTCTATATAGAAACATGGCGAGGTGCAAAAAAGCTTAATCGAGTACACGAAATCCTGCGAATTTGCAGGTATCCTCCTGTTCGAGCATTTAGTTGTGGTGACCAAGGACGGAATAGTAACTTCGGATTCCCGTAGTCGCTCTCCCCTTTCCAAGAGCAAATGCTATAACGTACTGCAAGTTCGGCATTGGCATGCAGAAATGGTACTCATTTCTTGAATCTGAGATAGTTGTTCAAGTGAATTTCTCCCGCGTCTTTCAGCCGGTCATGTTCTATCTACCATCACGGCAATTCCATGTCTTCGGTCTTAGTCGTGCAGTAGCTCATCACTTCATGCCTGACGATTCCTATGAAGTGCATAGAAGGTGCATGTCATTCATCATTTTCCGGTTGTATCTGTGCGTTGCTTTCCGAAGCCAAAACCAGGCGTCATGCAATGGCCGCCTCCCCGATAAGTCGTTTTCCATGGATTGCGAGACGAATGCCCGCGGCTGAGCACGCGCGCATTCGTAAAAGCTCTTGAAATCATATTGGAAAAAAGAAACGTATTTCCAGGCGCAACAGAGGGGAGTCCTGTACGAAATGTGTTGGTATGGTACAATCTATTGCGCAACCTCAGACTCGATCCACCAAGCTCCAATTGATTCCCCCAGACTCGGTATATACATTCTAGTGTCCGGTGGCCTGGGCGGCGTTCTTCTGCCTCTTCTGGATGACCATGGCCTCGAGGTCCTCGCGCTCGGCCATCTCGGACTCGATCTCTGTGATGAGCTCGGCGAGGTATGGTGTGTCCTTTTGCATTGTCAGCATCTGGTATTCGGGTTCGAAGCGATATCCCTACATCCTCGGGCTTAGTCCACTCCTCCTTGGGCAGAAGCTGGTGGGACATGGAGAGCTGCCGCAGATTAGCCACATTTGCCATGTCCTGTATATCTTGTTCGGCAGTACCTGGAAAGCTCGGCGCAGACGGAAGACACGGTCGTAGGCCTCCTGCGGTCGGAGACGCTTCAGGGCGGTCTGAACTACGTCGTTCTCCTCGGGGAGCAAGTCATCGGCCCTGCATCACAAATCCCGTCAGCCCATCATTCCAGAATCGGCCATATTCTCCACCGCCTCCTTCTATGTTCGTGTATACACCGCGTCCGAATCGGGGCTCCGTACCTCAGGCCGAGCTGCCTGTAGCCGGCGGCGTTGCAGTACCAGTTGGCGAGCGGCTTCATCCAGCGCTGCAGCCACGGGCGCTTCATGATATAGGGGGCGAGAGACGGGGCAGACATGATTGCGGGTGTTCGACGGCGGATCGGAGGGGTCGAGACGGGTGCTGTCGTCAATTGCAGTTTTGACGGTCGGAGGTGGTGAGGTCGTAATGCGAAAGAAGCGAACGCCAATAGGCCGGCGGGCAGCGCTTGGCCCGCCGCAGGCCTTGGTCTTAATCAGCGGCCTGTCCCCACCCGCCAGAGCAACTTCACTCGTGCTCCAACCTAGCTCTGACGTCTGCCCACAACCGCCCTCTCACACCCGGCTTCCGAGCGCATATCCTGGCACGAGGCCCGCACGCGACTGAACGCTTTCACCACGACTCCCTCACTGCCCGTCCGCCTGTCAATGGAGCCGAACAATCGCTAGTCATCGTGTTACTCAAGTGCTGCGGGGTTTCCGCAACACTGAGGCACCGCACAGGGGACGACGGCCTGTATGCGCCCACCCCTCTCGCCCCGCCCTCTGATTCAAGCTCTCTAACAAGTCGGCCATGGCAGTACCCCTCATGTCGACACACGAACCCGCGCCGCCGTCCCCGCCTAACGTTCCCGACCGGTATGCGCCTTCCGCCGTGACAGTCGAACCGCGAGACATGTCCACCCCAAATCAGCAGCGCACCTGGAGCTCGCCCGTCGCCGCCCTCGCCGTCAGGGTCTCCAAGCTCCCCGACAGCTCCGTCAATGCTCTGTGCGGAGCGTCTGCCGGAGTTGCTTCGGGCATAGTGACGTGCCCGCTCGATGTCATCAAGACCCGCCTGCAGGCGCAAGGCTCTTTCCGCCCCAGGACATACACCGGGCCAACGCGCACAGTATACAAAGGCCTCACTGGTACTGCGCGAGTCATATGGATCGAGGATGGTATCCGCGGCCTGTACCGAGGACTCGGGCCCATGCTGCTTGGGTACATTCCAACCTGGGCCGTCTACATGAGCACTTATGAATCGACGAAAAATGTTCTCTATCCTCAGATGGGTTAGTAATATATATGGGCGCCTGATTTCTTTTGCTGACCAGATTGATGTCACAGAGAACAAATGGCTTGCTAGGACCATCGCCTCGTTGTTTGCTGGTGGCTGCTCGACGCTAGTCACCAACCCCATATGGGTCGTCAAGACAAGACTCATGTCCCAGGTCAGCGCCCGCGCATCTCCCGAACACCGGCCGCCATGGCACTACACCAGCACCTTTGACGCCTTTCGCAAAATGTACCTCAAGGAAGGCATTGCCTCCTTCTACTCGGGCCTTACACCTGCGCTTCTTGGCCTCACCCACGTCGCTATTCAGTTCCCGCTATACGAGTTCCTCAAGATGAAGTTTACTGGCCTGGAAATGGGCCAGACAGACAGCAAGACTGAGGATGTGCATTGGTTTGCTATTGCACTGGCAACAGTCTTGAGTAAGATGACGGCGACCTCGGCGACATATCCACACGAAGTTTTACGCACGCGTCTGCAAACACAACAACGTTCGCTGCCCTCGCACTCCGATAATAATGTATCGTTTCGAGGAGGCCAGCACGACCGCTTTCATACCCGCCCTCCTGGCACGGCTTCGTCGGATGGTATGATAAACCTACCCCGCTATCGCGGTATCTTGCGAACATGCACAGTAATCCTCCAGGAAGAGGGATGGAGAGCCTTCTACAACGGAATGGGAACTAACATGGTCCGTGCTGTACCTGCTGCAGTCACGACCATGTTGACATTCGAGTCGTTGAAAGCCGTCCACCAGAAACTGAAGAACGAGGGTAGGAAGATAGAGAACGAGGTCGAGTGACGGTAAATATCTGCGTTTCGTCTCTCAATGCACAGGAACCGATCGGCATCATTACCGGGCGTTTAGTCATGGGTTAGGAGTGGAAATATCCCAGTGAGCACTCCTGTTCTGTTTGTTCATACGTTTGTACGCACAGGGCAGCATTTTCGGGCACTGTCAGCATCAAAGCTTTGGCGTTTGTAGGGCAATATGGTTGATTTCCTATAGGCTGTCGCAAGTGCGAGCAGATTTAGCACTTGTTTGAGAGGCACCATTTACATGATTATCTAAATATACTACTAGGAGAGCATTGCTTCTAACAGGTGCATTGTTGCCAGGTCTCCTGAACAAAGCATGCCAACAGGGCGGTCAGCATCGCAAACGCAGCGCCGCATACGCTGAAGTCATGAGCACCGCCAATAACGGTGAGTTGACGTGTCTACATTCTTCAAGTGAGCGAAGCCCCATTCGCTGAGGTTGGAATTGACAAACGCCCACGCCACTCGCCCTGGTTCCGCGGTCATGCAGGCGCACCCTTCCTAAAGTGCACATGCTTCACGCGTTAGACTTCACACCCTTTGCTAGGCTATATACCTTGCATGTTAATCGTGTCCATTGTCTTGGCCTTTCTGCCGGCACACCATCATGATTCCGTGTCCCGCAGAGCCGCATATAAGCCCACCGCCCATACCTGTCCGCAGCCAACTACGACACGGTTCAGCATATCAAAAGAGGCTGCGCGCTATCATTTCTGAGCATACGAATGCAACTAGTGTTCCATGGTCTCCCGCCTCACATATCCTTTTCGACGAACTTGACCGGGAGTTGACAGAAACAGAACAGAGACTGGTCAGCGTCAACTTGGAAGGAAAGGACATGAGTGACAAGAGAGAGTGTCTGCTCTGGGATGATTGGGAAGGGAGCGATACATCGACTGAAAGAGGGCTCAAAAGTGACAGTGGTGGTGCTCCGGGAGACGGCTGCTTCAGTGAACTCGAATATGAAGCGAGCGATGGAGACAACTATTCCGAACCATTGCGACTAAGTGAGAGAAGCGGGGATGCTGTGGAGCAGATAGTGGTGCAAGGGCGCGTGCCGGGACAACAAGGAAGTCGCGACGGCCCACCTTCTGCCATCCACACTTATCACACAACGCGCTCTGAGCACAGCTCACCAGCCTCTGACTACAGTGTCGAGACGATGGATACGAAAGTGTCCGACTGGCTGGCACAAGGGTTCCATACCTCTGAGCTTCAGGAACCGGATCCTCCACGACAGGTCTCCAGCAACTCTGGTCGCCCCTTCCCTCCCAGACACGCTGCCCTCTCACTTTTCCCACCAACGTCCCTGTCGACCGGTAACAAAGAGTATACACCACCCAGCAGCCCTTTTGCTCGACCTGCTTGCCCGGTGTCCCCATTGAATAACGGAAGAGATGTTTATGGCAACTACATACCTTCAAACAAGAAAGACTACTTCGCCCCGCAGTCTCCTCCAATGTCGCCCAATATGCAGGCCATCCCCGAAAGCCGAGTCTCTTTAGATCAGGGTCGATCGCCACCCATGGTGCGTCTCCGTGGTGGTGGTTGGAATTTGAAAGGACTCTGGAAGACACCTGATACTGGAGGTTCTGATCAAAGCCCTGGTTCAACTTCTATGCCACATCTTCCTGGCAAGGATGCTATTGTGCAGGACTTCCCTACAATCAATCAAGCTGTGCACCCGGAAAGTCAGGCGGCGCGAAGTGTGCGATCGCACTTCTCCACAACTCGCAATAATGACTATACAAGGACAGCACAAGGACTGCCAGCCAGATCATCGCCTATTGACACTAGACGACATGGTCAATTCCCCGTTGGAGGGGGCGACGTCAGGCCAGGCTCGAATACGCCAGACTCTGCAGGCACGGACGATAGCTCTGTTCCCCGAGCTCGTGCTGATGCAGTCTTGTATCAGTACTTTGGGGCTCAGCTATCCCCACTCGTACCAACATCCCCGGAGATGACCCCATTTACCGTTCGAGCACATCATACAACTCATGGCGGAGCTGATGTACCAGTGATGAATGGACACCGCTCGCCTCGTATCGACCAGGCTCTCGCTCAACTCAATTCTCGAAGTGCGCTTTCCCCTCAGAATGACGATGCGCGTGGCTCTACAAGCCCCTCACAACCGGAAACGAAGACTGAATATAGGCCATGGGATGCTGTAAGATCGCAGGAGACTTCGAATATTGATGGCACAGCTCAAAGCCATGTAATTAGTCCGAGGGACAAGAAAAGATGGGATAGAAATAACCCTCCTCCGCCACCAAGACTCCCTCCGCCGAATCCACCCAGATTTCTGCGAACTGATCCTCCCGATGAAGATGATGACGATGATGCCTCCGAATACACCGACGATAGCCATCCAATTTCCTCCGTGGTAACCGCCAATATGGGGCATGATCAGCTAATTGACCTTCTGGATCTGAATAAGACCGATGTGTACAGAAGGGTTGAGCGTGAGCGCGAGGTTCGACGTATACAAGCACAGCGAGATTGGCACGAGGAAGCAGATCGTAGACGCGATGTAGACGTCAGGCAGCAGCAGCAGGATGTACTGGGATCGCGAGAGCCTGATCTGGACACTATCTCACCGGACGACAGCGTCACTGCAGTAATGCGGCGCCAGCAAATCGAGAGACGGCATGATTTGCAGCGCCCGGGAGCTGTGGGAGATTATCGCCCTACCAGCTCACCGACACCTTCGCAATATCTGCCTCGCCACGGTCCTATCACAGCTAAAGCTAAGGTCATGCCCCGACAGCAAAGCGATCGCATTCACACGATCGGCTACCCGTCTGTTGTGCCAGCCCCAGCAGCCTTTGAGCCAGCTTCCATCAAGCGCAAGCACTCCTTACAAACAGTCCTCTCCAAGGCAGGAAAACTCACACGCCTGATCCTCGCTGCTCCTTCGGATCCCAAGTACAAGACGTATTCACAGCGACAGCCTCCGGTAAAGCAGTCGGGAATGAGTGCCGATGCGACTGGGTGGCCAAGAAGTGGAAAAGCCTCTTCAGCAAACCATGGGATGTTCATGTCAACTCCGGCACCACAACAAAGGACTATATTCAGCCGCGATCGGCCGCAAACTAGTGGGGATGATGGGAAGAAGTCGGACAGCAGGGGTTGGGAGCATCCAAGAGGCAGGAGGGCGAAGAAAGTCGAGAAGGTGGAGACTAAGAAAAAGAGAGGGAGGTGGGGAAGAAAAACAGATGATGAGACGTCCACTGGAGATCCTCAAGTCATCGACTTTGCGTCTCAAGACGCTGCTCGGTTGAAAGGTGCTACACGGCTTCAACACCCGCCTCGCGCACGTTCGCCATCACCAAAAGCTCTAACGCGAGCCGCTGAGCCTCCGATTGTTCCTGTTTCCAACTCTTCCACGTACCACCAACCGGAACCCACTTTCACCCCCAGCGACGCAGCAGGTACACCGCAAGCAAGATTCGGTCCACCAGATCGCGAGGGGAAGTTATACGTCCGCCGCCGCGATGGAGAGGTCCTACCATTCAATCCCGCACTGGGATATCCGTACCACTCACGTCTCAACACCTACTATGACCACAAAACGGTAGATGCCACAACGATGGCCTGGCTGCAAGGCATCCGCGCGCAAACCGATGCAATTCCTCATCCCATGATCAACATGCGAGGCGGCGACGGTAGTATATCTTCCGAACTTCGTTCCGCGCATGGAGAAGCGAGCAGTCTGGCATCGCACCACCACCTCCTAGCGTCAGCGGCAATGAGTCTGGATAGTGGCGACGAAACAATCGATAGTACCGATATAGACGCCCTACTCATGTCGTCCATGCATCTCAGTTTGGGCCAGGTTACACACGAAGCTATTGCTGCAGTCAACGGCACCCATGGAGACGGAGAGGACAGAAGGCCTAGTTGTGATGAAGCACACATACGATCGAGCTTTAGCACTGATTCGACAGTGGAGCTCAGGCGGGAGAAGAAGGTCAAGGAGAGTGCCTGGCGGAACGAGGACCAAGCTAGGGCTATGGCTATGGCTATGCATGGTTTTGGGTAATGGTACCCAAGCGTGGGAATTTGTCAAAAGGAACGAAGGGGGCGATGATGGGTCATTATATATGAAAATATCCTCGTGTGGGGGGAATATGGCTCTTCATGGTTTTCCGTGGTTACAATCAACTGACAAGGAAGCTCAGTCACGATTCCACATGCATATCTGCGACAAAACCTCATACAAATCTATATAACATTCCAAGAACGCCTCATTCCTGCCAAAAAAATAGTGCCCTTGTTATACAGAGTTGAGATGATATCCAAAAGAACGCCATTCCATGCTCACCATCCCCATAAAATCATCAATAATCGCAGTGATTATAGTCATAAAGCGAGCCCATACCCGCCGCCGTAAGCGCAAAGTCAACCGTCTCGCTCCTATCCCAAAAGTACTCGCGCATCCACGTCGACACCATATCGAGAGCCGAAACGGCCGAGTTGCTCGACCACACTTTTTCGTGGCGGGCCCAGGAGCCATGCTGCCACAGCGTGTCGGGATACTGTTGCTGCAACATAGGGAGTAGCGATCTGGGTGCTGCGGCTCGTGTGCCGTGTAAGATGCCCGTTTGGACGAGGGGATAGATCCCCGAGGCTATGCTCATGATGGCAATGAGATTGGGGTTTAGACATTGCGAGGTGAGGAAGGAGGTAGCTTCTACCGGCATTGCGGTCGCTGAGAAGGAGCCGGGGATGACGAGGATGTCGAATTGAGGCGCATTGTCAAACGAGTTCTAGTTAAAACGTCAGTCACAGTACGCGAGAAAAAGAAGTTGAAGCGAATAGTGGGTAAGGGGCTCGTTGTTGACCTTTACCTCCCTGCCAGACTTGTCAGAGATGACTACTTTATAAAAGTGTAGTCAAGACCAGGCGAATCCAGCATCGACCAAAAAGGGTGGCTCTTCTTGGCCAGAGGAGATGGCTGTTTGGAAGGGTATGGATGGATAGATGGGTGGGCTGGGTGTTGTCGTGTCGATTCGTGGGTTCGATACGGAGCAATTCGAAGCTTTAGCTCACCGTCACCGGCATTCGCGTGCCAGCCGTGACAGGAAAACTCCCCTCTCCGGTCACACTGACATATCGAATGTCGATTTCGTCCACGGCCGAGTCGAGGGCGGATGCCGTGGCGTGCATTCTGCTGATTCTGTTTCTTCCCATCATGGCGAGGAGGTCAAGTGCGGCTAGGTCGGCTAGTTGGATCTGGTCGTTGCTGAGTACTAGCACGCCGATGCGTAATGAGGATTTTGATGGAGGTGCATAGTGGATGTTGAGGTCTTCTTCGGAGGTTGATGAGGTGGTGCAGAAATAGAAGAGGTCGGCCTGACTTGGGAATGATATTGCGCTTCTTGGTGGAGACGGCATGAGGAAATGTGACGGTTGGTATGATGGAGTGGAGATTGAACTTGACTGATGAATAGGTGTTTTGCTCAAATGAGCTGGATGTGTATGGCTATATTACCGTGCGGCCTCAGGATGGCTTTATATATTCCAGGCAGTAAGCTCTCGTACATCCCTGAAACCAAGGTAGAATTGAACAGGGCAAGAGTATGGTCAAGCGTCATACGGATACGCATCCCCCACTATACGATGATCTGCATTAGTGTGGTGCGGCTCAGCCCCTTGGTGCCCTTGGAAGCTCGCTGACTCAGTCCGGTTAGAAGCCGTTCGTGACCGACTGCTCCCGACCAGACTCCTATCGTGCAGCAAGGCGTACACAGGCCCATATCGCTTTGCGTTCGAATCACATTGAATACGTGTATCGCATATGGTAGCTCCAGTTCAGATGTAGCTGCCTGTTCTTCACCTCGTAAACTGCCGTGATGAGAGACTAGGCATCGCAATTCGCATCCATGCCAGTGGACGAACGCGTTCGGTAAGCGGCACGCGTAACGGGAGCGCCGAAAACACGGATAAGCACTTGAACGCATTGAAACAACTCCAAGATGATTAGACGGTGGCTGTGAGCGGAGTTAAAGGAAGAAGTCGGAGACGTTCAGATTGAGCTCAAGGCTAAGAGGTCCGGCGGAGCGCCTTGAGGCTCAGGCACCAGATTCTGCTGGTCAGCTGTCGCGGAATTACATCAGGGCCGGAGATTTGTTGTGACCAAGATAGCAATGGGAATTGTAATGAGGGAGCCTGGATACGGTGGCTTCTCGATGATGCGTGGCGACCCGGCTTCAGCTCGTGGCATGTGACGTCTGCGCGCCGCTTGGGGCAGGAGCAATCTGGTGGAACACCGAGATGCCGCGACGCTGGGGACTGTGATGGCGCGTGTGCACCGCTCTTGACTCTATCGGAACCCCCTGAAATGATTCGAACGTGCTACATTATTCATGTCTTAACCTGCATCACACCCGAAAGCGATTTTGGTATCTCACATAGTCAGGTGTGGATTTAGGGTGGGAGGGTATTCTTCATTTATTCGCTGCGTCTACAACATCGCACCAGATGTAGAGGGCCGTGGCGGCAGCTCAAAGTCAGAGCTTGCTCGCAAACACAGCCGTGAAATCCATCGCTCGTTGACCCAAAAACAATATAGAAAAAAGGCTGTCGTAGGTGCATGCTACGTTGCACTCTCTAGATGTCCTTGGCCTCACCGTCAGCCTCGCCGGACTTGACGGTCTTGCCAGTCTTCTTGATCTTCTCGAGGACGGTGTCGTAGGATAGCGAATCGGCGGCGGTGATCTCGGCGGTCTGGTTCTCGAGCGAGACGTTGTAGGACTCAACACCTGTGGAGTAGTTAGAACATGATCCCTGGGCCGCCGGCGCATGCTGCATCGGAAACTGACCCTCGAGCTTCTTGAGGACGCGCTCGATAGCGCCAGAGCAGCCGCCGCAGCTCATGGCAACGTTGAACTTGTAGGTGTGCGTCATGATGTACGAGGTTTGTAGGTGGTGTTGCTGGCAAACTTCGAGGTTCAGTGCGGGTCGCGGGGCTGTGATGTGGCGTGGTTGTGTTTGTTTGATAACCGCGAAGAGAGGAGCTGTGTCTAGTATATATACGTATCACTAGCGGAAGGACGTTGCGAGGAGCGGATGAGCAAGTTTCAAGATGGTGGTGCAATTCGGCTAGATTGTTATAGATTGCCGTCGCGCCCCGCCGACATATTGAGCCTCCATCACGACATTTCCGGGTTGTGGAACCGCGCGCGCCTCAGCCATGTATGTACAATGTCCGTGTCTCGTTTGACATGGCGATACTTTGGCGGCATGAAACATGCTCAGTGAGGGTCCGGGAGCAGACGATTAGGTGTCCTCGCCGGTGTTCAGACATGGGGACACGGTGTCTTGGATGCGGCGACGCGTAAATTGCCATGTCCAAGTCTCGCATGTGCTGAGCCCGTTCCTGCAGGTGAATTGCTGAACCCTGAGGCCGCGGCCGCCCCACGTTGGCTAGCGCGGGGCTCAAGCTGCATCCCTCGCACGCCCAGGCGGTTGGGCGGTGACGTCGCCCACTGCCGCCTGTAAACACGGCCAAACATTTCTTGCCCATGACTTTGAGTATAGCAGCCAGCCAGCAGACGACACAACCCGCACCATGGCCAGCAACATCCTGTTCCTCCCGTTCCGGCGCTCGCACTCTGTGAACCTCACCGACGCCATCAAGCAGTACATATCCTCCAAATATGACCAGCATCCCGACATGTTCACCAAAGACCTCGAGACCATCGAGAAGCTGCGGTCCGTCGCCACCCACGCCCAAGAACCCCACCCGAGCAACATCCCGAAGCTGCACCAGTACGCCGCGCAGCTGATATGGCTGAGCGGAAAGTTCCCCATCGACATCGGCGTAGAGTTTCCCTGGTATCCTGCGCTGGGATACAACACGAGCCGCCCGACATCGCGCAACAACCTCCGCTTCGAACTCGCGAACATCATGTTCAACCTCGCGGCCATGTACTCCCAGCTGGCCATGTCGTCGAACCGGAGCACACCAGACGGGCTGAAGATGGCAGCCAACAACTTCTGCCTCGCAGCCGGAGTCTTGTCACACTTGAGGAATACCATCCTGCCGGAGCTGCGGACAGAGCCACCCGAAGACATGGACCTCATGACACTCGAGTGCTTGGAAAAGCTCATGCTGGCTCAAGGACAGGAGTGCTTCTGGCAGAAGGCTGTCAAGGACGGGATGAAAGACGCGACCATCGCCAAACTAGCCGCCCGCGTATCCGATCTATACAACGAGGCGGGAGACGCAGGCATACAATCGGACGCTATCAGCAGCGAGTGGATACATCACATGACGGCAAAACACCACCACTTTGCGGCTGCTGCACAATACCGCGCAGCCTGCGATTCTCTCGAGAAGCGCAAGTATGGCGAGGAGGTCGCACGGCTACGCGACAGCCTTACGTGCGTCAACGAGGCTCTCAAGGAGCAGCGCTACATCAACAAAGTTGTGCTTGCAGATCTCAACGGCTTGAAGAACCGGATAACGGAGGACCTGAAGCGGGCCGAGAAGGACAATGACATGATCTACCTGCTACCTGTACCACCAAAGGCAGAGCTCAAGATCCTGGATCGAGCCAACATGGTAGTCTCGAGAGTCCCCAAGGAGATAGCCGAGTCCAATTCGATGCTGGGAGAGCGCGGCGAGCTTGGCCCGGCGCTCTTCTCCAAGCTGGTGCCTTACTCAGTACATCTGGCTGCTAGCATCTACGTAGACCGCCGGGATCGATTAGTCAACGGTACCATCGTAGAAGAGCTAGAGTCATTGACAAATAAGATTCACGAGGTACTCCGCAGCTTAAACTTGCCCGGCTCCTTGCAGGCTCTTGAGAAGCCACTAGGACTTCCCCCTGGTCTTGTAGCGCACGCTGAAGAGATCCGTCAACAAGATGGCATCAATCGTCTCTTGCGCTCAATGGAGGATACGAAGAAGCTCATGTACACCGACCAAGCTATATATCAAGAAGGTGTCGATATCCTGAGGTCCGAAGCGACAGAGGACGAAGGCGCACGACGCAAGTTTGGCACAGAACGCTGGACACGACCACCTGCAGAGCAAGCAGCGCCTAAGCTCTATGCCCAGATCAACGAAATCGACGGCTACTTCAAGGCTGCTACCAACAGTGATAATATCGTAAAGACGAAGTTGAAGGAGAATGAGCACTTCATACGACTGCTCAGTGGACCAGATCACGAACTCGAAAACTATGTTCCGAGCGGCCGGAGACCGGCCATCACTGGCGATGTCGAGCGCGAGGCCGGCAAGCTTCGTGGCAGCTTCAATGAAGTCAGCAGGCTCGAGAGTAGGCGACGGCGGAAGATCGAGGCGTTGCGAACAAAGGCGAAGCAGGACGACATAAGTAAGTTTCACGCATCCCTACATGAGCCATGTCCTGACAGTAGGCTAGATCCGGAGCTGTTGCGCGAAGCTGCTCGCTTAGAACGGGAGTACCCTATGCAGACAATCGAGGCTGTGCAGTTTGAAGGGCTTTTCGACAAGCGTCTTCAGATGTACGACGCCGACCAAGACATGATCCAAGATGAAGAAAAGGAGCAGGCAGAAGCTATCAAGCGACTGCAAGACGCAAACGCGGCGTTCTTGATCGCTCGTCGTGGCGATCAATCCACCAAGAAGCGTGAGCAAGCGTTGCAAAATCTAGAAAACGCATACTTCAAGTACAAGGAGATCATTTCGAATCTCGACGTTGGGCGAAAGTTTTACAATGACCTAGCTAAGATCGTGAATCGATTCCGGGATGAGGCGCGCACTTTTGCTTACAATCGCAAGTCAGAAGCGTCACATCTAGAAAGGTATGCAAATGCAACGACCAGTTCCAGCGCCTGTGCTAATGGTTCCAGCGATCTCACTACTCGAATGAGCTCCCTCGGCCTCCAGCAAGCAACGACAACCTCATTACATCAGCAGAAAGCGGCAGATGCACAAAACCCGCATTATGGTGCGACTGCACATGCGGAAGAACCTTTGGCAGCCCCGACACCCACGAGAGCAAATGTACCCCCGCCGTCTGGTATGTGGACACCAGAAGTTGGAATCCGGTTTGGTGGGGTGCCTACATCATCCGGGAACGCTCGACCTTCTGCTGGTCCTCCACAAGATGGGCGGTGGGACCCTGCACAAGGCCTAAAGTTTGGGTAGATTTGGTGGCCTGAAGCGTCATGCTATTAGCACAAGTAGTATATGGTCGAGATGTGGACCCGATGCACATGCACTTGTGCGGCTCTGCGAAAACACACGATTGGGACCAAATATGCTATTATTATCGTAGCTAAGTAATGCATCTCACAACGTTGTCGAGCATAGGAGCGAGGGCTTGGTTTGTGGGGACATGGGAGTACGCCTTGAGAAAGTGCGCCTTGCGACGTTGGTTCGAGCGAGGCAGTGCAGAGAACGCTCAGTGGGCCTACGGGTAATGACCTCAGGGACGCGACGGCTCGCCGAATGGTCTTCGCGCCAAAGAATCGCGCGGTGTGTGAAATTGGGCCAGTAGTGTTGCCCGTCGGATTGGTCGCCGAGGGTGTGATTCGAACGTTTTGTGACGGCTCGGCATCACTTTGATGTTCTCAAGCGGTGTCGTCGACCGCCCGCCGTAGCCGGCTATTAGACGCTTCACCAATGGACGGCCCGCGTGAATATGCGCAAGCTAAGTCGTTGTATAAGGCTGGGGCGGAGTGAGCAGTTGAACACAGTGATTCCCCAAGACCGAATGCCAGTAGCGGTCAGCTCTATTCCACCGAACCTAAACCCGCGAATTGCTTTGCGACTATCACGCGACAACGATCCACGTCGGCCAGCGCGTATCTCTCAGGGACTCGCAGCCGCGCTTGCTTGTCGCCATTGCTACCGCCCACGTCCAGCGCCCTCGCCCGCGTTGCTCCCGACGTCATCACCGGCGGGCAGAAGAACAACGCATAACGCATCCCCTAGCTCGTGGTTTCACGTCTCTCAAGAGTCTGAAACCAAGGAACACACAAGGAACTTTGCAGCGGGCTCTCCCATTGCGGGGCTAATTATAGCGGACTAGGCCGCTTCCAGCGCCGTCGCTCTTCGTGAGGTGGGCTGTGTCCTGCGACCGACGACTACACTGCGCCTCCTTCACACTCACCAGCCTCAGCAGACAAGCCAGTAACCCGACGACATTGCGTGTACCTGGAGGATATTCGACCACTCACAGCCGGCCGTTGATTCTTGGTGTCTACGAAGCTCTCCACGTTGGCCCAAGCGCGGCCTCCAGGGCTCCCTCCTCCACATCCCACCTATTCTTGGGCACACGCGAATCCAGCACCTACATCATGGACATCCAACAGCGAGGGCGCTCTCCCTCCGTCGGCCAGCGCATTCATAAGGCGCACTCTCCCTCGCCCAGCCCACATGCGCCCTTCCAGCACCAGCACAACGTCGGCCTGGGCTTCGATCCTGCTCAAGACCCATCCTCGTACGCCGTCACCAGCGCGGGGCTAAACAACACGCACTTCCTCACCACGACCCAAGGCCAGCCATTCCCCCAGCAGAACACCTTTGCCGATCCAGCTTTCTTCCAAGCTGCGCAGAACATTTCGCAGCACAACACTCCGCAATTCGGCCCCCAAGGCAGCAACATCTCGCCCGACCCACTCGACATCGCCAACTCCACCAACGCCGACTACGCCAACTTCTTCCAGGCCAACGACCTCGGCCAGAACCAATCGCTGC
This sequence comes from Alternaria conjuncta, assembly GCF_024043145.1. Classification (NCBI taxonomy): domain Eukaryota; kingdom Fungi; phylum Ascomycota; class Dothideomycetes; order Pleosporales; family Pleosporaceae; genus Alternaria; species Alternaria conjuncta. The sequence continues at coordinate 145,955 of NW_026250114.1, read as the reverse complement.
CCTCGTATCTTGGGAACACGCTTGACCCGCACATGCTCGACAGCCAGCCGCAACACAACCAGTCCATCGACCCTTCCGATCTTATGCACCAGATGGCAGCCACACAGCACAACGCGCCTACCCCGCCGCACCTGCTGCCCAACATGAACAACCACCATTCTCCGAGCCCACATGCTTCGCCGAACCTGAACCAAGGCCCCTTCAGATCACCCGGCCATTCGCGACACACGTCATTAGACCCCAACGCAGCCTACGGTCAGATTACGGAATGGGGGCAGATGGCGGGCGGGTTTGGCCAGCACAGGTCGAGGTCTAGGGGCAACAGCGATGCTGCGTCCTCTGTACACGCATCGTCGGTGCACAACTCGCCGTACCTGCACCACCAGGACAGCTTGGACAATGAGCAGCCGTCACCCCTCATCAATGCACAGAACGACCCCCAGCTATTCCAGGACCCTGTTCCAGGATTCGACCGATTCAACCTGAACAGCAGCAATGCGCACATGAGCGCGGGTAACAGCCCTCACATCTCGCCTCGTCTGCTTCCGACGAATCAACAAGTCCTTCCGCAATTCCAGCCCGAAACCTTTGGTCTCACCCAGAACATGAACCCGTATGCGCCTCCAGACATGAATAGCTACCCAGGTCAAGCCGAGCCGTTCCCCTCACTGAACCAGCCTGTGCCCGAGTTCGGTCAGGCCGACGCCATGTCGCCGCCGGAGATCAACATTGACTTTGCACCGCCTTCACGGCAAGCAAGCTTTGAGCCACCCAAGCCCGAGCATCAAATAGATGCGCTGAGCCCGCCAGACAGATGTAAGCAGTCCAATGAAACCTACCAGCCATTTCTAACAGCGAAACAGCACGCAGCCGGAACAGAACTCGTGCCAGATCCGATCCTTTCAGCAGTGCTAGCTCGCGCGCATCAACACCAGGCTCGGACGTGAACCGCTCACTTTCCCCCCACGCTGCCAAGTCTCGTTCCCCTTCGCCCTCGAATAAATCCTCGCGTCGTTCTTCCACATCAAGCGTACCCAATCGCGACTACATCTTGGATCTTGCAGATCCGTCGCGACCTGCGCCCGCGGATGGCTCCAACCCAAAGCGCACACAGAAGCATCCGGCAACCTTCCAGTGCACGCTGTGTCCGAAGCGCTTCACTCGAGCCTACAACCTCCGATCGCATTTGCGCACACATACGGACGAGCGTCCGTTCGTCTGCAGTGTCTGTGGGAAAGCCTTCGCGCGCCAACACGATCGCAAGCGACATGAAGGCCTCCATTCGGGCGAGAAGAAGTTTGTCTGCCGTGGCAACCTCAAGAATGGCAACAACTGGGGCTGCGGTCGACGATTCGCCCGTGCAGATGCTCTTGGACGTCACTTCCGATCCGAGGCAGGCCGCGTGTGTATCCGTCCGCTACTCGAAGAGGAGGCGCGCGAGAAGGGTGAATGGGACGGCCAGAACCAGCAGCTGAACAATGGCAATGGCATGTTCGCACCAATGCCAGCTCAAAACTTTGGTAGCATGATGCCCGGGCAAACTGGCTTTGAGTCGTTCCCTCAGGCTGGGGGCATGCAAGCCCCACAGCCATTCCTGCCTGCTGCCATTCTCGCTCAGTACCCAGCACTCGCGGGCATTCAGTGGGATCAGCTCCCAGCTGGGCCGCCTGACGACGATGGCGATATCAGCGGTCGCAGCAGTTTCGATGCTTCTAGTGGAGGCGAGTACTTTGAAGAAGAGAGCGACTATCAGCAGAGCGGTCAACAGCCCATGTACGCTGGTGGAAACAACAGCGGGTGGGTTAGTGACTCGTACGACGGACGGTAACCGTCCTTCTTCACGCTCTGCTTTCACTGGCGGCCCTCATCTCTTTACGATTCTGCAACGCATTCACGACTTGTTCCTACGAACCATGCGCGCTTGTGCCTTCTGTCACTTCATGTTTTTTGTTTGGATACCACTTTCATTGCCTTCGTACGCGCCTAAGGGTCATTGATACCCTCGGATTGGAGACTATCGAGGAGTTTTGTTTTGCAGATTATGGGCCTCGACGCCTGCTTGTAGCCGTCCTTGCTCGGTGGCGTTGTATTGCTTGATTTAGACCATAGTATATACCACACGAAATGTAGCTTCAAGCCTTCACTTTAATCTTGGTTCTTTGAGATGTGGTGTGACTGGTGCTTTGGCTACGCTGGAGAATTATCCTGACGTATGTAAGTTTAATCATGCAACCTGGGCTGCCAGACGGAGATCTCGCGTAATTGTTATTCTAGAAGCGCATGGTTTGCAACGTGTGTTCGCTTGTGTTCGTGTACCGCGTGTGTGTGAAAGCAAGCACAAGAGAGTTTCTAGCCTGGTTACTGAATGCGCGTTTCGTAGGCTTGTGCTTTGCATGGGCGCATATAGATGGGCAAATTGTAGGACTTGACGTTATGATGGTGGCTAATGCTATATTTTCCCTAAGACCCTCAGGGAAGATGCGAAGACACGCGTTGTAAGCTGTACCAGGTGTTATATGCGTCATCGTCCCCACGTCTGGAGGCAGCAAACATGCAGAGCAAGAGAAAGCATTTTCTGGAAAAGCTGGACACCAATCTCAGAGTATACAAATAGGGGGTTAAAAAAAAAGATGCAGAGAATCACGCAGAGAGTGCGGAGCTTCTGTGAGCTTTGCAGGAGCAAAAAAGGAGAGTGGGCCTGACCGGGATTCGACTTTACAAACGTTAGACTCTAAACTTCACAAGTTCAAGGCTGTGACAACTTACACCCGGGGCCTGTCACATAACAGATACTCTGTATCCAGGATAATTTTCCCGAAGCGACAATCATACCACTAGACCATCAGGCCGACTTTTGTCTTGTTGATGACAAATTTCGAAAGTAGGCGGTACTCAATCTTGATCAAAACCACTTAGAAAGACATGGCGGTGAGGTCGTTGGGTAAGTGGAGTCGCGTGGGAATGTTGGTTTGAGGCGGCTGGTGCAGATTTGGTACGTGGACATGGTGCGCAGTGGGGCAGTGGTATATCTTAGTCAGGGTGGGACGCTTCTAATCATGGAATTCACAGCCTCACTTTACTCCTTTCGGAAGACTTTGCGACAGAAATCTCGAACTTCTGGTCGACCTTGACCGTCTGTGCTGCAAGCATTGGTCGCGAGGATAGTAGAATCAAGCCGCAGACCCAGCACGACATCGAGATGCAGACTGCCCAGCACAACACCACCACAACCAGATTGCATCGTATATACATGCAAGGTCGGCATGCAGGTATCACAAGACCCCGATCTTGACGTCTTGGTAAAACAGAATAGGCTGGGCGCATCTCCTTATCGCACGCCTCATTTGCCCAGTAAAGTGTCACCGAAGCTTATGCGCACTGGGTGGAGAGCCGATCATACAGGCACAAGTATGTCGTGTGCATGGTGACGGGAGGGAGCCGACATCGCTAAACCTATGGCGATCCCCCCTGCAACTGTGCGCTCAACAACTGCTACACCGACATTTTGGCGCCGTTGCGTTCAAGGTGGTCGCCGTCACGAACGAACATGCTATGCGTGGACGCTCATCGACTATCATGTTTTCACTTCAATCGAGTGCCGTAGTCATCATCAAGACATCAGACGGTTTATTTGAGCACGCTGCGACCATGATCAAAAGTGCGGGGGAGACGTGCTGGGCATGCTAGAGTGGGTCCCTTCCATTGGTTCGGGCCAGCCTTTGTGCCACATGCAGTATAGTGGGTGCCCCAAGCTCCCTCCCAGCAAGCTCCCATCCACTGAGCACCACGGAGTCCAACGCTGCATCCCCGATGTGCCCACTCGTTATGAAGTGAACAATCCACGAGGGTGTCCTGAGTCGTTGTACAGCACAGCTCACTGACCGCTCTCTGTAGAGATTCCAGAACGCAGGCCAAGGAATCCGAAGAGTGGTCGCCGCTGCTGTGTTTGTGAGGCTCGAGGGCTTAGAAAAGGGAGAGCTTCCCCTCACTGTGTCGCGAGCTCAGCTGTCATTCCTGTCCTCTCAACACCTGTTCCTGTCTACCGGTTCGCCTGATAGCGCTTCCCATTGCCCGCCGCCTTCCGAAGCTTACTGACGCCCGCATCTTTGCGTCACTGAAACCTTATCGTCTTATAATCTACCACTAATTGCTCGTCTTGCTTCTTCCGCATACTACTACTTCTTCCTCTCTGCGCGCACTTGCATTTCGTTCACATCAACTTCCCCATACCTCAACACTACACACATCTTCGCAATGGCCGCCTCAAAACCTAGCGTTCGCATCATCAGCGCCCTCGCCGGCCCCCGCCTTCTCGGCCCTCGTCTCACAGTCCGCCAGCTGTCAATGACAGGTTCGACTGCCTCTTCGTCGCTCCTCACAACCGACAAGCCCTATGCCTCAAATCGTTCGGCTGGACCCATCCGCCTTCATGGCGAGCAAACCATCCCAGTCCCCGAGGCTACGGAGACCGGCAACAAAGTCCGCCGCTTTAACACATCGAGGAGTTTAAAGTCCGTTGGCGATTCCAGTACCCTGGACTTTATGCACTTCCCGGAGTTTGACCTGGAGAGCCGAAGCGCGCCCATGGGCATCAGAGTCCCTATCATCCCATGGGCCAACGTTGCCAGCCGGGGTGCTGAGAGCGAGGATTCCGTAAGTCTTATCCCAACTCATGGTTTCTGCTTATCGCGCAAGAGTGCTAACGATATGCTTCTTAGATCCCCATGCAGCCCACCATTTACACTGTCTCCGCTGATGGTACCCACATCCACTCCCCTTCCGCAATGACCGAAGTGTCCGACACAAACCAGTCTGGCTATCAGGGTATCGCTGAGGCTGTCGCTAACAAATTCACCTCGACCCGTGAAGAGGGTGAGGGTATGGTAAAGCAGATCTGGAATGATCTCATGGAGGATCTTGCCGATCTTGCGAGTGGCTCAAAGCGCGGCTCTAACAAGGCTTAAGTGGGGCGTACATACACTGTCATGACTGCCGTCGGCGAACGGCGGTTCTGATGGTTACGTGGGCTTCAGACTGTATCGGACTTCCGATGGCTATCGGGTGGGTCTGGGGATGTTGAGTCGAAGCATGTTTTTGCTTTCTTGGTACTGTGGAATGGAAGGGTCTAGCGCGAAGTGCTCGGGCTTATGAGATCACGAAATACATTTTAATCGCTCTTTGACCAGTGTCTTTTGTTCTTCGTTGTGATGCGCTCGTTTGACTACGCTGCCCGACCCCCGACTTGTGATCAAGGTGTGCGCGAGCACGGTGCTGATTGACAAGGAACTGTATGTCGACAATCAAGATCGTAAGCGTAGAGTCCTGCCATTGCAATGGAATATACCAAGTCCTCTCATCGAAGACCTCCCAGTTCTTCCATCAGTCCACATAGCGCCCGCACGAGCGGCGGCCCAGTTTCACGATCCACGTCAGGATGTGTGGATTCAAGAAGCATAACGCCAACCTTCATAACCTGTGAAGGATACTTGAGGTTACAGATTTCGGGCCGAGCGATCGCTCCAGACTCTGATGCCACTGGTTGGTGCGTAGAGATGATGCGAAGGCACGGTATACCGCTATTCGTAGCGATGAAAGCATTAATACTAGCCTGGTTATCAGAGGCGGCATCATCGAGGTAGATAACCTTGCCCGGAAGCGAACTCGGCCGTGTGCGCATCGGCGTCGTAGTACCGGTCTTCTTAGCCAGGTCGCGCATCATCATGCTGTATGTCCAGAGGACCATGATGGCATGGTACAACATGAAGGAATCTGGGCCGCGGATCTGGTAAGGTGGGATTTGTCGCGCAGCTCGTACTACCTGTCCAGCATGCCAGATTGCGACTCTGGCTTCTTTGGTTTGGCTCCAGGGTGAGAGGTGAGTGTACGCGCTGTTGGCAGCGCTCTCGCCGCATTTGCCGGCGAAGCGCGTGATTAGATCGAGGTTGACGTGGAGGTACATCTGCAGGAATTGGTGGAATAGGCAGGTCACGGCTGGATGTTTGCTGGGTAGAAGGTCTTCGCGTTGAAGATATTGGTATCTGCGGGGGAGTGTCAGCTTCATCGAGTATGAGAGAAGATGCACCAACAGTTTTTCCTGACGAGATCGAGCCCAGAGCTGTGAAGCGGCGTCGCTGCTCTCGTTCATCAGCGCAGATTGCTGTGTATACTCCCAGATCTGGGCAGCAATGCCATGTAGATAGGAGGAGTGAGCGATCTGCATGTCGATGGTGGCAGGAAGGCAGTGTATGGCAGCTTCGTCTTTGAGAAGTGTTTGCAGTGAGGGAGCGCTGGCGACGACGTCCATGTCAAGATAGCGCGTTCGCCATGTCTCTGCTGAAGGTGCCAACCACAGCGTCTTTGATGCAGGCAACATGAGCGTAAGTTCAGCGTAACTGATCAGTGGCGGGCGATGTTTGGCCATAGTCATGTGGATGTCGTGCTCGAATAAGTGATATACCAACCTGTCTGTATCAGATGCTGGGTAAAGAGAGTCTACTGTGTCTGCCATACCTCTTGTAAGATTCTTGCTCCACCCACTGCTTCCACTTTGCATGTAGTTCCTCGTCGCCATCCTCTGCAGATGGTGTAACTGCAGGATACCGGATGTGGTCGAATCTGCCAGCGCGCCGCAGTGCCTATAGAGTCAGCGTGTGTTATACTATCATACCAGTGCTTCTTACCGTGACAAGAGATTGCAAGCTACTCTCCGCGATTTCCATCTTCCTCCTGTACCCACAGAATGCCCCGATGTCAAGCCAAAGCATCGAAGCTTGAAGATATTCAAGGTCGCGTATCACACTGTTATCATTCTCGGACTGGAGACGTATTAGACATCCTTCGACTTTGTGTCAGGCCTGGTATTTGCAAAAGACTTACCAGCCTGTTCAACGCGACTCGGACTATCTCTTGTAGCGCCAAGCCTGTCCTGCTCACCGAGAGTACGCCAAAACATACACACCCAGCTGCCACCAATGCAGTGAGATATTCTGGCCGGGCAGTCTCGCTTTCGAAGGTATACGGATGGATCCATGCATCAGTCTCAGTTCGTTTTGCAATCCCAACTTTGATCAGCTTGTCGACGCACTCTGCCGAAGGAAAAGAAGGGATGGTGATATGGCTCTGTGCAGTCTTCGACACTAATTGGAAGATGCGGTCACGGGCTGCCGGCGAAAGCTTATCTGGGATCACAACGTTGGAAGAATATGGCATGTGTGGTGACGAGGCAAGATCTACGTTACGCTCGTCCAAAGCGATGTGTTCGTGCTCGCTGAAAGCGTGCTGGTTACGCTCAGGGATCCAGAACCTAAAGCAGGTCAGCGCTGATTGGTCTATCGGTCAGTGTGGCTTACCAGGCAGACTGTTTGAAGACTGCATGGCGCCTCTTCGCGGAGTTGCTATCAATCTTCTCGTGAGAAACATCTGTATTAAGAGGCGGCGTTGCAGAAGGCAAGGCAGTCACCTGCGATGTCTGCGCTTCTAGCATCTGACTAACAGTTGGAGTGAAATCATTGCCAAAGATGTCAACCTGACCAAGCCAGTCAGTCTCCGGCATCCATGCCGTCAGATCTGGAGGCGGCTGCATGTAGTCACTACCCAAAAAGTCGGGTGCGGGAACCATGATCTGTTCGAAAAAGGCCGGGATGGTATGCTGGGTATAACCAGTGGTATTGTACAGATCGAGTAGAGCTTGCGCCTCAGTATTGGTCTCGTTGAGGTAGACACTGTTCAGTTGTATGTCATCGTCGAATTGGTATGGGTTGCTTTGCTCTTCAACAGATGCTGCAAACACTTGCGCTGACTGTTCTTCTACACCTGCTTGAGCGAGCGGTGACGGATCGGGCGACTTTGTCAGGCATGGTAGGCTTTTCTTTTGGCACCGTTTGCATGGCCTTCCATTGTCGCATTTGACTTTTGATACGACGCAGGAGTTACAGGCCTTCGTGGCACGTTCTGCTACGCGATATGGACCTACGAGCCCATCTTTAGCATTCTTCGTGTGAGTTGCTTGATGCCTGAGTAGCAGGTCCCTTCGGTTGAACGCTGCAGGGCACTCCTCACAATGGAACGATCTCTCGTTGCGGTCTGTGCATCGTTAGGATTTCGCTGAGTGATGGCCAACGGTGAGCGAAACTCACGTGAGTCTAGATGTCGGTTCAGGTGGTCGGCACGTTCGTATGATCGGTGGCAGACTTGACACTGAAGCCCACCAATTGACGCATCGGAAGTGCGCTTACGTTTCGCGGGTCGCGCATTCGTTGGGGTCACCGCTATCTCGACTGACATAATTCAAGAACTGAGGAACGGAAATGTGGGAAAACGAGCAGGTAGTTCAAAGCGCATCAAGGCTTCCGGCCATCGGAAAGTGGGCGTCCCTACCCTTGTTCAGATGCGGGGTGTGTCTGAACCGTCACATCAATCGAGCCGACGGCATATCAATTGCCGAACCTTCAACATCCTCGGGAGTAGTCACGTTTCACATTGCAAGCCTCACTCATCGAGCCATGTCGCCTATGTCTACAATTGCAGCAGAAACATCGATTCAGAGGGTGCGGCTTAGGTGTCGCCAATACCCGTATCAACCGAAGTGTGGGACCTGGTCTAAGCCACTGCTGTTGTTTTGAGACCAACCGTTATTGCTGACATAGAACGCCTTTGCTCCCAATCATGCACTCCCCGATAGGTGCAGTTGTAATCCATGAATTCATCAGGGTGCCTGTCCCGGTTAGATCACGTCAAAAAACCTGCGCGACTTGCACTCACATTCTGATCACATTGCTGCCTCGTTCCGTTGCAGGCTTCGCAGCTTCGCGGCTGAATCGCTGTATCAAGCTTGCACGTTCGTGTCTACTTTTGAAGACGTCTTCTAGAAGCGAAGACACTTCGTCCTTGGACGGCCTGTCAATGATGTGACCGAAGAGCGTTCCTAAAGCTTCGGCGTCCTCAATGGTTTGGCTTGCGCCTTGGCCTTGAGTCGGTAGCATAGCGTGCGCGGCATCCCCAATGATAATCGCGCGTCCAGAGTGCCATTTATCTAGCGGATCCAAATCGCGCAGCTGCCAAAGACCTATGCTTTCGGCATTCCGGAGTGCATCTTTGGTCCAGCTGGGGAAATCCTTGAATGTTTCCAACATCTTTTCAGGGTGTCCCTTCGTCACCCACGACTGCGCGCTGTCGGAATTCTCGTTCATCTGCTCGTCCGGTACCAGTCCAACGATACTGTAAAGTGATCCGCCGCGTGCAGGACCCATGATGAGTCGACAGGAGTGTGCCATGATCATAGAAGTATAGGGCTCTTCTGGGTTGATGTTTGCGGAGAATTGTGGCGCGCGCTCATTCAGAATCGCAGTTGGCAGCATAAGCCGGTATGCCGAGGAACCTGTGGGTTTGGGATGGGCCTCTTGACCGAGTATAGAAGTACGTAGAGCACTGTGAATGCCGTCCGCGCCAACGACAAGGTCTGCTTCTAAATGCTCACCATTCTCAAGTATGACCTTGCCTTCTTCACAGTCACACCGAGATACTCGTGCCGAAGTACGCAGTATTGCAGGCTGGCCGTCCCGTTCGATGGATGTAGCTGCCTTCCTGAGATAGGCGTGGAGATCTTCGCGGTGCCACATGATGCGGTCTGCGCCATACTGCGTCTTGCTCCGTAGAGGTATTTCATTCACCATCTTGCCGTCAGCATTGTAGATCTTGAATCCGTGGTCGACCGTGCCGTTCGAGCCGTTGAGCAGATCTGTTAATCCCCACGACTGTTCTAGGATCCTTGTGGCATTGGGTTGTAGTGAGATCGTAGCGCCGATCTCTGCGCTGAGACGAGATTGTTCGAGGATCGTAATCTGTCGACTGTCCTTCCGAAGGGCTATAGCTGCTGCCAATCCTGCGATACCACCGCCCACAATAATGATTCGAAATGGTGTTGACGATGACATTGTGAGCGCAGTCATGGGTGTACAGGAAGAGGAATTGATGGAGTGTCAAGATATTGTGCCGGAGTGAAATCGAACATGTTGGTGGTATCCCGGGAAAGCGGTTGCCTGATAATCGATAACCTCTCACCGTCCTAGCAAGGGAAACCTGCTGGAATTGATCTCTACCCTCCACTTTACGAGATCTTCTCCCAACATCCCCGCAATGTGTATTCAGGTTCGTGCATCTCGCATGCGCCGTCGTCGTAATCGGGGTTCGGAGAGGTGGGCCTAGACACGTTCGGCCCGTGTGGGCAACGCCAAAGGCTGCACATCGCACAGGCGCTCAGGTATTGTGTGAGAAGAATGTTGAATATGACCTCCAAGCCAGTCTTCCCAACACCGCAATCAAGTTTCATCCAATTCGGCAAACAGCCCCAAGACCAATAGACGCATCGACATGATCTCCACCGCAACGAAGACAGCGTCGGTTACGCTGAAGGCCGTCGAAGATCAGCGCATGAGAGTGGACGGCACGGATACGACGTTCGGAGACTGGAGGGACGACCTGGCTAGAGATGGCTATGCAGTCATCAAGGGTGCAATTCCGAAGGAGAGGGCCGACAAGTACGCAGACAAGATGTATAGCTGGTTGGAAGGATTGTAAGTACAGACACCAACATGATATCGCAAAGCACTCACATTCTCCAGCAACCTCGGCTACGACCGCAATGACTTGTCCACGGTCCACAGAGACAAGCTCCCGTTGATAACTGAAAAGGGCATGTGTCTTCAATATGCTGTTACCCACGAAGACTTTGCTTGGGCGATCCGAGGAGAGCCTGGCGTTGTAGGAGCCTTTGAGAAGGTTTACAATACCGAGGACTTGATCGTGTCGTTTGATGCGATCAACTTCACATTGCCGTATGTTGGGCGCATCCATGCCTCGAACAAGCTGACAGTCACTCTAGTCGCTCAGACCTGGCACCAAACAAGCCGTGGCCTCACCAAGACCAAGACCCATTGAAACCTGGATTCCGATGTCTGCAAGGCTTGGTGAATCTGCTTCCCAATGGGCCAGAAGACGGCGGATTGATCGTGTGTCCGGGCGGACACCTGCTGTCCGACGAGTTCCATAAAGACATGGCGGACGAGGAACGCATTCCAGCGTGGACACCAGAGTGGTATGGCTTCACTGAGAACGGCATGAAGTGGCTCGAGAAGAAAGGCCTGAAGTGGGTGAAGGTGTGTGCAGAGCCCGGCGATCTGCTGGTGTGGGACTCCCGCACCCCTCACTACAACCTGAGCTCCAAGACGAAGCAGCCTCGTTTTGCAATCTACACATGCTACATGCCTGTGGAAGACGCCACTCAAGAGGACTTGCGCAGGAAGAAGGATGCGTACGAGCGCTGGGTGGGAACGACCCACTGGCCAAACGCGAGGCACACAGGCTCAAACGTTGCGAAAAGAGACGGAGTGGACGACCCGCACAATCGATTCGAGCCGGTGAATAAGCCGGTCATGGATGAGAGGACATTCAGGCTGACTGGTATCCCGTATATCAAGGCGGAGGCCTAAGTGTGAGGATGGCTTGATGCGCTTGATGTTGGAGCGCGTCCAAGGGGTGGGTGGTGGATAAGTAGCATCCAACGCGCCTGATTTGGTACGCGTGGCTAGCGTGACGCGTTAGTCCAGATTAGGCCGCTTTCTCTCGCTAGCTGAAATGAAAAACTATGACATCAACGAAGCTTACCCAACGTGCCCGTCTGACACCCATCTATCACGGCATGGCTCAACAACCAGATAAAGGCGCTGAAGAGGATCACGAGATTCTATCCAGCGTTCTGATTATAGTGCGCTGCTGTCCAAATGACTCGACTGGATGCCGACAATGCCTATGACGCGTCAACGCATCCATCACCAACGAAGACCTAGCCAACACCGACACTGACATTGCTATGCAAGGCCATGGTACCCATCCATACCGACCGTAACTTACCGGCTTTCTCAGGCCGCCGTTGAAGGGCCCTTCCAGGGACATACAGCACCTTGAAGCTAATGCTACGTTGTTGACATGATTGCCCGTGTACGTTGCCAGCCCACCTCTGCCACAATCGTCACTGATCAGGCAGAAGCAGTCACATAACATGATACGACACGGCTCGAAAGCCAATCAATGGGTTTACGAGCGATATCCACATTCAAACATATCTGAATTAGACTAGGACGCACGCGCTTCCCCAGCCACGCCAAAACAGCAACACAACAGTCTCGCTGCAACGCCAATACAACACAGCTGCACTCATCTGTCTGGTATCTCCGTAGATCTTCCGCCGACGTGACACGAGCATACGACAGACTGTCTTCTCAGTGCGACATGGAAGGGTGGCCTGACACCTTCTTCATCGCCCACTTGCCGGTATAGGCCCTGATCTTCTTACCATACAGGAAGACGGGTATGCCAAAAAGACCGAAGAGTGCCGTGAGTCCGGCGTACGTTCCGAACGTTCCGTCGTAGCCATCGGTCTCGATGAACCTGGCGACACCATAGCTGGTGCCGAAAGACACGAAGCCTCGAAGAGCCGTGATGACGACAAGAATAGGGCCAGCGCGTGCTGGATCTAAATGTAAATATGTAAAGTCAGTGTATGTCTCACATGCCGTCCATCCGGAAACACTTACAGGAGTCAAGAAGGTACGTGATTGCAGCGATGTTGGCGCCAACGAACGCGAAGTAATACGCTGCATTGGCGAAGACGAAGACGAACCAGTGGTAATCTCCTGGGTTTTCCGCTGCCAGGCCGTACAACGTGGCGGCAAGGCACCCACATAGCAGGGGAATCCAGAGCAGCAACAGGCGATTCTCAGGTTCGTGAACTCCACCATTGCGTCTTGCTCGCCACTTGATTATGACATCGCTGCCGTTACCAAGGAGTGGGAGTGCCACAAAGGCGACAACGATCTGCCCAGCGTTGACGTATGATACGGAACTGTCCGACCAGTTGTACGGAGGCGCGTGTACTATCGTGCCGTACGTTGTTCCAATGGCGATGTTGACGCCAATAGTAAGACCGTTTAGGCAGAAGGCCCAAAGCACATTGGGGAACAACATGACCTGGAATGTGTTGACGAAGCCGTAGAAACCTTCCATCCATTCCGGTTTGTTGACGAAGATGCGCATATCTGACCAGACTGTGCGGGGAAGAAATTTTGTGTTATCCAGAGGCGGTCTTTCGGAGAGCTTAGCCGGCTGTGGTGCAGTCGCCCTACATCCTTCTAGCTCACCTCCCTCTTCGGCTGAGAATTGACCATAAGCGGTCAGAGGGCGATCGTACTTTGACTCGGGAACCCAGAAAATGGAAGCAATGAACGTGGCTGCGCAAAGACCGGCGCCTAGGTAATACCAGTTGGATGGGCCAACCGCTCCAGCGATTGGTGATGCGCAGATGATGTACACGGCTGACAGAACTGTCTGCGTGGCAGATTGCCACATCAGGAAAGTACTACGCTCGTGAACGAAGTGGATTTCCTATACCCTAATTAGAGAACGTTTCTCGCGCCTTTGTCTTGCTATCGTTACCTGGATCATCATGGGGACCAGTGCCTCGCTCTGACCTGCAGCAAACCCGAGGAGCATCCTAGCGCCAAGGTGCTCGTTGTAGTCTTTGGCATTTGCGGCCCAGACGGCTGATGCTATCAAGAGCAACAGCGACAGAAGGTAGACAGGGCGCCTTCCGATCGCAAGAGCGAGTGGCATGCAAACTAAGTTGCCTACGCCCATGAACATTGAAGGGTACGTCATCAGCGCGGTTATGTCGGCTGCACACCCGGTCAGCGCAGTCAGAGCATGTGAGGAGCTGAGATCACTGACCATATGTAGCTCCAGCTGCGGCATAGATAGGGATATACCAGGTAAGAAGACCTCCAAATCCGGACACGAGTGCGAGACCCAGACTGGAGAAGACCGAGACCAACACGATGAAGAGAATCTTGCGAAACTTCGATAGATTCAACGGGTCTATTGAGAAGACTCAGTACGTGAGGCGGCGAGCTGCGTGCTACAGAGTACACGAACCTTGAGGATCAGCGCTAGGGGCTGGAATCAAGAAGATCTCGTCGAGGTCGGTGATGGTCACAGTTCCCATCGCCGCAGGCTCCTGGATGGGCTTCACGATGCCTGTCTCAGCATCTGAAACAACCTCATATCGTTCGACTTCGGTCTTCATGGTCTTCGGGGTTTTGATGTCGTCGAGCATCTTTGCGAGGTAAACGATGTTCTCGCGCTATAGCGAGATGAAGGCAAAGTCAACGGAGATATAAACCCGCTCGTCCAAAACGGAAGAGCACAAATGGCTGTTAAGTTCGATGAGAGTGTACTATGCGCGCAGAGAGGTGGTTATATCTAAAAATGCGCTTCGGCTCCTCTTCTTCAACGTTCACCTATTGGTACGTGGCACTTCTTCTTGTCGTCTAGCCCGCGTCCAGACTCGTGCCACGGCCGACGATTTCGTTGGCGTTTCCAAGCCTTGGTCTGGAAATCAATGCCACATTCACATCCCGGCTGAGCAGAACTCCACTTCACGAGCATTACGCGGCAGTGTCGCACGAATGTCTATCTGGGGTTTCTGGGATGACTGTGGGGTAGGTAATCCGGGGTAGCGCGTGCGTCGGAGAGTGGGCTAGCTCGCGGAAGGAGGGCCATGTTCAACCAATCAGTATCGTGCAATTCGCAACCATTCTTGGCTTCAGCCCCTGCGCGGCGCAACTGCCGAGCTTCTTTACGAGTGTTTGCAGTTGTCTCAGGAAGCCTTTGCAATGTCACAAGCGGAGAACATACCCTGCAGACGATGCGCGGCAGTCCTATCGCTATGCCAATGCACGGTCGAAGTCACTACTATCATTTCATCGTACAGTTCTGCGTCCACGGACGTAAACTTTGCATGCGCAGAGTGTGTCACAGCAAGCATGTTCACGAACAAACACCGAGTGACGTAACTTAGATGAAATTGTGCGATACATTGGGCTCATTCAACGCTCTATGCAACTGCAACAGGCACGAAAGGCAGTATGATCTTGCTCGGCGTGTCTGCTCCGACGTGTATCCTGTGCTCGCCCTTGTTCTTCTCATGTTCCGGTCGCGGTTTCGAGAAGGCCGTGTACTCTGCAATACTAGGAAACTCACCGGAGACCTGAACGCTGATCGATTCTCCTTCGTCAAAATCGACACCCATGGACCAAATACCGATTTCTAGTTTCACGATCTCACCCGGTGTGATCTTCTCTTCCTTCTCGTGGGGGTGGAAGGGGAACTGCTCGTGGATGCTTCGCGCCGGGTCGAATGCCCGGTGGCTGGCACGCAATACGCCAACGCTGCCGAGGTGCAGATTCAGGCTCGCGCGTTCCTTCTCTGGAATATCATCGATACTTTTGTAAGCTGAGGGTATCGCCGAGAACGGAAAGCAGAGATGCATAAGCAGCTTTCCGTCCTTATCTTTCTTGCGCAGGATGACAAAGACATTCATGTCGTCGTGTGAAGGAGCTGACATGTACAAAACGGCTTTGGGCAGGCCAATGAGCCGTGACTTTTGCGTGAACTTGTAGGTGAATTCGGCGATCGATTTCGAGTCTTGCGAATCGTAGCTGACCATCTCGGTCTTGGTTGGGGGTTGTTCGGTCAAGCCGGAGCCTGATAGGTAAAAGTCCTTGTATTGGGTCCCTGGAACCGGGAAATCGGAGAACTCGATGCCATCAATAGCTTCACGGTCGCCAAATTGGAGTGCTGACCATCGCACCCTAGCCATCTTCTCCCAGTCGTTGTCAATGCCCCGCAGATACTTATCGAAGTAGGTATGCAGTTCCTTATCCGCGTGAGGATCACAGTATAACTCGAACCATTCTTGGTGTGAGCTCCATCGAATCCACTTCTTGTCATGAGGTACTTCGAGCCATCCACGTACGGAGCCCATTGTATGGATGCTGGAAAAGTCGCTTCCGCTGATGAAGACAGGAACTTCGATCTTTGTCATATCAGGGCGCTTGTCGCTCCAATACGCGTTTGCGACAGGTGACCTCCGATGCATCTCAGCGAAGTCCTCGATGCCGCCGCCCGGATTGTTCGTCTTGATGATGAAGTGGGTGATGAGATCGAAATTTGACATGCTGAAGACGCCACCTCGACAGAATTGCTCGCGGTAGATATCACCAGACCCTTCCCAAGGTGCAATAGCGGCAAGGTGTGGAGGTCGTAGAGAGGCAACATGCCACTGGATGATGGCCAGCGCACTATTGCCGGCCATACCTACTTTGCCATTACTCCATGGCATGTCTGCCACAGCTTCGATGACATCGTAGCAATCTTCTGCATCTTGTGAGCCCATGATCTGCCATGATTAGCTAAATAGTAGAGTTTGCAATACTGAGCATACTGGTATGGAACCGTCGCTGTTGCCCGTGCCGCGAGAATCTACCGAGATGATCGCATAACCACGTGGACACCATACAACTGGATCAAGTCCCTCGAACTTCTCCAACCCGCTGAGCGCTTCATTCGGCACGCAGCAATTCCAAACGCAGATTGGAAGCATGTGCAGAGCGGAGTACTTTTTGCCGTAGCATGACCAGCTTATCACTGCTGGTAGCTTTTCGTCTTCGGGAACGTCGGCGGGCCGGTAAATGTCGACATAAAGGCGACATCCATCTCTGACCACGATCTCGACATCGTGATCAATTCGTATGTCAGATTCGAGAGGGCGGGCGTTGTACGGTTTCGCGCCTTTGCGAAGAACTTCGGTTTTACCGGGTGTGAAGCCTTGGTAGTTGTTCACACCCGGCTCAGGCTTTGAGATGGGCTTATAGGCCACTTGCATAGCGACTGGCATGTTTGACGTTGGCAATGGTGAAACGTGTGGACGAGAAAGAGGAGGAGAACAGTGAGCGCAATCGGTAAAGATACCAAGCTCCGTGACAGCTACTTGAACAACAAACACATCTACCCGGAACGCGACGCGTCGAGTGCACTTTGCGACGTCGTGCCGTCCACCTCGGCAAGCGTTCTAGTCCGAAGGGTTGTCCGTCCCCCACACGTCCCGAGTCCCACAAATCCTGCGGCATAGAGACATATCGCGGGGTATGGCGCCCACATGTGCCGAGACGGTCGGCAACGCTGCCCCGACATTCCCAAACCATGACTATTGTCCCGAGAACAACATCATACAAGCTTCTCTTCAACATCCAACATATAACATCACTTAAGTGCAATCAAAGGCTATTCCACCACAGCTTCATTCCAATAAGTTTCGCCATCTCCTGCATTTGAGCAT
Organism: Alternaria conjuncta; assembly: GCF_024043145.1. Classification (NCBI taxonomy): domain Eukaryota; kingdom Fungi; phylum Ascomycota; class Dothideomycetes; order Pleosporales; family Pleosporaceae; genus Alternaria; species Alternaria conjuncta. The sequence continues at coordinate 128,728 of NW_026250114.1, read as the reverse complement.
TTCTGGCCTCGTCACTCACAATACGCATCCAAGCCCTCGTCTTAAGAAGATGGCGCCTCATGCCGAAGAGCCAAAGCCAGATAGCGGTGTTGATCTGATCTCGTACGACGGTACCGTATATGGCGATTGGCGCGACGATTTTCACAAGAACGGCACAGCAATCATCAAAGGCGCCATCTCACCCGAACGTGCAGAGTACTACAAGAAAAAGCAGATTGAGTGGCTTCAGTCCTTTGGTCGCGGCTTCGATCCCAATGATGAGTCAACATGGACACAAGAGCACCTTCCTGTTAGCTTCAAGGGCGGGATGTACTTTGCCTACTCTAGCACACACGAGAAATTTGTTTGGTAAGTTGTACATTGGATGCGATGTCGGCAACACACTAATGCAGATTCAGGGAAGCTCGCACCGAACCCAAGGTCATCGAAACCTTCGCCAAGCTTTGGGGCACCGAGGAGCTCCTCTGCTCATTCGACGGCATGAACATCACACTGCCGCGCCAGAAGGATCTCAAGTGGAGCCCCTGGCCGCACTGCGATCAATCTCCTCACCGCAAGGGCATGCAGTGTGTGCAAGGTCTATTGAACTACCAACCCAATGGCCCTGATGATGGTGGCTTGATCTTGATGAAGGGCAGCAGCAAGCTGTATGATGAGTTCTTCCGCGAGAAGAGGGAGCAGGATAACCATGAGGACAAGCCTCCGGAGGAAGAGGACTTTAAGGATCTTTTCATCTTCAAGGAAGAGGATGTCCAGTGGTTTAAAGACCGCGGATGCACACTCGAGAAGGTGAACCTTGAAGCTGGTGATCTGGTACTGTGGTATGTTCTTACTATCTTTCCTCCCCTATCTGGTACCTGAGTTAATGTCGCGCAGGGATTCTCGCACCATGCACTACGCCTGCTTTCCTCAAGGCAACCGCATCCGTCATGTCCAGTATGTCTGCATGACGCCCGCCAAGTTCGCGAAGAAAGAGGATCTCGAACTCAAAGCCGAGCTCTTCAAGACGTGGCAGGGTACGACACACTGGCCGCACTGCAATATCCGCAAACAGGGCCCACCAGAGAGAGATGGCAAGCCAGATCCACAGAATAGAACAGAGCCGCTAGAGAAGCCGGTTGTTACGGACAGGATTCTGCAATTAGCTGCTGTAAAAGCTTACTAAGAGTTGAAGCGGTCCATAGATGATGAAGGAATACGCCATCTTACAAGACTTCGAGGTCGTCTTTTGCGGCAGAAGAGTGAACTGTGGTGCATGCTTTCGTAGGTTCTTGTCTCAACTCTTTCCAATCTGGCCTTTGCCTTCTTTACCACGATACTCTTCCGATGTTGGATACTACCCGTCCTCTTATCTACGTACGTTAGAAGTCCTCAATAACAAGAAGGCTCTGATCACTATTCTTGAATCATATAATAGCAACGGAAAGATCGCGGAGGCAGCAATAGCTTAACGATATACATCTATCCTCTCTAGTGAACATCTCGTAACTCTAAATACAGATAACGGAATGTATTACAGCTAGTGAACTACGACAAAGGAATGCGCTGTATCATCTAATCGGTGTGGTGCCACTGGGAACTGAGAATCGAAGCGTGCTGTCTTTACTTCTCAGCCTTCTCACCTCGAAGGCATCTTGTCCAATTCTTGTTCTTTGATATTTCTTTGGCCTTGTCTAACTGCTGTGCACGAGACCACTTCGACTCACCTGGCTGCTTCAAATTTGGTTTCCGACCATTGGAGAAGAATTTCGTAGCACGGGCAGCTGCTCCGACCGTTCTGGAAATTGCCTTAGCCACGGATATAACAGCATCGACAGCCGACCTGAACAGGTTGGCAATGGCGTTGATAAAGTTTCGTTTTTCAGTAGATGGGCTTTCTTGCGGTGAAGTGGAGTTGATGTTGGTGAAGTTGATGTTGGTGGAGTTGATGTTGGTGGAGTTGATGTCGGTGGAGTTGATGTCGGTGGTGCCGTCTCTTTTCTCCATAGATCGCTTTGCATTCTCAGCAGCCGCGTCGCCAACTTCCAGAAATCCTTTCGCAAAGTCTTCTTGAACGATATCGGTCTCATCGTCAGGCACCGCGTTGTCCAGCCATTCGTCGTCGATATCAGAACCAGGCCAAACTTCAAGCATATCCCCGTTGATGCTGTCCAGCAAGTCCAATGAGAAGCCGCCGTCAGCCATCTCAAGCATGGCCTCCGTACCAATGGCAGCGGCAGTAAGAGGAAGACATACAGCCATACGGCGAAACTTCTTCTGGTTTCTTTCAGATCGTCTCTGTTTGTCTTTTTCCTCCCACTCCTTGTTCTTTTCTTCTTTCTTTTTCTCCAGGCGCTCTTTGATCATGTCCTTGAACTTCTCAAACTTCTCCTTGATCTTCTCCTTGATTTTGTCTTCGTAGGTTTTCTTCTTGTCCTCCTCACTCATATCCTTGTCTCTGATGCATACTGTCTTCGTGGGATCCGACTTCATGAGCGGTGGGCACTTGATGCATTTGGTCGGGTCGGACGGGTCTCGAATCTTGTTCTTCTTGCATCGAGCCTTTCTTTCACAGCTCTCTCCATTTCCCGCTTGTCTGTTAACTAAGGGAAATCGAGCTTCGCGGCCCAGCACGGAGGCTGGCTGTGAGATATCGAGATCGGATGCCGGACCCCTGTGGACACGTTGCGAAAGTAAAGTGGCTTCGCTGGGGGTATACGCGGCGATCAAATGATTCGTTAGGAGGAACAGTACTTTGATGGTCTTTGCAACATGCATGATGAGGGATTGGCAAGAAGCTAGCAGTAGTGTAAAGGTAGATTTTGATGTGAACTGAGAAGGACTCACGTCGATGGCTTTCTTATCAATGTACCTAGGTAAGCTGCCAGCCTTTCTCATGCTGTGACTGCTTGCGCAGGGCTAATCTAATTTGAGTGACGAAACAGTCAAGATACGTGGCGTATCCTACGATTGATCATATGAAAGGTATGGGGCTGCATCGGACGGCTCAACCTCTTCGCACGCGATACGTTGCCTCAACCGTTGGCGAGGCCACTCTGCTCTCTACTCAGACATCCTGCCACATGATGCACACTGCAACGAAAGTGACGCTGGGGCGGGTGAGCCCAACACAACGAACACTGCCTTCACGAGGCACGGATTCTGCCCTGTGTAAGAACCTGTGGGGTGGAAGCTGCCTATAGCCCCCAACCCACATAACCTGGCCGAGACCTCTATGGCCGCGCTGTGCAATCTAACTTCTCGGCCTGGTTCAGGCCCCATCTTACATACATATTTTCGAAACCAAAAGGTGCAGTCTGACACCTGGGCAGTCTCGGAATTTCGAACTTGCTATATCGAGCGCCACATGCTTACCTACGTACGGTCGATCAAGGAGGACTTCTTTGCTTGTTTGGTTGCCGATGCGAAAGACATTAGATTCACCGTCTAATCACGGTGGGGAAGTCTTGCTAGACTAAATACATGAACAAGGAGCTTTCGGTCACTAAGAGTTCATCAGCGTATAGTTTGATATGGAGCGTTACATTGAAGCGAAAGATCATTACACGAAGCAAAGCGTCTAATAATATCGCTACATTTGCGGCTATAACCATCTGGCGTCTAGACTTCATGATCAAGCTTGCGGAAATCATATCGCGCAGAAACTGATACATGTGGATTGCCAGCTGAACTAAACAAACACCCTTCAAACTCAATCTAAGCAAACAATCGCAATTTCATTCACTTCAGCTCCGGAGCTTCCATGCCATCGACCGACCACAAGTCCCAGACTTCATAACTTCCATAGTTCCCCACGAGGCAGCCATCGTCGCCATACGCCAAGATATCCGAGGGCTTGCAGTCGTCGCCATTGAAGAGGACGACAACGGAGCCAAAATCTTTGTCACCTTCACCTCCGGCTTGTTCAGTTTCATTGTGTTCGATAATGATGGCTGCAGCTACCCCAGCGTTGTCGCGGTTGCAGCCAGTGCTGGCATCGACATCTCGCCAGCCAAGGTTGGCACCGCGGCAGCCCGCAGATTGACTATACGCCAACGCCAAAAGTCAGTAGTTGTCACACATATGGATTATGGAAGGCGATGACTTGCTAGTGATGGAGGCGATAAGCGTTGGCTATGCAGACCAAGTGCTGGAGGAGGAAGAATGCCTTCATGTTCGAAGTGACTGTGTATGTGACAGAGGTGTAAGAGTCGTCTTTGATTGCAACGATCTTTACAGTGAGGATGAGCAGTGGATTGCGTTTGATGCCTGCTCAAGAGTAGATCTGGGCTGTGAAGATTCTTGAAGGATCTCAAGGTACGTATATAGCCCCAGGACAAAAGGCATGGGTAACATCGCGTGGCTCGTAGCGCTCATGTGGTTAAATTTGGCAAGTAGTTGGACATGGCATCTATTTGAGAGCATCCCTGTAACTCCTCAGTATGCAAGTAATGTGGGGTTTGGATCGGAAATGAGTATCCGAAGATACCGCACCGCCTTCAGCTCAAGCATTTGGCCCGTGGGGGCTGTTTTCATAACCGGGGGCTGGCCCCGTGTCTCTCCCGCAGCGGCGCGGCCGCCGTCTTACTCTTGCGCCAGAGGGTTTCGAAACTTCACGTCTTGGCTTCTTACGAGATCTCCATAGATGCATTGGAAGCATTCTACGTAGATAGCCTGTGCCGCATTCATATCAGCAATTACAAATCTTGACCCCGGGAGGTACTGCGTATAGTCCTAGGATCGTGGAATGACTCCGTGCCACTCTATCGCCCCCATTCTGTGCTTTTGTCGGGGATCCTGAAAGCCTATGCCTCAGCTTCTTATGACATCTTCATGCATGCAGTGGGAAGTTTCGTATCATCATCCGAAACGTGAGGCTGACCTCTTCTTGGTCTTGCTGAAGAACGAGTGTCGGCGGCTCCTCATACATGCTGACCAATTTTGGCATATCTTCAATACTGAGCAATTGCCTTTCGACGACAGTGTCTCATAATGCATCCGATACATCCGGAGCAGGGCGTTTGAGCGTCTGCAGAATCCATGCTGCCAATTTGGTCGATGAAACAAACGTATACCAGTACGGCCCCAGGGTGTTGTGCTACCTAGCATAGCTCTTGTTCGCCAGAATGGAGAAGCGGAATCGATAGCAGGAATTTGCCAACTACTTGACCGCTCCGAAGTTCAATGACAGAAACGAGTAACCAAATCAATAGCTGGCTTGAAATCAATAACTAGATACAGTGTAACTACCATGTAATTTGCAAACGCGTAGGAAAAGAAAAATGCCTACTCTTCCACAGCACCCAGCTCTACCACTAACCTCATGAAGGGCTTGAACTCCTCTGGCATCCAGCTGTGTAGGTCTTCGACATAATGTCGCGGGACTTTTGCCCCATGCTCTGCAAGGTATCGGATCATGTCATCAGATTTATCGTACATAGCCGTCGCTAGTGCTCGTAATGGGGCGGCTCGATGCTCACGGATGTCCGTGTTCCAGTCAGTGACATCTTCGTTGACATCTGCACCCGCTTCTAGCAACATCTTCACAGTTTCCATGTCGTGCTTCTTGACTGCTAGCTGCAGCGTCCCCGAGTCCTTGAACCAGTCGATTCCGAATCTGTCCAACAGGACTCGAATTGACGCAGCCTTCGGCCATGGCTTTTCAAAGGGTGCAAAAAACATTCCTCGGAACCTGCTCACACTTCCTCCATGGTCTATCCACCAGCGAGTGGCGTCAGGTCCCATGCGAACCATACCACACCAGGTTGAATTATGCGTAGTTGAATTGTAGTTTAACTGCTGTGGGTCTGTGCGCCATTGGCAAAAGTCCAGGTCGAACAAGATATCGAGCCATTCCACACCGTTTTTCCCATACCAGCCGCAAAAGGTGTAGGAGTCGAAGTAGTTGGGCGAAAAGCCGATCTCGAAGCAGAAACGGAGTAGCTGGGTGTCGCGTATTTCTGATGAGATTTTCATGAGAGGACGGGAATAGTATATTGGGTCTATGCCAGAAGATTCAAGAAGTTCTCTGATGGCAGGAATGTCGCCTTGAAATGCACTCAGGAAGATCGAAAGGATGATGGTTGTATCTACGAACTCGTGTAAGCAGTGAGACCCACAGCCGGTCATTCTGCATTTTGATCACACTTACCATCGTCTGTGGGCGGCTCATAGTTCTCGCTGAGCAGTAGATCTCGTACTTCTCTCTCGAAGCCCCTCAGATTCCATGCCTTTTTGTCGGCAGACTCTACCGTAGATTTGGGAAGCTTGTAGTAGGCCACAATGTGCCGCAAACATTCTTCCAACGTTCTCTCGCCACTCAATCTCGCATCGCGCGCTTCGCCAAAGCTGGAGAGAGTCGTTGACATTGCGATCGTTATCAGCGATAAGGCTCACTATGATGCCTAGGTATGTGAGAAACGCAAACCTTGGAAGTGAAACAAATTCAAGGCTGGTCGGATCCAGAAGGTGGGAAAGAGGGCGGGAAAGAGAGCGACGAAGATCTGTGTACTTTGAGCGCAGACGTGTACTCCGGGCTTCTACAGTTGATGATTTTGAGAGGTGTGCGGGCGGATATTAACCTGAGGGTGGCACAGTGACGCTAGTGGATTCATAGCTAGCGGTGTACACCTACAAGCGCTTATTTGACATCGGCTTGATGTTGCCTAACATGCCAAGGGTGGCGCATTCCAACCTTGGAGGTACCTAATTAGCCCAGGCGGACTCAGGGCATTGACGTTCTATCTATGTTACTACCCGATGCACGGAGAAGGCGTCGCGCGCGCAAGGATTTAGGGAGACAGAAGACCTCGGGAGGGCTGTTTCAACCCCGAATCCCGATATTTCAAGAATTATGTGTGTGACGCCTCAAGGTCGCGTCTCTTGGTGAGCATTGGGGGCTGTAGGGCTTTGCGATACCTCCCTAGGTAGGTAGGATGTGTTGAATCTTCTTGAGATGTGGCCATGTGCCACGGGACACATGCCTGCCTTTGTTTCAACGCGCGATTGCAAGGCAGATAGTCAAACTGGAGTTCCTGTACTATCAAGATACCGTGGCCAAAGATATCGACACAAGTCTCGCTGAAATCCTTGCTGAGAACTAGGTATATCTTCTCTCAACTCCTATCAGCATTGGGTAAACGTACACTGAATCAACACTTGTCGCCTGGACTGCGTCAATCCTTACGTTACTGCGTATATTTTCATCCTGCCATCGCTACCACGACATGAAGACCACATGGCTCACTATCCTGTGCTGGACTTACATCCGGCTGTCCACATCTTTCCCTGTCGATGACAGGCCCGCATTTACACCATGGGATCTGGCGAAAAGAGAGATCGAAGCAGCTATCTTCTCCAATCCTCTGGGACCCCAATTTGGAGTACCTGATGAGACGTGTCGTGGCACGCTGGAGGGCCCCAACACCGGTAGTTGCTGGAAGATGGCAGATGTCACAGTTGATGTGAGTAGTTTTACCCTCTGAATCTTTTTAATCCAATGACTAAGCTACCTAGAAATTCATCGCAAACCGAAAGCCCGAGGCCAACGAATGCGAGGTGCCCTGCCTTTTCTACACCTCGAAACTCACGGGAGCGGCAGAAAGGCTGGCCAATTTTGTTCTGAAGGAGGTACTTTTGACGGGGGCTGCGGAAGGACCGCGCAAGTACCAAACTATCTGGGTACGTCTCGCTAGGTAGAGTACAACCACGCGAGAATGCTAACTACTCACAGGAGCTACATCCGCCAAAGTTCTATCCAAACAAGAATGACCTGGACAAGACTCCCGAGGCCAAGTGCATCTACCAGGACCAGAGGGATCAGGACTACGACGCGAACTTCGATGGTTGCCAACGGCTATACTTCAAGTCAATGTCGAAGGCCATGGCAATGGAGTGCAAAGGCGAGGTCTTCTTGATGACCAATTCAGATCTGAGCGGTACTCGCCCCGAAGGAAAAAAAGAAAAAGTTCCAGTGGATGGAATTTGGTGGCAGGTTGAATTTCCGACACTGATCGATGATGCTCGACCCGCAGACAAGAAAATCACAAAAGTCAGTCCAGAGCCACGCCGTAGGTACCAATTCATGGATGTTTAGGTTAACAGTCCCTCTAGATCAGTTATCTTCAAGTACCTTTTAAAGACCTTGGAACGCTAACTGCAGAAGAGAGAAGCAAGCCCCCCGAGATTGAGGCGAGGGGGGAGTATTGGCCTAATGGAGTTGGCAACGAGCATTTGCAAAGCTTTCGCAACGAACAAAGTCCGCAATCGACGCCGAGCCCGCAATCAACCCCCACTCCCACCCCCGAGGCAGCCAATCCGGTTGAGACCCCTTCCAGCGGTCTTGTCAGGAGGGCAGATCGGACAGATGAAGAAGTCCTTGAACCTGATGACGAAGGTTATCCTTATCATTACTCCATCGATGAGATCTATGACTGGTACAAGGCAGCAGCGTGGTAGAGGCTGGGAAAGGAAGACAGGCAAGAAGATCGAAATTGGTTTGGTGGAAGGCCGCGACACTACAACGATTTTGCTGAGTCTCTTATTCCTCGAGTGGTATCTGGCGATGTAACTAGACTTTCCATATCTTTTTATCAGCTGGCGTTTATTGGTACGTGAATAGATTCGATGTCTGCAATTCGCTCAAAAAGCCATGTTAAACCCGGCTCAGCCTATCACATTGCACGTTGGCGTGCACCGCCACAAACGCCACGTCTGCATCTATAATTGACAACCGGCTGAGTGGACGACGCGAGCATCTACGTGTCAAGTCCACCGCGTATAGCGGGCATAGTCGCTGGGTGACCGAAACAAGTCTCCAGTATTTGCCCGACGTACGACGGGTCGGGGCGATATGGCTGACATTGCGGGGTGAGCGGAGGCTTAGCTTGGGAAGTACACATGTTGCACCAACTATAAGTAGGAACGCCAGCAGTATCGACACCAACGTTGTAGTACAGTCTTTCGTGATAGCAATTCTTACTCTCCTTCGACATATACCAAGCTTTCCAGCAAATCTTGAATCCTTGGATCTCCACTCACAATGCCAAACGTCCGAATCGGCCCGACACATGAAGACCGTGCTCGAGGACGCATGTTCTGGTCGCCTGCAGAAGAAGGGTCATGCGTGCGAAAAATGAAAACAGTTCGTCGGAAGGGCATCGCTGAAGGACCTAACGGATACCCGGTGGTTGCAATCTCGAGACGAGCGGAGGAGAACAACCTGATTTACCCAAATCCGGACATCTCGAGCACACGCTCTTTCCGGCTTAACCAACGTCTGACGATACCAATTTCGGCAAAAGGTCAAAATCTGGATGAGCCAAAACGTAGTACTGGAGACCTGAACCTTGAGCGCACAGTCACGTCGACACAAGCCGCGCGGAGCGATGATGTCGGGAGGAACGCCGCTCCAAAAAGAGCCTCGAAGAAGTCGTATGAACATTCCAGAGTTCTCCAGTCTCCTCAGCCGGATCTCGAGGCGGCAGGCGTGAAAGAATGTACTAGCCGACCCGAGATATCTTCGCCAGATACCACAGCAGATACCACAGCGCGCAACTCTTTCATCGGCGATGTATGGTTGTCGTTCGACCATATGATAAAGCACGTCGCGGCAGTATTTGAGGGGAAAACGACGCCTAAAAAGACTGTTGTGAGGCGTCCGTTGTCCCGGTTCTGGGTTGATGCAAAAGGTGTGATGGCTGTAGCTATTGCGTCGATGTAGAAAATCGGAGTTGCTGCTTAATGATGAAGTGTCTTGTTCACACGCTGGACTCTTGGTGAGCTTGAATCCAAGCAATGGCGTTACACACACGGTCTAGTGCTATTGGTCGCCTGTTGGTATCCTTTAGGTCTTCCCTATAGGATTCGAGTAACTGGTAGGACGCCGAAAGCTCCCCGTTACGCAGCGCCAATACTGTACGTATAAATATCCAAAGTGACTCTTGTTCGAGGTCGAGACTTGTTGCATAGATCAGTATATCGCTTACCAGCTCCCGCTGTAGCGATGTAGCTACGATAGGCATCAGATACAGCAGGAACGACCAACCAGAGATGTCGCTTGGGTGTCTGCAGCACCAATCCTTGACGCCGTGGGTGACATGGTCAACCATCTCGCTGCTATCAAGCTTAGATACCAGCCTACGAGCATACTGCCAAGCGTGGTAGTTCTTCGGATGCTGCTCTCCAGACTTGTAAATAGCGGCGAATTCGCTCTCCCAAAACGTTGCTATTTGTTCTTGCGATGCATCTCCCAGTTCTATGAGTCTCAAAGAGTCCACGATGCTGAAGCGGTGGTACCACAAGGTCGGCGACTTGGACTGACGATGAAGTGGAGAGGTAAGTATGCTGTTCAGAAAGCACAGCTCTTGTCGTAATGCCCTATGGTATGGAGTGCCAACATGAAGACCGTGAGCTTCTTTTAGCTGGAACAAGGTGCGTTTTCGATAATTTGCTGCAGTGAGATGCTCTGGGTCGAATAGAAGCATGACCTTTGTCGCTTGCAATGTCTGTGCAGCCGTGATAGGATCATGTGCCTTGCTATGCACGAAGAAATGTTGGCGGGCTTCCAGGTAGGCTAACGCAAGTATCTTCTTCGGCACTCCCAGACTCATTCCGTCTTGCATTGTGATGCCATCCGGTGGCTGTATAGCAGGAGGTAGAATCTCGATCTCGATGACTTCGTCTGCATGCTCCTGGAAGTACTCGCTCAATGAAGCAAAAGCCAGCCTCTGGAATTCCTCTTGCTGCCTGCATTTGGTCGTCATGGCGGAAGATCTGATTTCGTGGGTTCAAAGTGAAAGCTGCCCAGCTGTCGCAGAAGGAGGACCCTTGCGCACGACCCCACCGCGTTAGCTTGCAGCTCCCAAAACCGCCTGGGCACCATTATGACATAACCCTTGACTTCAACACGATGCAGTGAGAACACGCTGTACCGCGATACTGGTCCCCATCCCTCAACATGCCGTCTCTCCTCCTGGTTGTCTTCACCCTGCAGCTGTTGCTCCACATCATCAACACCGTGGGCGCATCCACGGTCAACGACCTGGTAAGCCCCGCATCCGAAAACAAACACGCAGGAACCTGGGACTGACACATGGCAGTTATGGATCCTGTACAATAAGCTGCCGACGCCAACATCTGGGTCTGCGCAGAGATGCCAGGCCCTTAAAAAGGACATTGTGCGCTTGAAGCGCGAGCTGGGCAACACGTCGCCTCAGGACAACTTCTCCAAATGGGCCAAGCTCGACAGGCAGCACAACAAGGCTATGGCTGAGTTCCAGAAGCTAGGTAAGCGCTCCTGCGCGGAGACGCTCCCACCGGACACGTCAAGTGCACTTGCTAACGCTCTTCTCTCCAGATGGTTCCCTGCGCTCGCACCAGTCCACCTTCACTTCCGCCGTCTCGACCCTGCGCTGGCTTGGCACCCAAGGCCTTCGATTTGTTCTGCAGTTCTGGTTCTCCAAGTCGCCAATGTTCTGGGTACCCGCAGGGTGGGTGCCATACTACGTCGAATGGGTGCTGAGTTTCCCGCGCGCACCTCTGGGAAGCGTGAGCATAAACATATGGGGTATCGCGTGCGCAAGTATGATCGCGCTGGCAGCAGAGGCAGTAGCTGCGGTTTGGGTACTGGTTATGCGCAGACCAACGCCTGTGGCGGCAGAGAAGCAGCGCGAGAAGCACGAGGCTATGGCCTTCAGCGCAGACCAGAAGCCCGCAGAGAAAAAGGAACTGTGAGCGCGCTACGTGTCCGATTCCGCGTGCACATTTCATACAACTTCAAATCAAGTAAAAATTCAATATGTCTCCCAACAAAAGACGCAAAGTCGTCGTGGCTTTCGCTCAGACACTGCAACACGAGTGGGATGATCTTGGCAGATCCTTTGGCTTCTTCTAGGCTACAAATTGAACTCGTGATCGTGGAGAGTAGCGTATCACCGAGTCTTCGAAAGAGCCATCTACTAATCTATATTCCTTGGCTGACATCCTGAAAAGAAACGAAGCGGTGCACGGCAGCTGACATGAAGCTGCATCGTCCGACCGCATGCGTATAATCTCGTTGAGAGCGAAGGGTTTTGTTTGGTGTGGAATGCTCGCACAGGAAGCTTGAGAGGGAGAAAAGTGAAAATTCCGCGCTAACAGCTCGCGGCCCGACAGTGCCCCCGAAGAGCGCTTACTATATTTGGACTATCGCGTCTCGTTGGCACGTATAGACAATGTGAAGAACTCCATGACCTCGAGGGACGAGAAATTCTGCGTCTGAAAGTCGAAGGTTGCTAGCTAGAAGTTCAACGGAATATTTGTCTATAGCTAGTTCTCCCACTCGCTCCCTCGGATTATGTCACGTGCGTTTAGACCGTGCCCGAGGTCCAGGGCTGACCGGCTTGAAAATATCGCAGTGTACATCTGCCGTGTCTCGCGTGTCGTCGATCGTGCTTTACATGAACATGATCGACTATTTTGGCCGTTGATCACCACCATTCGATAGCATACATCCTGGTTTAGCTCTGTCAGCTACGGTGTAGTCGCTTGGAATGCAACACGGGACGGAGATGGGTGTCACCTCGTGTCGTGTGCTGCTTGCCTGACCGCACCAGGTAGAAAGTCTGCCGAAAACGAAGTGAGTCAGCCTCCGACTCATTGTCGTCGCGTTTCAATGCCCTTTGACAAGGCCAAGCGAGGGGAGCCGCCAAAGTCCAATAATGAGGCTCTACCGCGTCCTTGTGGGTCTGTGCGCATCTTCCCCATATCCGCATGAATGGTTCAGCGCTCGCCGGTTCCAGGCCGATCCAAATCTGGCTGTCATGTGTGGATGAGAGTTCCCCGCAATGTGGGATGAGATTGCTAGGTGCAGTGATCGCTCAAAGGTTGCGCACCTCGTTCTGCTTACGTGCACAGGGCTTGAGTAGGGTTTGCAGAGGCGTAGACGGCGTCTGGGGAAGCATGATCGCGGCTGGTTTCTCGAGTCAAGTGCGTGCTGGCGTCCCCCTAACCTCGCTGGTTTCATGCTGCGGCCGCGAACAAACTTCGTCGACATGATGGCGGCCGCTGTTGCATGTGCCACCTGTCGCGCCCAATGCCCTCACCCGCTGCATCTAAAGCTGCTCACACAAGGCGAAAGCCGAGAAACTTCGAGACTCGAGCGCTCGAGAGCCATGGCCCACGGACGAGGACTGGCTCCGTGACCGGCCTAACGGCGCCCAGTGGCAGCGCCGGCATTTCGGTGAGATTGTACCGGGACAGGCGCTGTGACGAAATGGCGTTTCTCTCCCCACACGGTGGACAAATGCTCCTCCCAATGACGTTTCGAGGATTCAGACGCCGGCCCAAGGCCGTCTAATGCGTTTACAAGTCGCGCACTTAGCGATGCGCACTCCACTTTGCTCGCCGCTGCTCAACCGTCCGCCTTTCCTGGGGTCGATAGTCCCTTCACCGCATCGACCCGCGTGGCCCTGCACACTGCTCGACTCGACGCAGCCGTCTCCTACACCACCCGTTGTCGGCACCCTGTCCATCGCTCCTTCCCAGACCACACCCATCGCCCGTATACGACCCGTCGACGAGGCTGGCGCCAGAGAATGCCGTGGCCTGAATATCAGATCCCGAGACGACCGCGCCCGCGATAGAACCAACGCTCTCCGTAAACAATAGCCCGTCCTCCTCTATGGCATCGATATACACGTTATAGCGCGGCGCACGACATGACGGATCTTGACTTCACCAATGGCGACTTCCCTACGCGAGGACCTGTGGTACTGGGAGTGTCGGCTGCGACGCTTGCCATATGCTCCGTTTTCGTTGGCTTTCGTCTCATCTCCCGATTTCTGGTGGTTAGAAAGCCGGGATGGGACGACTACACAATGATCCTGGCCTGGGTCCTCGCGTTTGGCGCATCCTTCTCGATATGCTACGGCACTACCAAAGGCCTGGGGCGGAAGCAAGAGAACATACCCGCGCAATGGCAAGAGCCCATGAAGAAGTCCTCCTTTGTCTTCTCGGTACTCTACGTACGTACAGGACTTTGTATACATAAGCCGCCAGCACTAAATCCCCACAGAATCCAGCTTTGATGGCCACCAAAACCTCGATCCTCCTCTTCTACCTCACGCTGTCCAAGACACACAAAGTATTCCGATGGGCCACCATTGCCACCCTTGTCGTCGTCAATGTCGGCGGGCTCGCTCTGACAATCCTGAATCTATGTCAGTGTCGTCCTGTTGGCGCCGCTTGGGCTTCTCCCGTTCCCGACACTGCTCACTGCACCAACATCGTCACGATATACCTTTCCTCGGCACCGCTCAACATCATCACCGACATAGCCATATTATTCCTGCCGATGCCAATACTCACTAGTATGCGGCTGCCGAGGAAACAGAAGGTGATCCTCGTTATTACCTTTGGTTTCGGTATCTTTGTCGCAGTCGTCGATGTCATTCGTATCGCATACCTGCAAGATGCTCAGCGCGATACTCTTGAAGCCGCACAACGGCAGTCTTCCGAATCTGGCAACGAACAGAGGAACACTGGCGATTTTGCGTGGTTCTCATCTCTATCATTTATGTGGAGCACCATTGAGATCAATTTGGGTATCATGTGTGGATGCGTTCCCGCCCTGAAACCCCTAGTCAAGAGATTCCTACCTAGCTGGGTCATCGACCATACTATGCGCGACAACACTACCCATACAAGCGACGAAGCTGTACTTCATCCCGACATACTCGATTCTCGGCGGCGCTCAGACCCCTTAACGCCTCCCGCTTCCCCACTCAGCAAACCTCCTCTCGCTCGTAGAAGCGGTGGTGATGAGCCGATGGGTATGATGGACTTTTTAACTACGCCTGACATGACCGAATTGCCTCAACTGAGACCGTCCAACACCACTGTTACCTACGCCACCACCACCCGCACCCAGCGCCCACCAACATTTTTCGACTTCGTCAACACTGGGCAGAAAAAGAATATCACCCTCCGGAGCAACCGAGAAAGTGTATATCCCGTGATCATGGTAACCATACTGTTCTTCATCTGGGGGTTTGCCTATGGTTTCCTGGACGTACTCAATTCGCGCTTTCAAGAAGTAGCTCGCACGAGCGAGTGGGAGACAGTCGGACAACACAGTGCCTATTATGTTGGCTACATTGTGGGACCTTTGACTTTTGGACGGATCGTCTTCAAGGCCTGGGGGTTCAAGGCATGCTACATGGTCGGTCTTTCAGTCTATGCTTGCGGAACCCTCGTCTTCTGGCCTTCAGCTGTGCTCAATTCCTTCCCAGCGTTCCTGATCTCAAACTTCATTACCGGTGCGGGACTATCGACATTGGAACTCGGCGCAAACCCATTCATAGCACTATGCGGACCGCCTGAGTATGCGGAAGTGCGATTGAACCTCTCACAGGCTGTTCAGGCTGTCGGCACCATTGTTTCCCCACTTTTGGCGAAGAAAGTACTCTTCCCCGCCAACGCTGCCAGCCTCATTGATGTGCAGTGGACATATCTCGGCATATCTCTCTTCAACATCGCTCTTGCAATCATATACTTCTACGTACCGCTTCCTGAAGCTACCGACGAAGAGCTAGAACTAGCCAGTCAACGCACTGTGCCATTTGCCCGCGAGGCCACCATCAAGATTGGGTCCAAGCCAGTCAAAGTTCTTTGGATTGGTCTGAGTATGGCGGTCTTGTCTCAATTCTGTTACGTTGGCGGCCAAGAATCCACTTCCACTTCGTACAAGGAGTACCTCAACCGCGTCGCGCCCTCCGTGGATTATGTGTCACAGCAAGCCTATGGACACACTGCTTTCGCGGTGTCTCGGTTCCTGGCAGCCTTCATCGACATTTGGGTAAAGCCACGCTTTAGTCTTCTGGTTTTCTACCTAGGCGCAATTGCAACCGCTGCCGCAGCAATGCATGCTTCTGGCAGTGGCGGTGCAGCCATCATTGTCATCGTCATGTTCTTTGAAGGCCCGCTTTTCCCGCAGATTTTTGCACAAGGGATACGGGGTATGGGCAAGCACACCAAAGACGCTTCCGTACTTCTGACGGCAGCTATCGGTGGAGGGGCCGTTATCCCACCGATAATGTATGCCGCGCTTAAGATCAAAAACGCACAATACGCTTTCTGCGTCATTGCAGCGGCTTACGCTGCTGGCGCATTGTATCCCATATACCTCAACTCACTTGCCGCGTCTCGGCAGTTATCTGATCCCGTACGCGACGAAAAGACCAGGAGAGAATCAGAAGCCGAGGGTAGGCGGCGAGGGTCGATGAGCGAAAAGCTCAGAAGGTGGAGTAAAGTCAAGAAGAGGCTGAGTGTAAATAAAGAGGATGAGAGATTACCTTCGGTTGAACATCGCGAGAGGCGCAGTTGGCCTGAAGGCCTGGCGCCGCGGAGCGATAGCCTAGCCATCGAGCCCGTGCAGACTCGTACACCGAGTTCATCAAGCTCCGCGAGTAGTAGGTGAAGGCTCTGCTTGAGGTGGCTTGTATTTGTATCGCGTACGGAGTTATAGGGAGATACCATGGGATTGTTTAGGGCTAGTGCCGCTTTAGCCGCTGAGGTTTTCTTTTTGACAAGGGACCTCCCGAAGTTAGTGCAATGAAGGGGCGACTTTTAGGACAAAGCAAAACTGGCGAGAGAATTCAACCTCAACCCCAGATGAAAGGACAATTAACGTGGTTGACATGTGTGACATGTGACGTGATTGGTTGCGTGCACGGACTTGCCGGTTGTTAGCATATTCTTGGGCCTTCGTATGGCTCTGCTGTCTCCACCACAGCAACAACACAACACCCGACACCGCCCACGGCCCACGCAACGAGAGCCCGCCCATTGCATCACCACCCAGACATCGCTATCCGGCTCCCAACAAAGCAGGCGTGCGAAATCACTGCGTTTGCGGGCCCTTTCCTCGTCATGAGTGTGCAGTACCAGCAGACATTCACGCCCCCTCATCTCTTGAACAACAACCGCTGCTCTCCCTCCCGCAACCGTACGTCTACCCGCTGCTCTCAACACCTCAACTCCATGTCAGCCACTAACTTTCACCCTCACGCAGTCTTCCCCCCTTCCGCCGCGATGACTGGCCGCAAGCGGAAAGCCGAGGACGATGGCAGCGGCGGTGACGACGACCGCATGAGTGCATCGCCAACCACATCTTCCGCCGTACTCCCACGACCAGCGCCGCGAGGCATGAAGCGCATGCGAACCAACATCTCCGGCCGCCCGCTCCCGCTCCCTCGCCTCCTCGAGACGCTCAGCCCCGACGAGATGCGCAACCTGCTGCAGTCCATCTGCCAGCGCCACCCGGACATCGGCAACGAAGTCGTCACAACCGCGCCCCGGCCAAGCATACAGTCAACGTTGGAGGTCCTGTCAAAGTACGAGGCGGCGTTCCAGGCAGCCTTCCCCTTTGGCGGCCGTGCGTCATCAGACTATGCATACAATAGGGTGCGGCAACAACTTGATGAACTGCTCGACTCCCTCAAAGACTTCACACCTCACTTCCTCCCGCCGCACGAACACCAGCCCGCCACATCGCTCGCCTTCCTCGATGGTGCCACCGAGATCATCCATCGACTACCCAACTGGGATACGTACCAACACAACCGTCACAAGCAAGAGGCATACGAGGAGATGGCCAAGGCGTGGGCGATGGTCATCCAGGAGGCAGCAAAGAAGGCGGGCGGAATACAGCTCCAATACGGCGGATGGGACGAGAAGATTGCGAAACACAATGAGATCTCGGGCGGAAAGATGCAGGAGGCAGTCAACGAGCTACGCGGAGGACTCGGCTGGATGGGCGCAGAGACACCCAATCCCGCCACCGGCGGGTCCAACGATGCCATGTCCATCCGCCAGCAGCTGCTGAGCGGAAACTACGGAACTGGCTCTCCCGCAAGCATAGGCGCTTGGTAGATCGACAGCAACGCCCTTTGACCATCGACCGTCATCACCATTTCGCCTCACTACAGTCCCCATTCATCACAGCATTACTACCATGGCGATCTCCCAACAATTACGGCCTAATCCATACCCGCGAATGATACCATTGCATGGAGGCATATTCCCATGATAACGACTGCATAGCGTTTCCTTTCAGTCTTTATTCACGTACAACAGCATATGGCAGGGCCGTTCCATCATTGCACTGGCGTACCGGTTGCGACATGCACCACAAAGAAGACCCCGAACCTCTGATCTTTTGTGCATTCCTGTCCTCGCCTGTTTTGGGGGCGTAATGTTTTGTCATTATTACAAGTCATGTACCCGGTTTAGGGGTTACCGTGCGGCGACGGATTGCACTCTTTTCTTTACTTTGTAACTTGGGGGAGGGAGGAATGATACCATGCTCGGTCTGAGAGAGCGGATGGGAATGGATGGATGGTATATAGGTGGGTGGAAAGCTGGACTGGACTGGAGTATGGAGATGAATAGACTTTTTTATGTATATACTGACTGTTTCTTTGATGCAATCTTCGCATTGCTTGGATGTTGCTGACTATGGTGTGTCGGGATGTTTTTTCCACCTGAACGCATTGTTTGGCACTTTCACGTGGCAACGCGCGCTAGCGCTGCGGCGCGAATCCACGGCGGTAATCACGACCCCGGGGCTGAGGCCGCACCTGCGCCGCGCTCATCACGTCTCATCCTCACCTTCATCGCTGCGGGTCTCTCGCAGCCACAGACGCTGCTGGACCTTGTCCCAGCACACCCGACATCTGCTGTTCTACCCGCTCGTTTCTGTCTTCAGCCCGCGGCCGTCTCCAAGATGGCGATCGCCAAAGCGCTTCCTAAACTCAAAGTCGAAGTGTTCGTCAAGAACGCTCCGCTTGAAGAGCACGTCGACGACGATGATCAAACTTCGGATAACGAGGTCACTAAATTCATCGAAGCTTCGTCTGGTGACAACTTCGAAGTCAAATACTGCTTCTCTCCTGGATTCAGTATCCGCCACAGTATTCTTGTGGAACTGGACATCGACGGGGAATATGCAGCTGGTAGTGTCTTCAACCCTGGCAGTTCAGTTCGCTGGGATAATGCGTATACGTTCAAGGGATCGCGCGGATTCGAAGATGGCGAATACTATTTAAGGAAGTTCTGCTTCTCGCAGCTCGAAATTAATGGTTCCGTCTCTCAGTTTCTTGAGTCAGCTACTTGCTAACTTTTACTTCAGACGACGGTGATACACGCACATTCAAGGACTCACTGAAGAAGAAGCTCCATAGGGTGGGTGTTATATCTGTGCGCTTCTATTGGGCGACAGCTGGCGCAACATACAAAACCCCGGTCACAGTACGGCAGGACAAGAATCTCGGTGTTGTGCCAGAGAAAGCCCTCAAAGGCAGTGCGCTATCCCATCAGGCTAGGTCAGCGAGCGTCTTCCCCGATACTCACAAATACTTATACTGTGATTAGCTACGGCGCGCGAGAAGTCATGCAGGCGTACAGCACGATTGAAACCACGAAGATCGACGAAACGCCGTTTGCAGAGTTCACTTTTAAGTATCGCTCGAGAGGTGTGTGAGCTCTTCGTGGTCGCCGTATCTCTACTAATGCCGATGTCATTTAGCTGCTCTCAAATCCCTCCTCGTCATCCCACGAACCCCTAGCCCGGTACCGCTCGAAGAACGCGATGTCAACACTCTTACTTTGGAAGAATCACGCGAGCTCATTCGTCTCCAGCGTGAGCAGAGGGACGCCGCTCCAGTCATCAAGCGAGAGCGTATCAAGCGGGAACGAAGCAGCACCATTATCAGAGAGGACCGTGAGGACGACGACGATGTCACTTTCGTTTCCGCCAAGCGCAGACGTCTCCCCGTTACTCTCGATGAGAATGGTGCCGAGATCATCGATCTGACATAGGGATAGATCGGTGCCTATACCATGGTCCTGGCAGAGTTTTTGGCTTTTCTCTTCGTTCTTTTCGAAGGCTCTCTAGCTTTCTGCGGCGCTGTTCTAGTTTCTGGCGTATAGATAAGGCGTAACGGATTGACTCTAGCGCAAAACACCGCGGAGTGGTCTTATCGTAGTCACCTTGAGTACAAGCAAGGCTTAGTACGAATTTCCTCATTCCAGCGTCTTTCTCAGTTATTTTGTGGGCTTATATATTGGTCGCCTCTCTCACCTGAGCAACTGTGAGCCTCAAGTGAGCGCGATCCTTGTGGCTGGTCCCTCTAATCGTTCCCTAGCGACATTGTCTACTCAGTCTCTCGCGGCTTCTTCTCTTCTCTCTTCATTCCATCGCAATGGCCATCGCAACGGGTATCCCTGGTTTTGAAGTCACTATCGAGGTCGACGCGGCAGCACTACCGGAACACCAACATGGGATCATCGACGACGATGAGGTTGCAACCTCTACATCTAGGTATATTGAAGCGCCATCAGCCGCCAACTTCTCCATCCGCTATTTGTTTCGTCCACCTTTCACCCCACCCTCGGCAGTACAGATGGATGTGCTGCTAGACGGTAACTATGTGCAAGCTCCGTTCGTCGAATGGGGTGGGAAGGAAGAGTGCGAGGGATACCTTTGCTCACGATCCACTTCATCGACTGGCGGACACAGCTTTACTCAGGGCTTCCACTTTGCTGAGCTGAGGACCGGTGAGTCCTGGTGTCTCAATATTCGTCCTAATGGCCGCTGACAAAGCTTAGATGAGACCAACATTCCCATGACCAAGGACCTCGCGGATCGACTGTCACCCATCGGCCGCATTGTGCTTTACTTCTATTTCATCGAGCATCTGGAAGCAGTGAGACCGACAGAAGTACCTCAGCTTGCTAGTAACAAGTTTGATGTTCTCAGCGAGAAGGCATTACACAAGGCGGCTGCGATGCAGGGCGATCAACTGTCTCATCAGACTAGGTATGTGCTTTCCCCCACATTACGAGGAAGGTGATCGCTTACATAGCCATCAGTCTGACTGCACCCGAGCAACGTGATACCATCACTTACAACGAAGTCAAGACGACTGAAAACGAGCCTTTCGCAACGTTCACCTTCTACTATAGGTCGACCGGTCAGTCACACGCATACATAGTTAATTCGCGATGATAGCTGACAGTCACTCAGATGCGCTCAAGTCTATCGGCGTCATCCCGCGTACCCCAAGCCCATCCCCGGAGCCAGAATCAGAGGCCGAAGACAAAGATCCAGCAGACATGACCGAGGACGAATTGAGGGCGGTGGTTATACGTATGCGCGTAAGTCGCACCACACCTTCAAAGCATGCGATTCATGTGTCTTTGACTGACCCTCAAACAGGAGAAGGACCAGAAAGCGATCACCATCAAGCGCGAACGCGAGGAAGAGCGAGAAGACAGTGAGGATACCTTAGTTGGTGATGAAGTCGAGTGGGTTGGTAGCCAGCCGGCACATCCGATCGCGAAGAAAACACGTCGCGCTCCGGGTCCTGATGATGAGGTCGTGGCTCTGGATGATTGAGCGCATCCTTCATGCAAGTCGAAGGGCTGGTACATTAAGCAAGTTTGAGAAACTCGCGTACTTCTGGCGTAAGCACCTGGGCACGATCGCTTGATCGTCATCCTTCGTGGCAATGCTGGTAGCATTATCGGACGATTTTTTATTTCGTATTCATCTATTCATGCGTATTTTAACATTCTGCTTTTTCATTCTACTCCCTTCGTTCGTCTGGGGCGGTAAAATCTGCACCAAATCTGAGGTTACTTGAAGGGAAGGAGCCACCAACGCAACAGCCACGTTCACCTCTCGCACTGGAGCGCGCGACTTTCGTGACGCGTCGGCGCCGAGAACTCTTGGGCCAACGTCTCTCACCTTCCAATACTCGCCTTCACCTCGGCTTCTGCGCTCTAGCACCGACATCTTCAGTCGAGGTGAAGTCTTCTTATCAGAACACACCTTCAGCATATTGTACACGTCGTAGACCTATCGCGGCTTCCTCTTACCCTCATCGCTTACCTTCATACCGCACTACAATCGCACCTTCCCCAATGGCAGTCGTCGATGAGGCCCCCGGGCTCGAAGTTCATGTCCAAGCGGATGGCCACCCGCTTCGCGAGTACACCGACCGCCACACCACCGTATCGGAAGCTATCTCCGAAAGCTACATAGAAGCAAAGTCAGACTCAACATTCGAAATTCACTACTCTTTCAAGGCGCCATTCCCCGTCGACCGCCCTGTGTCTATGATTGTCACCATCGATGGCAAGGATGTTGATGAGCCGCTTATTCGCCCCGACGAGCTGTACGACGCAAACGGTCACGTCAGCTCTGGACCGATATCGAACGATGGTAAGGACTGGTTTACGCAGCACTATCGCTTTTCGCCGCTTGATATCAGTAAGTCATCTTCATCCCTACAGAATAAGCACATGCTGAGAGAGGTGCAGGAGAGTACAGCGAGGGACGCATCTCAGAAGACCTACAGAGCAAACTACAGCCTATAGGTATCATTACCTGCGAGTTCTACTTCCTCGACAACGCAAGACGCAATCCGAAGATGGTCTTTGTACAGAAGGAGTTGGAGAAGCTGGATACGGTCAATGAGAAAGCTATCAAGGGCGAGTCGCTGTCGCATCAGGCAGTGTACGTATGACTCGACTTGCATGTTGCAACAAGCTAACGTGATCGCAGTCTTGGAGAGACAGAGCCCACGGAAGAGATTCAGTACTACGATGCAGATTACGCTGATGGCGGAGAACCGTTTGCGACATTCCACTTCTACTATCGCTCACTCGGTAAGCTTCCCAACATTTAAATTCATCGAGCAGACACTAATTATCACGTCGTAGCTGCACTCAAAGACCTTCACATAATCGAGCGTACGCTTGATCCAGTCGACGTTCTCGACAGCGATGATATGGTGCTCGGGCAGTTGAACAGGGAACAACTAGAGTCTATCGTCCGCCGCTTCAGAGTACGACACTTCTCACAGCATATCAAGAACCTCATTGACACCTACTAGGACCAAGAAGAGACCCGTGTACGCATGAAGCGCGAGCTTTCCGATACCTCCACCGTGGCAGGCGACGACCACAACGTCGATAGTCGAATTATAGCTTGCGACGACGACTTCATCGAGATAAGTTCGGTTGATCTGCGCAAAAAGAGAAAGCTTGAACGTGTCAGACAGATGCCAAGCGATGAAACTGAAGTCATTGTATTGGACTGAGACCGGAGAATGGACAGCGCGGAGGCCGACATGGCAGTCATTTAGGAAGTTTTCGCGAGATCAAGCTGCAATCTATGCTAAATTCACCGGTCTAGATATCAATGTAGGCGTCTTCATGTCACTCAGAACATTCGCATTGGTCGTGAATGATGAGTGTCAATGTCCAGCCAGATTCAATAACGCTGTAGCATTACACAGTATAAATTCGACAAAGAGGCCACGACCGCCCTCCAAGGCCCAGTAAGAAAGCATTGGAGTGCACAGCGAATGTTCTGAACACATAAAGTTCCCACCACGTCAGCGATACTAAAAGATTTTGTACAGTAGCAGGTTTAAAACAACCGCATAAATGGCAACCCCATACATTGACATACCGGCCAGCGGGTCTGCCAGCATACCCACCAACACAGAATTCAACATCCCACGTCTAGACCACCTCATGCTCCCCACAATTCAGAACGGCTATCAAAACCGCCTCTTCACAGCCGTCGACCTAACTTCAGCCTGTCTAACTAGAATTCGTGAAACAAATCCCACGTTCCACGCCGTAGCAGAGATAAACCCCGACGCTACATCACTCGCCCAACACCTTGATGCCGAGCGCCTCTCTAAAGGCCCCCTCGGCCCCCTCCACGGCATACCCATTCTGCTAAAAGACAACATACCCACTCTCGACGCTACATCAACAACATGCGGCAGCATGGCATTAGTGGGTGCCAAGCCGTCGTGCGAAGCCGACGTCGTAAGCGCAATGCGAAAAGCAGGAATGGTAATCTTGGGCAAAGGAAACATGGCCGAGTGGGCTGGTTTCCGCTCCACGAGTGGGTGTTCGGGCTGGAGTGGAAGAGGAGGCCAAACAACGGGTATATACTATCCTGGCATGAAAGCGAGTGGGAGTTCGGGGGGTTGCGCGGTGGCTGTTGCGCTGGGGATGTGTTTTGCAGCGCTGGGAACGGAGACGTGCTACTCGATTGTCTCTCCGGCGGAGAAATCAGGTATCGTAGGCTTCAAGCCGACGCGTAATTTGCTCTCCTCCGAAGGTCTTATTCATGCGTCTAAGAGACTGGATACCGTTGGTGTGCTCACACGAACAGTCTCAGATGCTGCACTCCTCCTCATCGGTCTGGTTCAACACAGCGACCACCTGCCTGCCCAAACGAAACAAAAAATAGTGCAAGATCTCAGCACTGCAAATTCAATTCCCCACCTCCATGGCGTCCGAATCGGCATCCCCAGTTCTCTCAGCGACATGCAACACCTACCTGCCTGTAAGAAGACAGCCTTCGAAAGAACACTCAAACTGTTAGAAAGCGCTGGCGCAACCATCGTCCACAACGTCACCGTCACCGGCGCAAAGGGCTGGGAGGCTCTTCCGCAAGAAGCAAAAGACATCGTTTTGACTACCGATATGAAGGTCGCAATAAACGACTACCTCTCCTCCCTCGCCACAAACCCGCATAACGTGCGTAACCTCGAAGACCTCATCGCGTTCACAAAAGGACACCCAGCGGAGCAGCACCCACAGCGGAACGTCGAGGGTTTGGAGAGGGCGCAGGCTTCCGATCCGAACGATATGCTCTACGAGAACATGCTGGCGAGAGACGAGTACTACACAGGTGAAGGCGGTATCGACGCTGCGTTGTGTAGGAAGTGTTGCGATGTCATGCTCGTGCCTACGTTGAGTGTTACCATGCAGAGCTTTGCTGCGAAAGCGGGCAGTCCGGTTATGAGTGTGCCTATGGGTGTTTTTCCGCGAGATACGCCTGTGGAGGAGGACGCGAGGAATGGGTTGGTTAATGTGGCGCCTGGGATACCGTTTTCGGCGTATATCTTTGGGCGAGCGACGAAGGATGAGGATGTGGTTAGAGTGGGGCGTGTGCTAGAGCGGTTGACGAATGTTAGGGAGACGCTGGTGCCGTATGTAGATTTGGAGGCTGGGGCTGGGGTCGCTGCGGCGCCTTAAGCTCTGACTGTCAGAGAAGAGGTCTCGAGACTGTATAGGGATGACACGGTAGAATGGGGGCATATAAGGACACCAAGAAGAGTACCGACGATGGTAGTATGGGGAATCGATTCAAGATAAGACTCTCAGTATCCGATGCTATGCTAGTGAACATGAACCCGGGCGGTAGATGAGCCTGCTTGTAGTTCACGGTACTGTTCCAGTGAAAACATTGTATCCAGTTGACGCTCCGTATTCAGCATTTCATGCGCGCTGCCTGCTGTACGATGCCATGATGTGCCTTTGAAGTGTCCTCAGTCGAGCGAGATGACTTCGTCGGTGCTGGTGGGG
This sequence comes from Alternaria conjuncta, assembly GCF_024043145.1. NCBI lineage: Eukaryota > Fungi > Ascomycota > Dothideomycetes > Pleosporales > Pleosporaceae > Alternaria > Alternaria conjuncta. The sequence goes on along the minus strand of NW_026250114.1, from coordinate 103,312 downwards.
AAGCAGCGTCGCTTCGCGGGTCGCTCCTCTACCATCTCCACGTCTTCGTAGTCATGGTCGTCATCGGGGTGGTCGCGCTTGCGAGACTGGGTCTCCTCGTGCTTGAGCTGCGGTGTTCTGTAAGCTTGCGTCTTGACAAGATGTAACGAACAAGACTTACGTAGATCTTCTGCACCTTCTCCTCCGACAGATCTTTCTTGAAGGGCTCTGGGCTAGGTGTGCGGGGGATTATGGACAGGTACTTGAGAGCTTCCTTTGACCGGTATCGGAACTCGATCTCAGCAAGAGGGCGGGAAGGGCTGTCGACATAGTCTGCGTCCATGAAAGTAACGGGTGCAATGCGGTGCAGCGGGTCGAGGCTTTCAGAACTGTTAGCGCTTTGCGGTGAGGAGGTTATGCTATACATACGTTGTCTTGTGCGAGACGGACGAGCCTTTCAGTGCCTTCTCGGGGACCTCGTCGTACTCTCGCATGGACGGCACGTCCTTCCACGCGCGGGCAAAGCGTACGTTAGTGACCCGGTGAAAGGTGATCGAGATGTTGCCAGTCCATTTCAGCTGCTTCCAAAGCGCGTGGTCAATCTCGTAGTTGTCATCATCTGGATCTGTTAGCGGCATGGCACCAATGCGCACTGGCTAGACTTACGGGTGTTGAGATCAGCGAAGCGGAAGCGCTGGCCGAGGTACTTGTGGCCGATGAGCGCGCTGCTGTCGTTGACCTGTCTTGTGATGCCGTAGAGGTTGTACTTGTGCCTCTCGAAGATGAACTTGCGCATGTCAACACCGTCGATGTTGACAATGACCTTGATGGAGTGGCGGTCGAAGACGTAGCCGGGGATGAAGAATCGGACGCCAAACTGCTCGCCCGCTTCAGCCTCGATGTAGACTACCTTGGACTCGGAATTAGCATCTTCTCGGTCAGCATGTTCTTTGACGGGGCGACCGTCCACGAGGACGGCCGCCTCGAGTTTGGGGAAGAGGGGATGAGGGGCCATGACGAGAGGTTCGGCTGTGGTGAAGAGGAGTCAGAAGAAAAACTCTACCTAAGTCGCGCCCTGCCTACAAACAAACGGTGTTGCTGGGGAAGGAGCAGTGAGTACGTAAGCAGCCACGTGCTTCATGCCCAAGAGGAAGGCACGACGCGACACTGGCCTCACCATCTTCACCGCTCACCTCATCTATCTGTTTGACCATTCATCCGGTTAACGTGTAGCTTACAAGCGCCGCTCCCCTTTCACTGAACGTCACACCAAAGTTCACTCTGAAGGTATACAGTGCCTTTCCATCTCTTACAGGAACATTTGTAGCGTAGCGTATACCTCCAGGGTACACTTTTGATATGCATAAACCAAATCGTATAAGCGTCTGTGTATGACCAGGGTATATTATGATATAAGGAACCCACAGTGTATAAGCGTATGTATATCTCAACAGCCATTCTGACAGGAGACTGCGCGAGACGCTGACGTCATGTAGCCGCCTCTCCCGTCTTAGATGCTGTTGTCCGCTACAAAAGAATGTTCCCAGGCCGTAGCCGAAACTCCAATGATGCAACGCTTGAGTGAGAATGAATAGTAAAAGAACGTGTCATGAAGTCTCGTAATCATATCGTAAGTGGCGAACGGGTAATAGGATGTTAGCTGCTTTCCTCCATCTTTTCCTCCGGTACTGGTTCGTTCAGTCGTGCTTGTCGTGACTTTCTTCGGAGGAATGCTTGCAGAGAGAACATCACCAGCAATATCAGCGCGTTAACGGTCATTACGATCTGCAACCACTTGACGGTAACCTGTGATGATATTAGTGAGTCGTGTCGCAACGTAGTTATTTGTGACTGACCGCCTCGGCACATGCTACGCTGGCATTTTCACGGTCTCCCCTCGGGATAAAGCCCGGTTGGTAATTGCAGGTTGCCATCTCGCGCGTGCAGTACACGTTGGTGTTCATCTGACCACTCATCATGAGCCTTTCGGAAGTGCAGCCCCACTTATCGTCGCCTCGCTCGGTGTAGTGAAGCACGACAGCTGCGATAGCCGTGGCAGAACCAGCAATAGTGGTGACAACAATGCTGAGCATCCAGAAGCGACGCGTGCTCTACTGGAAATCAATGTGAGTGCTTCGGCTTGAGGTCGTTAACACATACGCTATTGTATTGCGAGTCCATGTCTGGTTTGCGCAGAGTACTCCAAGCAATAAGAGCCACCACGGCTGCCGTAAGGTTCAAACATCCGGAGACAATGGTCGCATCTGTCGGCGACTCTCTGAAGTAGACAATCGTGTCATCGACGACATATTGTTGCAGCCGGTCATTGAACTCGCTTGTTACTACTTTGAGACCTCGAGGAATAACCCAGTCTGTAAGGATCCAGTAATGCGTTGTCAACGCCACCGAGACTACCGAGAGAAGGAGAAAGATAATCGACGGAACGAGGGCGAATTTGAGGATATTGTCATATCGTAGCATGTTGTCGTTTGAGAGTCGGTCCTACACCGGGGAAGGACGCTGAAAGTGATCGCCGGATTCCAGAAAGCGGAATGGCAGCCCGTAAAGACATGGGCGTGGCCCTACCTAAAATAAGGCGCGACGCTCGTCCGTTCCCTGCTGCGCCGTTCCAACTACCAGCGCGGATGTCTAAAAGCTTGTCCGGGGCTCGGCGCTCATCATGACCCGCCTTTGGCACCGCCATGTCGGACAGTATTAGGCTGCGCTATGCGTGATCGACGTGACAATAGCAATACTTAGAACGACTGGATATTATGAGCCTTGCCGTCGCACGATTATCTTTTCAGAGGCCCTCGCCGCCTGCGCCGTGAAGAGTGCCTGATGTATCTGCCGTGTCTGTATAGCGTCCCAGCCACTCGCGCCACGGGACTCACCGCATAATCGGCAGTGACTCCGAGACCTCTGACAACTGAAGAGACGCGCTGCATGTCCGCGCCGCTGGTCGCCTGGCTGGGCGTAAAGAAGATTCGACTATGATTGGCAATGTTCCCATGGACGCAGCTCTAGTTGGAGTTGAACAACGTCATCATAGCCCCGTGAGGGAGCGAGCCGAGTTCCGTGGATGGTATTGCCAAGACTCACGTACTTGCTGATTTGCCGGCCTATCCGACACCATGGCCCATTGCGCACATACATCACCACTTTTGGCTCAACGTTAAATGCAGGTACGCAGCGGGGAAACTGGGGTTGGGAGGTTGGCACGACCAGCCTCGAGATATTTGCATAGTTGATGACGCAGTGAGTGCACGTGCTTCATGGTCTAGACGGCGCTACATCCACGCGCCAACACCATCTTTTGCACTTGCATCATTTCATTACTTCCACAGAATGCGTTTTAGTGACAGGTGTCTCACATTACAGTGAACATGACATTGATCGCACATATTGAGTACCTTTTACATCCTGAGGTCGGTATCGTCGACCCACGGGTCCTGGAACCCACTTGCCCCGAACAATCAATCTCGCCGGACTTGACACACAACACAGCCACCCCTTACCACTCGAGCTTTCCTCCGCTAGCAGGATTATGACCAAGCAACCACAAAATCTCGGTCTAGGCTCCTTGACGAACCGATTACTTCCACCCTCGAATATGCTCTTTCATCTCAACCCTCTTTCACGAGCCGGATTTCGAAGACGTGCGTTCTTCACAACGATGTCAATTCGCACTTGATTCGACCACCTGAATAGTGACACACGGCATCTCCCTCGAAAAATGACAACGTATTCCCCGGAGTAAGATCTGCGAACTCTTTTCATATTGCGGGTCAACAAGCACCCGCACATGCCGTAGCGATTGGAGCAACTCCCAATCAGCTTTGTCTATGTGCTCTATGAGACTGAGCATACAACCTGGCATGGCCAACAGCGAGGTCATGAGCTTCAGGTTGTGAGCTCCCACAATCTTTACAAGCCTATCCCAGAACCAACAAGAGGTGATATCGAAGGTACAAGTACTGATGAAGACGGAAAAGGCTTCATACTTGATCTGACGTGACACGTAGAGTAGAGCTGCAGATTTAGGTGGGGGTCGCCGAGGAGTGCCAGTGGGTTCGTATAGCGAGATGTGGACGGTGGAATCGGTGAATGTGTACTCGTAGATCTTGACTCGAAGCTCTACTGGGAGCTTCAAGAGCGGGGACATCAACTGGTTGCGTCTAGCACTTCTGTAGTGTTAGCAGTTGGATAGGTATGTTTGCGGCATATCTTACATGATGTTGCACTCTTCGCCGTTGCGCAGAAGCGGGACAGACGGGGTACGATGGCCCGTCAATGACATGATATCAGGCCGGTGTTACTAGGTTCCTGTTATATAATTATGGGTCTCGAGTAGAGCTGTTGTGTGGTGAAGGAAGCAAAGCTTGCTCGCAAAGTAGTCGCGTCAAGACATTGATAGCCACAGCTGACCCGCCTCACAATGCCATTTCACGCCAATTGCGAACATCAATTTGGTCTTCACTTTGACCTTCACCTGCGCGTGGAACAAACGCTTAACAGCGCAACGTCGCAGAAAGGTTTCCAGTCACACAACACTGACCAACACGAAAGTCACAAAGAAAGCACAAAGACAAGTTCAACAGTGGAGAGAAAACAAATCTCCAATTCAAAAGGATATATACGAAGTAATAGAAGATATTTACAAGAACAGATGAATCCACACACCTCTAAGCAACAGCTGACTCTATCAGACTCGCTTAGATCTTTCCGTAACCAGCAGACTGCTGGACGTTCTTAGCGCTGGCAGCAGTGCCGGCAGCGGCAATGTTCTTGCCCTTCATGCCAGCAAGGATGCTGGTGTCAGAGCCAGAAAGAGCACCAGAGCTGCCGTAAACGTTGGGCTCGCAGTTGCGGCCCATGGCAGACTTGCAGGCAGCGCCGTTGTTGCCGACAGCGAAGACCTTGCCGGGAAGGCCAGACTGAGCAGCCTCCTTGACATTCTGGAAGACGTTGCCCTCAGCGATGATCTTGGCGCCAGAGTCGGCCTCGAAAGCGTGCTGGGAGTTGGCGTAGAAGTAGTTGTTGACGGCGTGGAGGAGGGTGTTACCAGCAACCTTGGGCGAGCGGCCGGAGGTGTGGTGGATGTAGTTGCCCTTGAGGGTGACCATGTCGTTGGCACCGGTGAAGTACATGCCCCAGTAGTGGTGGCTGTCGCAGGTAGCAGACCAGGCGGTGGCACCGTTGATCTCGTTGTTGGTGATGGAGACCTTGCCGGAAGCAGTGTTACCGAGGACAATATGCTGACGGGCGATCAAGTCGGTGGTGACGTGGTCAATCCAGATCATGTCGGCGCCGTCGACGGTGATGGCATCACCACCCCAGACGTATTGAGGGTTGATCTCAGTAATGCGGATGTTCTGGATGATGATGTTCTTAACGCCGCCAGTCATGCGGAGACCCTTGCCCTTCATAACACCCTTGGTGCCTTGGCCGATGATAGACTTGTTGCTCTTGACGGTGATTCCTAGTACACCGGCCTTGTCGTAGGTGATGCTACCAACCTTGGGAGCGCTGGCCTGGTAATTGTCGCACCATCCGTTCTGGTTGATGGCGATCTGGCAGCCGGAGCCGGTACCCCATGGGCGGCAACCGGAGGAGGTAGCCTTGCCCTCGGTACCAGTGAAGTCGAAGGTCTTGGTGAGGACGATGGTGCGAGGGGAGTTGTCGCCGAGATAGCTGATGAGCTGAGCGGTGCTGGTCGGGTAGACGGGTGCGGCGTTGCCTCCACCAGTTACACCTGGAATGTGTTAGCATAGAGCGGTGATGAATATGGCACCGAATGCTTACCCTTTGCAAAACCCTCAGCAGCGCCCTTGACGGCATCAGCAGCGTTGACGCTGGAAGCGAAAGCCGCGACAACGGCGGCGAAGAGTTGGTACTTCATAGTGAAAAGTTATCGAGTCGAAGATAAAGAATGGATAGCAAACACAGTTTGCTGAAAAGAATGACAGGTGATGAATGAGAGAATGAGAGAATGATGCTAAGAACTGGATGATACGATAGCCGGTGGCTGTCCCGTTCCTTTATATCTCGTAGGATTCTTGGCTGGTGTTTGAAGCACGCCCCACTCACTCTACCTACGGGGGTATGTTCCTTCCGAGCATGCACCTGGACCCTTTGACGCCGTTCATCACCGACGGCAGTGGGTATCGGACAATTCGAATCGCTACTAGAAGCCAGGACGCGCATACCAGTGCCTGGAGCGGGCGGAAAGATACTTCCACCACCAAAGAGTCATGAACATGTCGACAGTGCGTAGTTTGGTGCTCATGCATCCATGGATAGGTTGATTGATGGGCGTTTACAAACAGAATGGCGTTGCGGAAGTAGCTTCGCAACGAGTCTAGTCCCGGCAGTCCCGCTGTTGTCGTTTCATGAACATAACAGGGCAGCCACTAGCTCCACAAAACCGTGCCCGGGCCAGACTCGACGGAAACATATTGATTAAGCTTATCCGACATAAGATGACAGGACTGCCCCTTGCGGGAGGGTAGAAGACCTGGTCTGTGGCTCACGAGGCTGAGCTTTGCGAAATCCCGGGGTTCTGTAGGAGTCATTGTTCCGATAGGTGGAATCTGCAACAGCAACCAGGTTTGTCCGAGAGCGCAAGGCTGACGAGAGATGAAATGTGATGAACAAGAGGAGAAGACAAGACTAATCAAGCATTGCCTGAATCGTTCTTCATCATTGCGAATGTCGTTGGTTGCAGTGGTGACGCGATCAGTTAGCGCTGTCAGCTGTCACGGTTAGCAAGCGCGCCATCCACCAAAGATTCCCGGGTTGGTGGACGCGCAAACTTTCCATCTTTAAGTTTACTTCCCGGCTATAGAACGGGTGGTGGGAGACAACATCGCACGGACGGGTTGTGATGGTGATGGTGTTGAAGCATCGAAGATGGCGGACTGGTGAGGATTGGTCCGATGCGACACTAGCGCGTTTTACTTGCGGTTAGACGCCCACCACGTGGTTCTGCATGACGCCTTTCCCTACTCTCCAGTAGCTAGCCACGACAACGAAATGAAGCGACTCGCAGCCTGAACCTCTCCTCTGCGAGACTGCATAACCCAATTACGCAGCTCAACGTCGACTAATCACTAGATCGTGGTGCTTCCACGCGTTTCCCAGCAGCATGTGGGACCAACCACACAAGAGCAGCCGAAGCCGTCAGAAGCAGAGCAGCTCACACCGTGCAGCACCGAGATATAGTAGCCAAGTCCCGCGTAGTTACCGGGATACCCAGCATTCAGAAAACTACGTCTCGTCGCCCACGAATTCGAGCTCGGACTACGACACCCCACGTCGTGGATACTACGAAGATTTACCCCCCAATCATAGGCGACATGTGAATCGGGCTATGGCATCCGAATACGCTACGCAGACAAGAGAACCAAGGAACGTGTACGATTTCTCACAGCATCACCCAAGGCATCAACCACGACCGTCTGGGCGACCACAGTATCGGGCTCAGTCTTCAGATCCAGACTGCATCGCACAAGATTCTCAGTCTGACGAAGATTACATAGCCACGCCTGAAGTAAAGAAAGATGCTTGGAAAAATCGTGGGTCTCGCTACGATGACCGTTCCACGGACGATTCCCTGGGCAATGGCTCTCCGATCCGCCGCCCTCCTCCAGAGAACTACAGTGATAGTCCCCCCTCAGACTATGCTCCTCATCCCAAAGCCAATTCCGAAGATCGGAGGGTAAAAGCAGGCTGGGGCAATAGTGATTCCTTCAGCCAACCGCCCCGCCTGAACCCTAGGGAACACGAGAACTACCGCGAAGCAAAGCAATTTCTCGACCGCTTCCAACAGCTCCACACTCATACAACGGATCGGTCCGACACCGAATCCTACAGCGATGGTAGCCCAGCGAATCGCATCCCAGTGAATCGCCAAGACAGATTCTCCGGGCGACACCCAGACCCTGAGCAAGATGATGAAGATGACTACGCGCCAAGTCCACACAATTACCGAGAAAGACACCATAGTCAACGCACTCGTTGGAGGAATGGAGAAGAGTCTTACCACCGATTCGAGGAGGATAGCCGCCGCAACCATCGTGAGCCTCGTACAAGGAATCCAGATCCCCGATCTGTCCGGCCCAGTCTACACCGCCCGGGCAGCTCCTTCCATCAGGCCAGCAGCTTCTCAGCTCCTCCTCCTCCTCCAAGACATGTAGACCACTCCCGTCACCGACGCGGTTCAACATACTCAAGCGATGATGACCATGCAACGTACTCCGACCATAGACCTGGCGCCCACACAGCCGCATTGTCAGACATAGCATCTCGACCCAGCTCCTCACACTCCGACCGCCTCTCCCGCGTCCCTACAGCCGTAGACTCAGAAGACTACCACTCGCCACCCCCTGCAGTACCTTCACCACCACCTCTATTCCGACGGCATCGAGATAGCGGAAGCGACTACGCCCCCATGCCCGGCGCCTTCCGAAGCGTGAGTAGGAGTCCAAGTCCCTATGCGCCAGTAAGGGGAGGAAGAAACAGGAGTCCTTACATGCCATCTCCTGTTCGTAGTACACCTGTTAGAAAAGGGAGGGGGATTGGGAGGTATAGGAGTGACAGTGATGATAATGGTGTAGCGGAGGGGAGCGACTATCTTCCTAGTGATAGCGAGGATGATGAGCGGATTAGTGGGGGTGGGAATGGCGTGGCGGAGGGGAGTGACTATGCTTCCAGCGATGATGGGCGGAGTGATGTTTGTGAGAAGGATCCTTGGGGTGCTAGGGTTGCTGGTGTTGAGAGAGCAGGTGCTGGTGGGAGGGCATATGGGAAGATGTGGTGATAACGATGGGAAGGGTGCGCATGAAGATGATGAGATGAAGCTTGACGAAATGATATAAATGTGTAATGACTTGGTAATATGATGGTTCTTTCCTATTTCATTCGCCTGATTGCTGGAATGACACCACTACCACCGTGGTAAGGCTTCATCCATCGCAAACATAACGTATACATATTTGTACACTCGTGCTGCTTCGCCAAGTACATGCTGCTCAACATCCAAGTCAAAGCACCTCAACCTATCATATGATACAACGCCTCCGCTCTCGTCTCGAGTCTATGTCTCTAAGCACTGACCGTCGTTGCCTCCGTAGCATCAGGTACACCCGCCTCGGCCAAGACTTGCTCTGGCTTAAGCTCAGCCGCCGACATGGGTCCCTTCGGCCATGGCTTGCCCCTCGCATCCTGAACACGGATGATCTGGTTCTTCGGTCCAGGAACACAACCTGCAAATACCCAATTAGTATCAATTTACACAAAATCGTACTTCGCAACATACCTTGAACAACCACAATACCATTCGGCTCGTCAACCTGCAACACCCTCAAGTTCTTGACCGTCACACTCTCGTTTCCCATGTTACCCGCCATGCGCTTTCCAGGCAACACGCGCGAACCCGAACCCTGGGAACCTCCCGCAGAACCCATACCACGATGCATGAGCGATTGACCGTGAGAAGCTGGTTGACCACCGAAGCCGTGTCGTTTCATGCCCTGCACAGATTGACCGTTAGCATTCCATCCCAACTAGCATCACCCATCCTCATGAACAGATAGAGATCCAGAACTTACACCAGCGAATCCCATACCCCTACTTATCGCCTTGACATCCACCCATTGTCCCTTTGTAAACCACCCCGCACCCACCATCTCCCCGACACTAACGCCCAATCCCTCCTCATCCTTGACCTTGAACTCAACAACCCATCTCTTGGGACTCACGCCCGCACCCGCAAAATGACCCAACATAGGCCTCGTAACATTCCGCGCTTCTTTCTGCCCAGCCCCGATCTGGACAGCCCAGTACCCGTTTATATCTCTCCGCTTATGCGCCACGACTTCATTGCGGTCGAGTTGCAGAACAGTGCATGCTGTGCGTTTCCCTGTTTCGGGCTCGTAGATGGATGTCATGCCCTTCTTCAAAGCGAGAAGACCAGTTCGCAGGGGCGTGCTGTGGGCTTTTCGCTCGAGCGCTGCCGTTGATGTGCTGGTGAGGGCTTCTCGCGCGGGGTGATGTGCGAAACGGTCGGGTTTGGGACCGAAGGTAGATTTTATGGTTCGGATCGATGTGTATGCGATGGCGGGTCTTGAGGAGATTTGTTGCGCATTTTGCTGGAGGAGGCATCGCGCTGATGTGGGGAGTAGGAAGGACGGCGGTAGTAAGCCCCAATTGAGGGGCGCTTTGGGCGGCATTGTAGTCGTGGTGTTGTTGCGTTGGAGATGCGGCGCTGGCTTGTTCGCCGCGGATATTTTGAGATTCCCGGCCTGAAGCTCAGATTCAGTGCACGGGCCATGCTGCGCACGTGTAGTTCTGTTCACGGCCAGAATCTGAGCTAGGCTCAATGCACGCTAGTAGGTCATGGCGGGGTAGGTAATTGCAGTCATGGAACATGCATGTCTACCCGCGAGCAGGCAAATTCAGCATGTCTGTTCAATGAAGTGCAGTTATTGATTGAAGCGACCGCGTGTAGGAGATGTTATGTTTTTGAGCTTTTAGAGCCATGTCCAGCAGGCACAAGGTACCAAGATACAAGGAGACTATACAAGTCAGATACCACCCGTGCTCAACGTACCACTATATACTGGTTCCTCTCTCCCTTCCATAAATAACAAGAAATTTTAGCAATGGGTATCCTCCAGTTGTAGAAACACCGAAACTCCTGCACCACACAGTGGCGCTTAATATGACATACATGACCCATACCAAATAGGTTAACTCGACCCCGGCATCTCCTCAGCGCAACAAAACGTCTAAAAGACAGTAGAAGCGCAAGACGTTGTCACGTTGAACAACTTAGAGTATATTGGTGGCGGGGTTCCCTTGCACGATGCAATTGGCGGGAAAAGACTACGCGAGGTCAGTATAAAAGTGCTTGAAAAAATGTGGTGATGAACTTACGCTTAAAACCACAGAACCCGGACGCACTATGGTGTTAGGACCGATCTGGACTCCAGCCGCGATCATGCAGTGATCACCAATGTACACGTTCTCCCCGATAAGGACCTCCTGCGCAACCTCTGTGCCGCCGTTGCTGCCTTTTGGGGATTTTGTATCGGTCGGCGTCTTCAGAGTCTGTATAGTGACTCGAACCCCAATCTTGCAGTTCCTTCCGATGGCAATCCTCGCCGAGTCATGAAAACGACAATCAGCGCCGATGACGACATTCTCACCCAAACTCAGATGGTAGCCGTAGTCGCAAGCAAAGGGCGCAGCAACATGACAGGTCTCAGCCATATGAGTTTCGATTCGTCTCCCTTCCTCGCCTCTCTTACCCGCGTTCAGGATTTGTTTGAAAAAGTGGTCGACCGTGTGACTCGATAGAACGTTGGAGGGGTTGACTTTGCCGTTGAAATAAGATTGTGCTTGCGCGCTCAAATGACGCTCTTGCATCAAGGCCTTGTCAAAGGGGTTGAATGGCTCTCCAGCAAGCATCTTGTCTTTTTCAGACCTGTACATGGTCGATGTAGACGTCGAGGAGTAGCGTGTCGGTGAACGCGTAGGTGGCAAGGATGTTGGTGGTGGTGGAGGAGGCTGATGCTGCGGTGCCACATGCAGCTGCTGGATAGGCTTGGCGGCCCTAGAAATGTGTTAGCTGATGAAGTCCGAGTGTGTCCAAATTCAAGTCAAAGATCAAACACATGAAATAGACATGATCTGATGTCGAAAAGTTGTTGACAATTCGGTCGGTTCCCAATCAGAAGAAAATACTCACATAGTGGTAGGGACAGCAGTGTTGATAGCGAGGTGGGTCGTGCTTGGCGGAGCATGGTGATAACCACGAGAACTGTGGTGAGGCTGCTGTTGCTGTTGATGCACAGGTCTATGGTCCAGGCTTGAAGGCCTTTCATAGTGGTTGACCGCAGGTTGCATGTACTGTACTGATGGTGGTGGTGGTGGCGGTTCTGGCTGGTAGGCAGCTCGAACTGGTGGCGGTGCAGGCGCAGAGTCACTCCAAGGTTTCCATGACTTGCGATCGATACCATTGGTTGAATGCATCTCAGAGTGTGTGTATGACACTTCAGTGCTATGAGGTGGTCTGCAGTGAGGTGTGTGCGTTTCTTGACAAGTTGGGCACGTAGGGTAGGCAGCGAGCTTGTCCTTGGCTATCAGTGCAGGTGGTTTGGCGGGTCCATTCTTCGGCCAAGGTACCTTGTTGGCATAGCCTTCACAGACAAAGCCACCGCGTGTGCAGTTGTTGCCTGATAGAGGTCAGACTTGGTCAGAACAGGAAGCCATTTTCAAACGTACATTCTGGTTTGGCCTCGTCGCACTTCTTCTTCCTCCTACGGCATGTTCCACAGCCAGTCTTGGTGCGGTTGGCAAATTGCTGTGGAGGTTAGTATTGGTCAGGGGTTAGGCTCAGGGTACATACCCGTTTTCGCTTCTTGAGCTCGACCTGTACACCAGCCCGCGTGAACTCAGTCTCTTCGATCATGTCACGGCTAAGAGACTGCGAATCAGGAGACATGTCATTGGTGCGGGTGTGCTCGATAGGACGCGATTCATGGCGTTGAAAATGCTGATGGGCTGCGTGAGGCAATTCACGGGGCTCGGTTTGCCAGCGTCGTTCAGCGTCTGGACGACCTAGTGGAGGCAGAGTCGGTAGTGGAGGGGCTTCCATGCTCATGGTTGTGTTGCGATTCAAGGGCTGGTATGGAAGTGGAAGTTGCCTGGGGCCAGCGGTCCTCTGATCAGGGCTGTGTTGGCCGTAGGCGTCTTCTTCGGAGCCGGAGCGTCTTCTCTTATTTGGGTGTTCAGGAGAAGACCTTGTCTTGTCTGAGCTATCAGGAGATCGATCTCCACTGCCAACAGTGGACGAACTCGTGTCGCTCTCTGGGGAGCGGGAGTGATGTTTGGGCTCAAGATCTGGGGAGACGGGACTCCAGGCAGAAGGTTTGGCGGCAACGGCTGGCTTCTTCTCGTCGGGCGGGCTCAGAGACAATCGACCATTGACGGAAGTAAACGCAGGGCCATGGGGAGCGGAATTAAAGGCGGGCATATGCAGTATGGTCGACATGTCCAAGGCGGGATATCAGAGCTGGGGTTCAAGGCTGGATAGTCTACGGAGTCAAGTCGAATCTACGGCGGGCTATGGGGAGGGTGTCCAGCGACCATAATCTTGGTGTCTCGTTGGGGTCGTGAGAGTCTTTGCAGTGACGATCTTGAGTGATGCCGGGGACAGTGTCGTGGTTACACTGTAGCGTACTCGGAGTAAGATGAGTTCAACGGTCAGGTCAGGCACCGTGCGGGACTCGACGACTGGTGGCCCGGGAGTCGTCTGTGCTCTTCAGAGTCAGTGTGTGCGTAGAGGGAGGATCCCGGGGTTGGCAGCGCGGGCGTGGTGTCGTTCGGGCGATGCGATGCCAGCGAAGCCGCCTCTCCACGGCGGGGGCTGTATATGGCGGGAAGACAGTATATGGCGCGACGAATGTGGGAGGGGCGACCCGACGCCAGACGCTGGCCACGGATGAGCAACAGGATCCAACGGAGGGCGGCTGTTCGCTCCTTCTGCTGGCGCACACATGGGCTCTACACATCCCGGGCGGCCACCCATGTCGTCCCTTCCTCATTGGCCCGAGCTGCAGGCGGCCCCTGCCCCCCGCGTTTATCTGTCCCACCCGGGCTGGCACAGAACCATCACCGAACACCTCGTAGAAGGACCACAGACGCGGTTCCTTCGACTATCTACATAATAGACCCTGCATTTTGGCCGCTGCCACGTTTTTTTGGCGGAAAAGTCGCGTCTACAGCCCTACAGCCGTTTTCTGGGTGTGAAGGAGGGTAGAGTGGGCGGAGAGGCCTCCAGGATGGCACAGACGGCTGCGTGCGACCAGCGCTCCCGGCGTGCTGGCATGCGAGGTTGATCCACCAGGAATCGTTAGAAGGATGCAAGCCAACGCGGAAACCTCACATTAAAGTGCTGTGTCGTTGTTATTGGCGCTGCCCAAACCTTAGCTTATCCACCTGCTCCATCGCCAAACGCAGTAGCCGCGCTGCACGCCCGCGCACCACCAAACTCTTCACCAGACCGCGGCACCGCAGCCTGCCCGACACATAGCGAGCACACAAAACAATGGCAGCCCCCGCCTGACGGCGCCCGCGACGCCTGCGATGACGGCTGCGAATCACTCCGACTCACCACCACGCGCTGCGTATCGCCCGGCCTCCCGCGCGCTTCCATCAAGGGGTGCCGTCATGGCCCATCGGCACTGCCTCCTCCTAACCGCCTGCTCAGAGGCCTGCTGGGTGCCTGCCTCCGCCGGTTTCAAGGCCAGCACCAAACAAGAAGGCGCTCATGGGTCTCGCCGTGTTTCATTTATCAGATCCACGCCGCACACCTTCCCACCACGCCCACCCGTCCTATGCCCTTAGCATCATCAATATGCTCGGCTGCGGCACTGCCATAGGCCTAATGCTTGTGCTGCGCTCCATATCCAAGTCGCGAGTGCCACTGTCTGCTGCGTGATACCCTCCATGGTTGGCTGCCCGGCCCGTCTCGTACACCTTCATCTATGGGCGCTTCGCGTGCAAACTTTGCTCGCCAGGAACCCGCCCGCTCAATATGGTCAAACCTCCACCACTACATACGTCAAGAGCCGCGATGTCTGTCCTCGGCTAATTGGCAGGTGCGCAACTTACCCGTTGTATGCTGTACGGAGCACTGTCTGACTCTCACGCGTTGCTCGACGATCGGTCATGCGTCTGAGCAACCCCGGTGCGTCAGCCAATAGCACCTCGACAGTTTCGCCACGCATTGCACACGAAATAACGCCTCGTTAAGCGCGGCCGTTTGTCAGCTGCGACTTGTCGTTGTAACTCACTGCAAATGTGGTTCGTGTTATGCGTGCGCAGCCTGTTCACAATTCCATCAGTCCGTCTCGCTGGTTCTCGCGGCGCGTTCCGTTCCCGCTAGCGATCAGACAAAGACCTGGACCTGCGCCGCAGGCCGTACGGCATTGTCCTCACAGCTGTGCCGCCCGCTGGATTTCCAATCCGCTGGTTTCCAAGAACGGCTCAGCCCTTGCCATGGTGCTCACGGAGCTGACGTCTGCTCTCTCTCAGCCTCGCCTCATCCTTCCGCTATATGACTCGAGTAGCGACGGGAAGCGCGGAACAGCGCGCTTGTCACCAACGTCTACATACGCCGCCCACCTCCGTGCCAAATCTCGATTCTCCATTCATATTGATTGTGGAGCGCCACCTTCCGCGACCAACCTGACTGCGATGATGCCGCACCGAATTATGCAATTATCTGGACCTGTTATGCAAAATCAGATGATCACGCCTGCTGTTGATGTCGTCGCTGGGTCCCAAAACAAATACCCACGGTCGCACTAACCCATCGCGAGCATGACCAACATGCAACAGCTCAAGACTGCTCACCGCGGTACTCGCGCTCTTTTCGCCGAAGAGATTCGGCATTTCTCCAGACACGGCCTCACCGACAGGATCCGAAGGATTCCTCTTCGGTAGAGTGTTGCGGCCTGAGTCGGACGTGGTCCAGATTTTTGTCTAGTGTGCTACACTCAAGCTTGATAGCTTCACGACACCAGCAACCTTTCTGTACTAAGGTTTCCAAATCACAAAACGATACTCTATTGCCATGTCGGACATGTAGTCCAGCAACGTTGCTTCGCGCAATCTACCCATTTGGCCATTGTTGCTCGGGATGCGAGTATGCCGAGCTGCGGCACAGTTCGCCAGCAATTCCGATTACGTATGCGGCGTTGGCAGGATGCATAGACCAGACGGATTACCAACGCATCTCCCCGGCGTAAGTTGTTGGGATCGATCAAGAATTTTGATGTACTGGCGAGGGAACTACTGGTGAACTCATCGTTTCCCGACAATATGGTACCGACTGTTCGCTTCAACCGATTCCGCAACTTTCGCATCAGACAACGACTACTGAGAACTGCGTTTCTAGCGAACAGATTCGGAGCAAACTGGTGTAACGTACTGGATGCTGATTGCAGGATCGCGCGCTAGTACACGACGATTACTCCGAAGTCCGCCCTGTTGCAGCCAAACGAGCCCTTCCAATGTTTACGCCCGGCAGGTGAACAGCACGCCAGGCTCCCGGATAAGCAAAGCCTATCGAGATATGTAAGGGGTTATTTACGCCCTGTCCGTGCCGCATTTACCAAGCTGTCGGGACATGCGGTGATGCACTTTGGAGACGAGCATACTTTAGCATTCACCTTGCCTACTCGATTCGGACAATGCTATTCTGACACCAAGAAGGAAGATTATTGAAACATCAATTACACGACCAGCTTCGACTACGATAAAACGTCATAGTCTCTATGCGCTGCTTGACGTGGGCGAGTCAGCGCTTACCGAAGCGCTTAAGGTTTCACAAGATGCGTAGACAACTGCCGGCCGCTTTGAACCGACATCCTCACTCTGGCGACACGCGGTGTGACGGATCCGCATAATGTGAGATCTCACCCGCGTATCGATCGTCCAATCAAATAGGAAGGACGTCCGATTCTACCATTCTACGTTCCGGGTATTGATCGTTGGTGTCGCCGTCATACCGAGCATCCGAAATGTCACTTTAGGTTGGAATTCTTGGGATCGGGATTCTGTCCTCAGCGAAGGGTTCAAAGCTGCGTGTTCACTGTTTAGCATATGCTGACTTCAAGGGATATCCTAACATAAGTGAGTCGGTCCGAAATCTGATTACAGATGCGATAGACGTACGATACAGGCGCGATGCAGGTTCCCAACATCTGTTGGTACCCAAATATGACACGCCATTACTCGTCACACCGCCAGAGACAGAGTATTGTCACCGGAGACTTGGGAGGTGTGGAGACGATCATCAGGTAGGCAATTAGTACATGCCGTGTTGCAGCTAACTGTGTACATCCTGGACAACTAACGGCGTAGCTTAATATAGAACGCAACGATATTCGGAAGCCAAGTAGTCCGTTCCCCAATGTCAAGGCCGACTGATTGTCGGGAACACCATACCATTAGTCAGATGGTTCGAAGAATTATCCTAAAAAGGGCATGCGCAAGTTTACCATCGGCACCCTGTGATCAGGCTCTTCATGTCGCATTAACAACGTACTTTGAATCGCCAACTGCTTTAGTCTGGCACCCGAAACTCTCTTATTTCCATTACTCACATGCTAGGTGTACATCATCTTGTCGCCCTATGGCACTTCCTCGCCGTCTATGAAGAGTGACACTCGACTTAATTGCCAAACAAATTTACCGCCATCAAACTAGAATCTTGGTCTTTTGGACATGGCTATGCTCTACTCCCAACAGTAGTCTTGGACAATTTCCAGCGGTAAAGCTCAAACGCTCGCTACCTCCACAATGACCGTCGCTTTATATTCATAACGGAGAAGTTGGTCAAACACTTCACGCTGTTCCACCACCGATCAAATTATGATCGTACTTTCTTCTCCCATAGGTTCCCATCCATTACTATACCATCTGCTTCTCACCTAGCTTACATTTCAATACAGACGAACATCGCCAGCATCTTGTATTATCTGACTCCTGTAGCTCTCATTATGCATGCCAAATCAGCCAAGCAACGAGTCTCAACTCAGACAGGACACGGCAGCATCTCCGCGTACTTCTGAACCTCTCATCATAAAACTCCAAATCACAACAACACAAATCAACTCGCCATCCGAAAACTCTTAGTCAATATGCCATTCGATGCTATTTACTCCACTCTCTCGCCTTCCAATCCATTCCTTCCTCTCTGCTCCACCAACCCACATAATATACACACCGTCTTACAAAAAGGGTTTCCCACAAAGATCCAAATTTGGGGGGTATCAGAAAAATGCGCGCTCTTGTTTGCTTGCTTCGGGGGGTTAAAAGAACAAAAAGAGAAGTGAAAGCCTCCAATCCTAACAGTCTCTCTTTCTCTCTACTTGCACACTTGCCGTCCGTGTCTGTGTTGGATCGTGGGTATACATGCTCTTTGGCATGGTTGACCTCGTTCCTTGATGTTGCAGCTTTGGTGTCTTCTGCTGCTCTCCTCGTTTCTGCTCTCCCCCCTTCTTCACTCATACGTACCCAGACTGGGCGATTTGCTGGTTCCACCATCTATATGCAAACTCTAGTCCGTCTTCCAGTGACTTGTTAACCGGCCGTCGTCATCTGCGTTCGAGATCTTCAGTTCGATGGCGTAGAGACCCATTGTGATACCTAGATTAATCCATCTCCAGAAGTTGCCGCCGGCATCACCACCCTGGTTCGTCCACCACTCGCCTGTCACGGCACTGCCGTCGCCGCCGTTTCCGCTGGCAAAGTGCTGCATCAACAGACTGGTGTAGACTGCAATGATGATGCTTGGGCTGAACCAGGTTAGGAAGCCTAGGATCTTGGAGGTCTCGTCGTCATCGTCTAGACTGGGTTCTTGCGATAGTGCGCGAGCACCACTTTCTCTGATGGCAGGAATGATACGCGCCGCGGCGTACATGACGAAGACGCGGTAGGCGAGAGAGATGATGACGGATGGTGTAATGGTCATGACGGCGCCGACCATGAGGTTAAATCCGGTATGGGCAATGGTAGGCAGAGAGCCTAACGCGTGGAGGAGTGTAGTGTACGAAGCCATGATAATCGGTGGTAACGGTGGAAGAGCGGGATCTGAAGGAGCGCTCGACTCGGCGAGCGAGCCTGGCGATGGCTGGTAGTCGGTGAAGATCTGGTAGATGCAGAGAGTAACATAGGCGAACTGCAAGTATTAGCAAAGAAACGTAGTTGCTGAAGGCCAGACTCACCAAAAGCGAAGATTCGACCGGGTTGCCCCTAGCACTGACGATACCCCATCCGCCGAGGAAAATGGCGGTTGTGATAGCGACACCGATCAGGATAGCGTCGACGTTGCTGATCTCGGGGAAGGTAGTGATGCGCCAGAGGAAATAAACGGAGGTCGAGATGATGGACGCGGAGGTGATGAGAAGGCCGATCTGGGGATGTCAGTATATTGTTCCAAGCACAGAGAGAAAAGTCGTACCATCCAGCTGTCGCCACGTTCCTTGTTTACAACCCATTTGGTGATCTGGCCTGCGGCTTGAATGACCAGAAGACTGCAGAAGCCCTCGGCGATCTGGAAGACGGGTGTGCTGTATCGCAGAGTCTTGTCCCAGGCGCCTATCGATGCACTCTGCAGCAGTCCTTCACTCCCAAAGATCCATTCCTGAACACTCTCGAAGTCGGCTCGCTTGCCGCCAAAGGTGCGTTCGACCCAGCCCGAATTGGCGTCGGCATCGATGGAGAACTTGTTGAGACTCCAGATCAAGAGGGTGGGTATGGCCAGCCACTGCGCCCAAGCTATTACATTACACAGAAACCATCTGAAGCGCGAAGAGTCTGGCGTGGCCAGGCGCAGTATCGAGTAGACGAAGTAGTAGGCGCTGAGGGAGAGGGAAAAGGCGAGGCCACAGGTGCGGCCGCCAATGTCGAAGGCGAGGGGTATGGTGAAGATGATGGCGCCGAGGAAGGTTGTCGACGAGACTACCCGCGATGCTGTAGCCCACATGCGGACGCCGGCGTCGCCAAGCTCGTGCAGCGACGAGCGTGGCGTCTGAGCGGGGCGGCGGGGGAGGTGCGAGGGGATTGAGGCGCGATGGACGCGCAGGCAGCGCGGGAGAAGCTGGTGGGAGTCACTCGAGGGGGAGTGGGCGTGCGGGAGACGTGGTTGAAGATTCGCGAGCAGCGGCCTGGCTATCGATTATCTTCACGTGTCAATCTCGCTAAGTGCAATGCTCGAGCGTCGCGGAGCGGGCTGCACTGGGCTTGGGCTGGCCGGCGGCTGGGGGGTGAGGTCGCTCGGCGGGGAGCAGGCTGCAGGGCGAGGAGCGGTGCAGGAGAGGCTTTGGTATTGCTATCGATACGATATTGAAGCTGCTCTGTGCGAGTAGGCACGACTTGGGGCTACGGATGGATGCGTGCTCGCGTGCGCACTCGGGGAACAGCGCACGATGATGATGGCGACGGCGCGAGTCTAGGCCTGGCCGTCGTGCGTCTGCCGTCAGACAGTGTCTTGAATCCTCCTGCCTGCTCTTGCTGCCTCCGACTGTGACGAGCTTGCCGTGCTTGCTTTTGCGTATCCCACCTACTAGCGCCCGCGGATCCTGCCAAGCCCAGGTGCCCGCCGCGGGACCGTCTTCTTATGCGAAACTTCTACTAGCAGCAATTGCATGTTCAAACTACGACCTTTGTTTGCCAGACAGTCGCGAATCGCCTGGAACACATACAAGCCACCCACACCAAACTACTTTGCCAACTTCTCTGCAAACTACGCCCGCACCATGGCCGAAAGCCCCACCAAGAAGCTCAAGACCGACGTGCCTGTCATTGGCACGCACAATGGCCACTTCCACGCCGACGAGGCCCTTGCCGTCTCCATGCTGAAGGAGCTACCCACCTACCGCGACGCCCAGCTCATCCGCACCCGTGACCCCGCCGTCCTCGCCGAATGCCACACCGTCGTCGACGTAGGCGGCGAGTACGAGGACGACAAGAAGCGCTATGATCACCACCAGCGCGGCTTCGAGGTCGTCTTCCCCGGCCACACCACGAAGCTCTCCTCCGCCGGTCTTGTCTACATGCACTACGGAAAAGATATCATCACCGCCGTGACTGGTCTGGAAGGCGCCGACCGTGATCTTCTGTACGAGAAGATTTACACCGACTTCATTGAGGCCTTCGACGCCAACGACAACGGCATCAACGTTCTTGCGCCCAAGGATTTGGAGAAGGCAGGATTGGAGAAGAAGTTCGAGGACCGCGGCTTCAGCATTGCCAGCGTAGTGAACCGCTACAACTATGGCAACAAGTCGCCGACTGCAGACGAGACCAAGACCCCAGAGGCCAAGCAGGCCGATGAGGACTTCCGATTCACCAATGCATCTCGCTTCGTAGGCGAACAGTTCCGCTGGGAACTCCTCGACCGCGCCCGATCGTGGCTTCCCGCTCGTCACCAGGTCAGGCAAGCCTACGACGCCCGTCTCCAGTACGATCCTCAGGGACGCATCCTGGTCCTTCCCGAAGGCATGCCGTGGGCCGACCACCTCTACAACTTCGAGAAGGAGGCACAACAGCCACAAGGCGTTGCCCCCCAGGTTCTCTACGTGCTCTTCCCCGAAGACAAGCCCGAGGGCAAGTGGCGCATTCGTGCCGTCAGCAAGGAGAACGGTGGCTTCGAGAACCGCAAGGACCTGCCCGATGCGTGGAAGGGTGTGCGCGACGAGCAGCTCGACCAGGTCTCTGGTATCCCGGGCTGTGTCTTTGTGCACGCCGCTGGTTTCATCGGAGGAAACAAGACGTTCGACGGTGCGCTCGCAATGGCGAAGAAGGCATTGGAGTTGTAGATGGTCATGACGGAGTGAAATGAACACTGGGTTGAGTGTCTCACACGAAGCAACGAAAGTTACTTACACTTTGCATATGCATGGTTGGCGTTCTGGCAATTTTATACAAAAGTTATGATACCAATGATACACTTGGTTAGATGAATCATGAAAATACATGATTAGCCGTCGAAAGACGACAATGACTTGCTCTCTTCTTGCGATGAATTTGTATTTGTCTCCATCGCAGCCTTAGGGCCTTCACTCGTTTGTATTGAGGTTATTACAATGCTTGCTCATTGCAGCAAACGTAGAAAATTGAAGTAATCATCATGAATTCTATTCGTCATTGATGTGTGATACCTTCGTCAACGCACTGGAGACACGCATAACCGAGGACTTCCATCCCACTACACGTCGTGGATCACACTCCCAAGCCAATGACCGCCTTGCGCACACGACAGCTGGAAGACCCTGATTCTTAGCTTGTTGCGCGAGCCAAATGCGCAGCTAGATCTTCAGTGCAAGCTTCAGGTACTCCACGCCCTGCGTCAAGTCTAGAAGAAGTCCACCAACGAGACCTGGCCAATTCGGGTCGAGACGTCATACGGGGAGAGTCGGGATGACTGGGCCAGACGCCGCTGAGAGTGGCACACGACTCGTACCCGCGGCTGTCAGCGTCTCGGCTGTGATTGGCTGGAAAAGTGGAAAGGCGGCTGTCCGTGGCGAAGATTTTGTAGATCCGCAAGACGTGAGGTCGGATAGAAGGCTCTCGTACACTCGTTTCACATTGCTTTCTTACCAACGAACCAGAACATCGCGACTTTCTTGCTTTTTGATTGTTTGACAACGCATCTGTGTCTAACTCCTTACACCGCACTTTAATCGGCACGACTTTGCGGAGAAACAAGAAACAAAGATACAGGGCACGAGCGGTGAAAAGCGTTGAGCACTTCCCGCTTTCCCCGACGATCGTTTATCGCCAGCGCACGGCCTGCTTTTCGGCCTTTGCCCACCCGTCTCCAAACCTTTTGCACCCTTTACAATTCACAACCCACCTCAACTCCACACTACAGCTATCACAGCTCATCAATACATACCATCGGATTCTCGGGTTCGAATCACTGCGAACACGTCACATCGAAGCGACAACGAACATTGCCCGACCCACACGACAGCGCACACGACCACACGATGAAGTACTTCCAGCAGACAGTCGACTTCGACTACACGTGGGAAGAGGTCTCGACGAGCAACTGGCGCAAATACGGCCCCTGGAACGAGAAGACACCGCATGTCATCGCCGTCGACACATTAAGCCGCTCCGTCGACCCAGCGACAGGAATTGTAAGTGACTCCTTCTTTCACATGCCAATTCGGCGCGCCCCACCAGCCTCACCGAGCAGAAAACTAACACTCCGCAGCTCCGCACAGAACGTCTCATCACATGCCAGCAATCCACGCCCAAATGGATACAAACCATTCTCGGCGGCCAGGACACATCCATGGTCTACGAGACCTCCTACGTCGACCCCGTCGCCAAGAAGCTCACCCTCTGCTCCATGAACATGACATGGTCCGACCTTCTCAACGTACGCGAGACCTGCATATACCACCCCGTCGCCACATCGCCCGATAAGACCGCCTTCACCCAGCGCGCCGAGATCACCGCGCTGTGCGGTGGCTGGCAGAAGATCAAGAACAGCATTGAGCAGTTCACTGTTGAGCGCTTCCAGCAAAACGCTGCCAAGGGCAAGGAGGGCTTCGAGATGGTGCTTGAGCGCGCGCGCCAGGTATTCCAGGAGCAAAGAGAGATTCTCGCGCTGCAGCAAGCGCAGCAGGACAGCCGGATCCTTCGCCAGGCCAAGATATAAGCATGAAGAGTAACAGCTTTCAGTTGCCTTGCCCTTGACAGTCCGACTCGCAAGCGCTGCGAATTTTCCGACCAACATCACCACACGGTCTTTCGGTCCACTCCGCTCGATCTTTTCCCATCCATCTCGACTCTTACAATTCAACACCATTCAAGCGTTCTTCATACCTGGGTGGGATCCTTCCTTTTTTTCACTGCAAAAAGTGCACTTCAACGGCGTTATCAAAAGCATGGGAGAGGCGCAGATACCCTTTTCACTGCATACTAGACGCCATTATGCATTATATACACGATAGAGACGAACCCATATACAAGGAAGCATTATTAGATATTTTGAGTAATCAAATGAAAGATTATCATCAGACTGTCTTTTCGGAAGTTTGGAACTGAGATTGTGATGGGTTTGGGTCGACCGTTCAACCAAAAGTGAGGATGCCGTCACTACTGTGGTCGGAGGGTAGGTGATGGCATCTACTTGTAATACACCATGCACGATATCAAGAACTCAACAATTTCCTTTCCACTCGCATTTCCCCCCCTCCACCAACTTCATTAATCTCATATATCACACAACCCTTCATATCTCTCCACAGCCATGGAACACCGCCCTCTCAAGCGCCGCCGCAGCACCTCCAGCATCAACGATCACGACAATTCAAGTGTGAAACGTCAAAAAGTGTTAGCGTCGGTGTTCAAGCAACTTCAACAGACGGCTGAAGAAGTCAGATGCGCGCTCAACAGTGCGAACTGGTTGTCTGTGGAGGAACGGGTGCGTGCTGCTTTGATTATTGATCATGTGGAGATGATGTCGAGGATGATGGAAGAGGGTTATGAGTTTGGTGATGGGGATGAGGAGATGGAAGAGGAGGAGGATGAGAGGGAGTATGAAGACGGAGACGGAGACGGAGACGGAACCGAAGACGATGCTGGGGATGTCATCGAAGAGATTGCGAATAATGGCCTCGACAATACTTTTGTTGAGGATGCAAGTGGATATTTGGAGGGGGGCGGTAAGAATGAAGAGAGTGGCAGAGAGGAGGGTGATGATGAAGATGGAGATGGAGATAGTGGTGGAGAGGAAGCAGACGAGGAGTTTTACTCGTCGCGGATTAAGAGGGGATTAAGCTTTTCAGCGGGTGCGATGCTTATGGCATGCACCGAGAGTGAAAGTGGCTAAAATGTTTAGGGTGGCTGCATCGCAACGCGAGATTGTTAGGGGTTTGCCCAGTTGACGATGGATGTTGCGCATTAGCTTTTTCGGATAGAAGGCTCTTGATGACTTTACTTTGTTGCGAGATACCTAGGTAATGCTACGAACGGAAGTAGCCATACCGCAGTAGAGGCGTTTAAGGGATGCTGTGATAGGGTCTGTGCGTTGATCAACGCGTACCAACAAGGCACGATCTGTTTTCGCGCTACATGAATTCGTCTTCGTGCCACGGCTTGCAATGCATTAGAGGAGCAATGGAACAATCACATCATGTCTCGACAAGGGTTACGATCCAGACGGCAGATACTCCGAAAAAGCAATAGTTCTTCCTGCCGCGTCCAAGCCCAGACTACGTCATTTCGTACCAGCTCCCAACACGTAAAGTCTTCCTCTTACCGCGCGAAAGATCCCACATTTCCCTCTCGTTTAGCAAATTGCGACACTCTTCGTCTTTAGCATCAGTCCGTAAGGCTCAACGACTATGGAACCACCTCTCAAGCGGCAGCGTGCTGACAGTGCCGACACCGTACCTTCCCATCCGCCTACTACGGCATCAAATGCAGATTTGCTCCCAACAGCAGAACCACCTGCACCAATAAACACAGATTTCATCAGAACCATGATAAACACTCTTGATGAGGGAGCCATGGACATGCCATTCGCCACGACAAGCTTCAGCCATCGTACCCTCCTCAAGATCGCGAAGAGTGACGCCACAATCGCAGCCACAATCCAAGAAGCCTACGACGCCTACATGGCGAAGGAGAGAAACACAAGCGCCGACTTCAGAAAAGTTCTCGATGACTTCAAGTGGACTATCCCTGGCGTGCGTGGATGTGCGGACGATGCCGTACCGCCCGAAGAGATCCCCGTCTTATCTTCCCAAATAAAGGGTGCATTCTACAGAAGCGTGGCCGAGATTTGCGGGCGAACGCACGACTATTCGTCCCTCGGCACTAAGAAGAACGCGTTGGATGCGCTGAGGAAACTGGGCGTCATGCTAGTCAACACCCCGGACAAGAAACTGCGCGCTGCAGTCGCAGATCGTATCAAAGATGTCGAGAGCCAAGAATACGTCAACGGCATGTACCAAATCGCGCGCCACATAAATGTGGACCAGCGTGAAGAGGTGTGTATGATGCCGGTGAACGAATCAATGGATTTCCTAGCCCGACCTAGAATGGATTTCCTAGCCCGATCTAGAGATGAAGAGTCTGTAGAACCTACAGGGCAATTTCAAGAGAAATTGAAGGAGCTGCAGAGGGAGTTGAACAATGCGGGGTTTCCCATCCGTTTCAGTATTGTTCACCAGGAGTTGGACGTAACGCCGGAGGATATTCAAGATGACCTGGACAACGGTGTCGAAGATAACGGAACTCCTGAGCCTGATGATTACTCGGAGTGAGAGGGTATACGGCGGAAAATGCGATTACGAAAGGATAACGTCTTATGCTAAGTTTATGAACATTGTCTACGAACTTTGCTATACAGCCCTGTTGTTCAGCTACTTTTGTTGCTAGCTCACCCCCTCACTCGTGAAGTTTATTTGGGTCGACTCCTCAACCTTGGTGCGGATACCATCGGCACTATTTGTGATAACTTGCGAACACCTTCATGGACCATTTCACACCAGAATACCATGAACGGCGCTTCCACACACAGCGACAAACATAGGGCGCACATTACTAATAGCTTCGCTTTCGTCGTTGGCTAGCTGACCCCTCTTTCTTTCCCCATATTATAAACTCCGCGCATGCAGCCGCTCTAGGTGTACTCCATGCTCCATGCTCCTACTCAGTGGGGTCCTCCCAATAAGGTGGCGTACCATACTCATCCTCGGAACCGTCCTCGCCATCACTTCCATCATCACTCCCCTCCTCATTCCCACGACCCCACCAAAACAGTTCCTCACTAAAACCATACAAATGCATGCCACAAATCAACCATGTCTCACCAAGACGTTCCCTCAGCTCCTGCATCTTATCCATGAACCGGTTTCCCCCTCGGCGCATCTCCCCCGTAGTCGCCACCGTCGCCCCATCTACTGGCATATTGGCCAGTTCTTTGCGCTCTTGCCCAGACATGTCTCTGAGGATCGCAAGCATGCCGAGACAGTACTCGTCGGATTGGTCCTCTGTAATCCACCCTGGAAGCCGCTTTTGCAATTCTTTGTCCCGTGTATTGAGCCATGCAAATGCCATTCGTCTAAGCGTATCCAGCGCCGACTTCTTCGTTTCAAACGACGAATATGAGTATGTTTGGCGCCAAATTTCGCGCATCTTTGTGATGAAGCAGTTTGCAATTCGTTCTGGATTTCTTGGTAGGTGTGCTGCCTTTGCTTCTTCATGATGTATGACCTCTCTAAGCGCATCGACACAGTATGAAAAGTCTTTGCGCTGCTCTCGTTCTACCTGCATCTCTTTTTGCCGTTGCAGATGGGAATGGTACTCTTGCCGGATTTGGGCTCCGATCGAAGGGTCGCGGAGATTCAGTTTGACGAGCATGGTCTGGCTGAAAGTATGATCTGTTTGTGACTTGTCGAGGGCACTTAATGCCGTCCAAAGGTCGTAAATCGGTATATTCGGGTTCGTTGTGGTAGATGATCTGGCTATTGTGGATGGATTTACGTCGCTCTCGGCACGCTGTCGCTTGAGTGATGGCTCCGTCATTTTGTTCAGCAGATAGATTATGAGCGTGGTGCAACTCGCGTTTTGCGCAAAGGCGAGGAAGAGTGAACGTATTGTCGCGACAGCGTCGCGAGGTTGCGCGATCCGGCAGGTTCCACCGCGAAAATAAGAAGGTCATCTTAATAAGTGGAGCATCTGTACTGGATCGTGATCTCTATTCCATCCGGAAAAGTCCAAGTTCTTGCAACTCTCAACCTGGCCTTCTCTCACATCGACGTTCGAAGCCCAATTACGAGCCCTCTCATTGGCCGCTCCACCCACTAGTCTAGTGGGTCCACATTAGGCGGCTGAGGGATCAATTCAAACGCAGTTGAGAGCCTCATGCAACGCAAAGATTTAAAATTGGTGCTCAGCTGGTGGCTGCGCAGATGCTGGCGGCGTACACGACTTGAGATAAAAATACTAGACAAGGGCACTAGAAGCTGTCGGTAATGGGAAGTCCTAACATCAATGACAAGAAGTCAGCCCAAACTCGGATTACAGATCAGCATCTTCTCGCTATCTCCTTCTTGTGTTTGGCCAATATCCATCGGTTCATCGCGTCGGTTTGAGGGGCGCCGCAGAAGTTTTAACAGCCCAACTACTCTTCTTTTTTCGAACTTTCATCCACAGACTTTGTGCCATACATTTCGCACCTGGTAACATCTGACGAAGGGCTTCCCTCATATTCCTCTTAGGCTTCTTCTTCTTCTTCTTCTTCTTCTTCTTCGCCCTCGCCTTCCCCGTCCTCGTCCGTCTCATCCTCACAAGTAAGATTTGCGACCACGTCTTGGAGCCCCTCGAAAACGCTATGATCGTCGGCAAGCTCCTTGAGTTGCTCCATTGCTTTTAGGAACGGCCTACCCGAATATTCTAGGGCACACACCCTCTCGCATTCCTCCACGCTCATCTCGTCAATCACGGCGTTCATTGAGCTTTCCAAAGAGTCATCCACCTGGAAATGATTACGGATTTGTTTACCGATCTCCTCTTGGCCTCCACATATCGACACTGCAATGCAGCGCAGAGCTATAAGCGCGTTTATCTTCGTTCCGAGAGAAGCATACTCCTGAGTGGCTTGTTCGACAATGAGTGTAAACGCTTCTTCTATTTGTCGTATGACGTCGGAAGCGGCGTCATATTGCTCGGAACCGCTCAGATCCATGTAACGGTCTTCGATTGAATAAATCACTTTATCGGCGTGACTGCTGAAACTGATGACCTTGTGACGCTCTCGCTCAATGTATTCCTCTTTGTGATTGCGCAGGGTTGCGGCGATCTCTGGTGTAGCTAGAGCTGCCTTCAGAAGTATTTGCTTGGTGAGCTCGCCATCGTCGTCTGCATACAGCAGCAGTTCGATGCAATGCTGAAGATCAGCTTTGGCGTAATAGTCGGCGAAAAGGTCGGCGAACGTTGGCTGCGCGATTGGACATTGGTCGGTGTCGACGCGCTGGCGTTTACGTGGTGCTTCCATGCCGCTTTCGACTTCGTAGGACGTGGGCGTGATGGTAATGTATTGTGATTTCTTGATGTATACCTAGGTAGTTGTGACGCGTCGCGTCAGGATGTCCAAGATAAACACGCGCGTTGCGCGGAGATCCGTTGAGACAATAACATGAGAAGCGGGAGCTGTCTCGGAGCGACTATAGGGGACGCGTGTTTATTTTTTGCCGTGTCACCGTCTCCGGGAAATGAGTATAATGATCCGGGTTAAAAAGTTATTGATCCGGGTTAAAAAGTTATTTGTCCTGGTTAATTAGTTCTCTTTCCTAGTCACTTTTGGCGCTAGCGAAAGTTATTGATCCTGGTTAAGGAACACCAAAATCATGTGACGGTCTGCATCAACGCCTGGCTCGACTTCCTTGCTTTACGCGTATCTCGCATCTTTACGAAGTGTTCTCTGACCAGCATCAGAGAGACAACCTTGGCGCCTGCCTGCTGAAGACGAAGGAGACATCGACTAGCCAGGGGTATGATGCAGCGACTCACGCGGTAATTCGTGTGATGACATTGGCTTCTTGTGCAGCTATTTCTTCAGTGGCAACCTGCCGACATTTGGAAGGTAGAGACTGCGACTGCTTCGACTATGTAATGACGATCATACGACGAAGATGGGCGGACGCATTTAGAGAGTCTGTCGAGGTGGCTGGAATACCGCAAGTCTGATGGAAACCATGATGCTGCAGCAAGTGACGAGCATGTGGGGCAAGGTGCGACTGACAGCTTATCTCCGGGCTGCGCGCCCAACACTCAACGCCTGATTCACACGCCGCAACAGCAGTCGAATACAGCGAAGGGTGAGTAGGCATATGGTGTAAAGGTGTTCGAAATCAGCGTAATGCCATCAAAATGGGCCTGCTGCATGACTTTTGTTGACGTATCTAGCCCCTTCTAGAGCCACATTCTCTACACACACTTCTGGCACTCCAGAATGAAGCAAGTAGACGCAGAAGACCCCAGAATGGGAGGTGCACCCAGCGTCACACTTCCAGAAACATCAGCCGCTCTTAATGTAGAAGAGTACGCATCGCAACCACAAAGTCAAGGTCGCACAGGTTTCCCAAAACAAGGTGGACAGTCGCTTTCGTATTGGTTACAGCAAGTTCGATGCGATCCTCTCCTAGATCACCGCACTACCGATGAGCTACCACAACAAGCCGATACGGTCATAATTGGATCTGGTATCACAGGGACACTTGTCGCGAAGCACCATCTCGAGACGTTCCCTGGGAAGAAAGTCGTTGTACTCGAAGCGAGAGAGTTCTGCTCCGGCGCAACAGGTCGCAACGCTGGCCATTGCAAACCTGATCAATGGCGGGGTTACGGGAAACACGCCAAAGCGTACGGCCATGAGCAGGCGGTAAAGATCCTGGACAACGAGCAAGCTACGTGGGAAGCGTTGGTGGCATACGTTAAGGAGAACAACGTGGATTGCGATCTCTGGGTTGGAGAGACGCTGGACGTTCCTCTCAATGACGAGGTTGCGAAGATAGCTAAAGAACTATTCGAGAGATACGCGGAAGCAGGTGGAAAGGTCGACCATATCCAAGTTACCCACGGTGGCGAAGCGACGCAAAAGTCTCGGATCAAGAATGCGAAAGCATGCTACGGATGGCAGGCATCGACTCTCCAGCCGTGGAAGTTGACTGCACATATCATGCGCGACAATATCAGCAAGGGCGCCAATCTACAAACTCGCACTACTGCGAATTCAATCTCAGACGGGACAGGATCTCGGAGATGGATGGTCCATACGGAGCGAGGAGACATCGCATGTGACACCGTGGTGCATGCTACGAATGCATACAGTGCAGCACTCGAGCCATCACTTCGCGGTATCATCACGCCCAAGCCGCATATGTGCAACA
Organism: Alternaria conjuncta; assembly: GCF_024043145.1. NCBI lineage: Eukaryota > Fungi > Ascomycota > Dothideomycetes > Pleosporales > Pleosporaceae > Alternaria > Alternaria conjuncta. Next base: position 72,842 of record NW_026250114.1, on the reverse strand, counting down.
GAGTAGTTCCGGCGCAAGCCTTCAGCGGATCCAAAGCTATTAGCAACTCCTATGGAATCCTGCTACCGGATGGTGCGTTCTTCAGTATCAACCCGCGTTCGTCTTCCGATGGCAACATTATGTTCGGTGGTTCCAATCCAGGTCAAAAGGAACTGGATGCGTGGGTTGAGAAGAACCCAGAAAACTGCATCAATGATGGAATCGCGAACCTGGAGAGTGTGACAAAGCACATCAGGAACTTTGCAGAATCTGAGTTCGACGGTTGGAAAGCCGGCCCTACAGGTCCCGGGGAAGGCTTTGAGTATAGTTGGAGTGGCATCATCGGGCTGAGTGCGGATGGTGTGCCGTTCGTCGGAGAGCTACCCGGAAAGTCTGGTCAATATATCTGTGCCGGCCATCATGGACAGTAAGTTCAATAGTCCACGAAGAAGTGCGAGGCTAACATCGGGACAGTGGGATGGGGCGAATCTTCACAGCAGCACCTGGCCTGGTGAAACTCATGAATGGAGAAGCCTGGAGTGCGACGGGATTGCCGGAGGCATACCAGATGACAGCCGAAAGGCTCAAGAAACTGGCGAGTATGGAGCCTGCACCTGCCATCGCGGTTATATGAGGAAAGGAGTTCGTACTTGCATGACTCGCGCACCTGAACCGTCCCTTTCCTTTCTCTTAGCTACCAAAAATAGCACGCAGAACCACAAGAAAACACGAACAGCGCACAACTTTCCGTAACCATGTCTGGGACGCTTGCGCGACCGCAATTTCGACCCCATCACCTGCAGTGGTTCACGAGCGTAAGAGGCGGTGAACTGTCACAGTCGGAACCGTGAAATCGCATGCCACAATCCACACTTTTCCTCTTTTCTTTCCTAACGCAGTAACTTTGTAACTCATCTTCTGCTCGCCCTGGCTTTAGATCGTGGTAGCGAGGCCGCAGCGGTAATTTGCTTGGTGTTGTGCCGCTGCGTAGCTTATTGGTTTGGGTGTTGTGGAAATTTGACACGGCGGTGTCGTGCTAGGTGGTTGTTGCCGGTAGCGAGGGAATAGGCAATATAACGGCAGGGGCGATAACGGTTTGTACGACCGTAAGCGCATGGCTCTGCATGGGAGGTTACATCTTCAGATTCTCGGTTTGCAGCCTTGTCTTTGGGGTGGTGACAGATGGTACTCTGACAGCTCGTGGAAAGTGCGGGGTGCGCTCGGGCCGACATCGATGCGGCGGGTACGAATGACTTCACTCCGGACTATACATGTCCGCTAATATATACTTCGGATGACAGCCAGGGCTAGACGAGAGCCAACACTGGTCGTACCTCAAGATTGCAGGACTACACATACCGGAAAGTTTACGTCATGTCTAGTCTACCAGACAACATCCGCAGGGCGCTCGAAGTCCTACTTCCCAAGATCAAGTCGCAACATCAGGAGTCATCAAAGCCTATCATACTTGGTATCACTGGCCTGCAAGGATCAGGAAAGTCGACCTGGGCATCAGAGCTGGTCAAGATTCTGTCGAATGGCCATGGTCTCCATACGATCACAGTTTCACTGGACGATTTCTACAAGACGCATGATGAGCTAGTGGCCCAGCGGGATCGTGATCCAGATAACAAGCTCTACCGTACTCGTGGACAGCCTGGTACACATGATGAACAGCTGGCCCAGAAGTTCTTCGGTGATCTGAAAGAATATACTGGGAAAGGCGATCTCAAAATACCCAGCTTCGACAAGAGCAAGTACAACGGCGAAGGCGACCGGGCACCAGAATCAGAATGGCCAACAATCTCACAGAAGCCCGACGTTGTCGTCTTCGAAGGCTGGTGCGTCGGCTTCCGGCCCGTTGCACAGACTTTCATCGAAGAACGACATTCGTTGGCAAAAGCCGGAAAGCTCACAGTCAACACCCCTGCAAATCATCAGCTTCCTCATTTGTTCGAAGTGAAAGACAACCTCAAGCGCTACTGTGACGCCTTCATGGGACCTCAGCACTTTGACTTCTTCGTTCACATCGACACGGATGATCTGAGGAACGTGTACACGTGGCGACTGCAACAAGAGCACAAGATGATTGAGGTCAAGGGGTCGGGCATGTCGGACGAGCAGGTTCGCGCGTTCATTGATGGGTATATGCCGAGCTATGAGATATATCTAGAGCGCCTGCGCGAAGGACTATTTGATGATAAGGGTAGGATGGTTAGGGTGGTGTTGGACAAAGAAAGACGGGTTGAGAGGATTGACGAGCTGTGAAAGAGTAGGTGTTTACGTACCGATATGCAACCACTCCTGGGCGACTATAGTAGAGGACGAAAGCAGATAATGGACAGCAGAACTGGGATGCTGAACTGGTGATCATGAGATGGGGACATCCGCTTGATATCTCTTCGCAGCGTGCGCTTTATCCAACATACTCGCTTTCACCATCGCCACGCTTAGTTCTCTGTCGTTCTAGGACAACTGTATTTGCTAACGAACACCCCACCGCCAACGCCACCTCTTGGACTTTTGTATTTTTTCCTGCATTTGATCATGGCTAACGCGAACCACTATGAGGTCCTTGGTATTGATATCCAAGCTGATGACGCCGTGATCAAAAAGGCATATAAGCGAGCGGCGCTTGCGAACCACCCCGACAAGACCCTGCACTTGTCAACAGCAGAGATCGAGCAACGAACACAGATTTTCAAACTAGCGACAAATGCGCAAGAAGTCTTGCTTGATCCGGCGAAACGAAAGGCTCACGACAGAACGCTAGCGCGGGCAGTGAGACCATCCAATGCACCAACTGCGCCATCTCCCCCAGCCTCAGATACACCAGGTTTCCAACGACCTTCACCTCCAAGATCCGCACCGAGGCATCGCGACCCGTTCCAGCCACCAAGGTTCCACTACCCTGGTAGCCCAAGAGAACCTCCACAAAGCAACGCAACGCAAACACCGCCGTCTCCCCCACCACCACCCCGAAACACCCACTTCTTCACGGCAGGTACCCCAGACACTCATCCCCCACCAACCCCCTACTTCTACGCCCCCGTAACAGAAACGCCCCAACGCACAACCCTCACCTTCTCCAACAACGACAAATGGGCCTTCAGCATCGGCATATCAAAGAAGTACGAATGGACCCTGACTCCCAAACTCCCATTCCTGGGGGAAGAAACCAGAGAATGGATTGCGATAGAATTCCGCCTGCGCCGAACACCCACTTCCCCTGCCACCGTCTTCATCAGAGACGTCGTGCTGACCGTTGAGTCCACGCCTGACAACCGGAGTATAGCGGTGAGTTCCATCTTCGCCGAGAGGAAAGACTGTATAATTCTTCGGATCACGCTTGCAGGGATCGGTGCGGCGCCTACTCCTACTATACCGTTGCAGGTAAAGCAGTCTTGGATGTGGACGTGGGATGTAGACTTGGGCTTCCTGGTTCCGTTCTATAAGACGTTGAGAGCGACACACTTGATGTTTTATCCGCACTATCCGGCGCATGCTGTTGACGGAGATGGGGTGGTGCCGACCAAGGAACCTTTTCCGATGGGGTCGCCGGCGGCGGAGTTGGTGAGAGTGTTTGAGGGGATGGTATTTGTGGGTATGACGAGGCAGTTCTATTGTCAGGAGGTGAAGATGGAGGGGAAGACGTTTTGGCAGCTTGCTGCTGTTGGGCATGTTTGAGTTATATGGCAGAAGTGCGATGCCGGGTTGGAGGTATGTTGATCATGCTATATGTTGTCAGCATGTGAGGTAATGAAAGAGGTCGCTGCTACTGCAAGGATGGACTACATTGAATAGCGAATTTGTTGATAAACAATAATACTCTTGATTCTATGCTCTTATGAAACCAGACCGCTCAGGACGCCAAATATGCAAATCATCTAAAAATAATCTATAGGACACCAGGGATGGGTCCTTTCTTCTCGTTGGAGCCCAGCTCTTCCTCGTTCCATCCACTTCCGGCGCCAACCTTGCGGCCGCCCTCCTCTCGCTTGATCCTGCACCAGAGACTGATGTCCTTGTCCCAGATGAACTGCCAAATAACGTACACCCAGCTCTTGTGTTGCGGCAAATCTTTGTAGAAGTCGTGCGCGATACGGTTCAACGCGTGGAGGCGCGTCCAGGGGATCGCAGGGAAGTCGTGGTGCTCGTTGTGCAGACCGACGTTGTAGGTGAAGAAGTTGAGAGGTCCGTAGTACGAGTAGGTCTCGGGAAGTGGGATCTTGTTGGCGGGGTTCGACGGGTCCTTCTTGGGCTTCTCGAAAACGTAGTGTTCGGCGATGAAGTGGCCTGCGCACGGATGGAGAGATCCGGCGAGAAAGCTGCTCATGATCAGGTAGCCCAATGCCCTTCCTCCTGCGAAGCTGACAAGTGCGAAGTCGAAGGCTAGCTGTACAACGACGTTGAAAAGGTGGATCTTGGTCATTGGCAGGGCGTAGACGAACATAGGTCGGAGGGCGTAGAAGAGGATCTGGAAGGTCGCGAAGAAGGCCTTGCCAGCGACTGAGTCGAGGAAGATTGCCTCAAAGGCAGTGGGCAGATCCGTGTCGAGGCCATTGACGCCCAGCGACTTGTGATGTGTCAGGTGGTATGGCCTGAAGGAGGCGCTGTATGGAATGCCAATTGGCAGGTTCGCAAACACAGCAAAGATCCTGTTTGCCTGGGGCGATCGGAAAGCCAAGTTGTGCGATATCTCGTGAATGGCGAGAAAAAGATTCTGGTTGGCCGTGGCGCCGATTACGTATGCGGTAAGAAAGAATGTCCATGATATGACGGGGGTATTGCGAAGGAGGTATGCGCAGAGGATTTGAATCGAGACGACGAGTAGGACGACGTATTTAGTGAGAGGCTCAGGGCCACAGAGCTTCGTTACCTGTATTCGGTTAGGTGATGCTCAATGGAAACATTTTGATAGTAATCATACCTCAGGGTGTGCCTTGATAATGGCCATTCGCCGGGTCCTATGGGGCTCTTCGGTGTATGTCCAGAAAAAGTGGTCGTGTTCATTCGGGGCTTTTGGCTCCTGCTCCTTCTCCCCTTTCACGGTAAAGCTTCGGGGAACAGGCTCCTTTGACGGCACTGTCGCGGTAGAGACTGAAGACCGCATATTGGGCAGTCGTAAAGAACAATTGCAGAGTGTGTGAAGGGCAGAGGGGTCCAGCTCTCGAGGTTTGTGGAGTACTTGACCCTGAGCTTGGCGCTAGTGGAGGCGGTGGGGCGATCTCACGCCATGATTGGCTGACAATCACGTTCAGTTCGCCACCCCGCTAGCGCAGGAACGTTGAGCTTGCCTTCTAGAACACCAATTTAGGCCATGCTGAGGTCACCATTTTACGTGTAGAAGATATGTCAGATGGGCATTTTCATCTTCAATTCATCTGCATCTATAGATTGCTAGCCTCGCTGTACCACTCGCCACAATGGGCTACTTTCACCAGTCTTCAGTCGTCCGACTCCAAGTAAAAAGCCCATTGACTTCCCACGCCCTCTATATCGCCCGCGAATAGTTTCATCCCGGGAGAATACTTCTCTAGCCAATCCATAAAACGGGTATCACTCTGGTCCTTGCTGAATTGTTGGTTTGGGGGTCGGCAAATGATGAGACTGGGTTTCTTCGCTCGAGGCGTATTTGCGGATCCAGCGTGAGGTGTCCCCTCGCCCCAGGTGTGTCCAGCGAGGACTTGTCGAAGCGGAGTAGTCAGATTTAGCGTAATAAACGCGTACGCATTCTCATCTTGCCTTACTCCGTTCCATCCACTTCCGTCATTACTCGCGCGGACATTCACGAGTGGGCTGTGAGGTTCGGGAGGGTTGATGATGAATTCCTCTCGTAAGAATTTGATGTCCCATTCCGTGTAGTATGGATCCTCGAAGATGATCTCCAACGGAAGAGCATCAGGCCTTGAAATATTGTGTTAGTTTATATTCATAACGATGGTTCAGACTTACGAATTGGCCAATCTTGCTTTGTGGAGCAGAGCGCAGATTACCACGCGCGCCAAAAGATGGGCTCTGAGGGCTTGAACGAACTCATCGGACCCGTCCTCTCCCATTACAGCTCTGTTCATTGTGCCCAGGCCCATTACTAGCACTCTTCGAATGGTTGTTCGTGTATACAATATGTTTCCCAACTCATCATCGTATCCAAATCGTTCTGGCTTGGGTCGGTCTATGATGGAGTCGGGACGCTTTAGACCAGTGTAGCCGATCTTCGGCAACATCAGGGATGCTACCGGGGCGCCAAGGTTATGGTACCAATATGGTCTGATGTCTGGCGCATACCAAAATAGAGCGAATTCAGAACGCGTTTCTTCGATCCAAGGCGGACTATCTTCGGCGAGCTCTTGAGTGGTAGCATGCCTTCCTATACCCGTGTGTCCGACGTGAGCGACTTTGTCGTAATCTCTCCATGGTCCGCTTTCGTTGTCAGGCACCTGTGTGATGGCAGCCCTAATCATAGCCTTTTGTGAGTCAGGTATACGGTTGGTTGTTGCTGACGATTGGGCTTGCTGTGGTGCCTGCATGATGATGGACTTGTCTTCGTGGATTGTTGAGCTTGTGTCGCGAGAATGTATGTATGAATTTGGTGGTTGCAAAAGAAGAAACGTACCAGAGCTGCCTTTTATACTCCTCAGTCTATGACTCTGATATCGAATTGCTCAATACTACAGTTCTATCTATACGTTTATGACTGTTCAGTGAAACGTAGAACTCACCTCCGCGAGATGCTAAGACGGCTAAAATGGCGCACGAACCATCTGGTGCCACTGTTCATGATTGCAGCAATACTTGGACTCACACGCGGGCACTGGTGCTGTATCCCGATTACTCAAAGCGATCTGTTCAGCTCTGGTAACAGGGCTATCGTTCGAAGGCAACCGTGCAAGTGCCATTTCCGGGTATCTGAGGTGGTTGCGTAGTTCGCAACGACTCAAAGAACGTCGCACAATGATGCAACCTCTGGGCGTAACATGCGAGGAATGTAGCCATGGCAAATGCTCGGATCTTGTACAACCAATGTTCGGTTTGGCATGCAACCCCATTAACTCTTGTTACGGAAGTGTCATTGGAAGGCAGTGATTGCATGTCGTTGTACATATGATCTTATTACACCCCACAGTTGTGATGCAAGCGTTATACGTCAGCACAGCCATGGAGTGCCTGCACAAGCGATATCTATTTTGAGGTTTTCATTTAGAAATCTTTCCAACCCTACAGTGTGCTAGACATAGACGTCAACTGCTTAGTGTATGAGACTTCTATAATAGTCTTTCGCTGTTCTCGCGACAGCCATGAGCTTCCTTTCACACCTGAGCCGACTCATATCCCAGCAAAGTATCGTGCCGCAATACCCTCATGCATTTGTAGGAGCTGAAAACGAAGTTTCGGGTGCTAGGTATATAATCACAGTGTCATTCTATGGACTGCCTGCATCTAATTACACAACCTTGGAAGCCATGCATTGGCCGTCCCACACTGTAGTATACCATCCATCAATATATCATTACATCCTTCCGAAATCCCAATATGAACCTAAGCTGAGCCTTGTACACTCTAAGCCGAAGGGGCATTGCCCTAAACATTAGGCTTCAAGGTGTAGAGCCAGATGTCTCCCCCAAATATCTTCTCGTCCTCAAACTTATGTACTTGGTCGTAGTACTTTTTGAACCAGTCCTTGACATGGGGATCGGTCGGATCTTGGTATTCGCCTGACTTATTTGCATCTCGACAAATGATTGCGCGAGGCTTGATAAGCTTCCCCATAAGTATCCCTTTCTCTGCAGCTCTTTCACTGTCAGTCAGATTCTCGGTTTTAGAGAGTAACCTGGCAAGATATTGGCGAATAGGATTCATCGGGTTGAGGGTGATGAAGATGTAGTCGCCGTTGCCTCCGTCAGTGCCCCACCAACCCATACCCTCGTTGCTGGTGTAGGGTCTGATGCGCCTGTCACTGAGCCATCCCTCCCGTCCATCGCTCAGGTAGTCCGTGTGGAGAAAGTTGAGATCATATTTGCCGTAGCGGACATCCTCGCAGACGAAAACAGCCCCCCTTAGTGGATCGCCTTTTCCGGACTCCTTGGATTTGTTCGCCGCGTCGGACAATACCTTGAGAATGTTGAAAGCGAACAGATGTGCCCGCGCGGCGATCTCAAATTGGTGGTCTTCGCTGTAGCAAAGACTACCAAGATCCATTGCTACGATGTTTCTGATGACACCACCAGCCTGGTTGAGGTCATCCAACAGCTTTGTGTGCCAGTAATCGTCGTATTCCGGAAACTTCCTTTCTTTTCCCTCTTCTTTAAGAACAGTGAAGCGTGATTGGACTTTGCTTGGAGGGCGCTTCCATTCATAAGGCCTCCCTTCGTTGATCTCAACCCAGTAAGACTGGATGGATTTTCCTTCACTTTCGATTTCTTCCGTGGTTTTGTAGCGCCCAATTCTATCATAATATTCATTGTGGTGTTCAAGGTCTTTAGGAGTCAGTTTGGGCGGCGGTTTAGCCGGTGGGCCCATCGCAGAGGACATCTTTGGTTGTGAATAGACCTGAAGGCGACAAGTCCGAAGTTGCTGCTGTAGTGGGCGCTAATTTGTTGGCGGTTGATATGTGTAGCCGCTGGACTGATTGTCAGGCTGTTGAATACTGTCTTGTTAGTGTAGAAGTAATGAAATACCGGAACAGGTCTTTTATAGTGTAGAAATGAGTGACTGTACTCAAAAGGAGTAGCATAGCGGAAAATTACGTGGCTCCCAGTGGGTAGAGTCAGTCATGGTAGGTCAGTCACTGCGAGCGCACTCATGACCACCTGGTGGTTTTACCAGCCTTCGTTGTGCCACCTCAGAGAAGTTGATATGACTCTGACGGAAGCGAGTATCCGTGATAACCAATCGTTGGCACGTACCGTTGAGGACCAACTCGACACAAAGAAACTCAGAGCTTTGACACAACTCAGAAAGTGACTCTCCCACGCCGCACGAGCCTTGGATCACACCCCAATATGGACACTCTCCACACATGACTCTGATCTGACTGAATATGCTGGAAAACATGCGAGCAAGTACCGATCAGCACCGGCACGAGTCGGGTGTGTGCACGTTCACCATAGTACGAGATACTCAGGAATGTAACGCACAGTCAACCTGGATGCTTTTGCTACGATGTGCCGCGTACGACATGTGAGCGGGGTATCATAATCTTTTCGTTCCTTTTACGTCACTCCATAATTCTTTCCCAATGTTCTTCCAGTTCCCGACCTCTTCATCACTTCTCTTTCTCCTGGTGAAGCCTGATCGCCTGACTTCCACGAGCCATATCACGCCCCAATAAGCGACCGACAACGACACTAGTACATATGCCAGCCATACGATCAGAAGTACTGATGTGCCTTGATCCAGCTTTCCACCAGCAACGTCGATGATGTCACCAGCCACCGAGAAAACCCCAGAGATCAACACCGTGAGCAACACGGCGGCGACGAAGGCGAATGCGCTCGCAAGGAACGGCCAAAAGATGTTGAAGTAGGCGAGAAGTTTTGAGTGTGGAAAGATGATGGCTGGAATGGCGGAGACGGCGGAGAAGCCAGCACCGACGAGCGAGACGAGTAAGGAAGCGAAGACGGTGTATCGTACGCCGGCCAACACGGTAGCCATAGTCCTCAGGAGTGTCGAGACTAGGATGATTGGGGAGAGTGGGTCTTGAGACCCGTTAGTTGGCGTTGTCAGTGTTATTAGCCCTACAGAAGTATGGTCAGTCAAGCCTCAAACACCTTCGTAGTTGTGTTACTTACTGTCGCTGGCTTCGCGATAGCTTTCGCATAGTTCTACGACAATAGTATCGGAAGCATCATCTTGAGCATCGGAAATAGAGCCCGAACAAACTGTCCTGAGGTAGAGATAGTAGACGTCTGCTAGTGTCTCGCCGTCCACGCTTTCCGATCGTTGCGATGTTGCATCTAACTGCGAGCTCTCTCGGGCGATCGTAGTTGTATTCAGCTGCAGTTCGTCAACATCTGTCTTCATTTCACCGAGGTCGGTATACGTACTGCCACGATGTACTGTCCACCAAACATATGTTCATCGCTCCCCGCCAGTACCAGTACCAGCGTGAAGACGAAGCTTGCGACCGCGAATGCGATCGAAAGGATCGCAGAGAACCGGTACTTCATCAACACCCTCTTCGGTGTCTTGGGCGGCGCCGGCAGGGCCTTGTCGGTAGACTTCCGCAAGTCTCCAAGATCGGGCTCGATTGCGATCTCTTTCCCCGTGTAGAAGGTCTCCTCTATGTGATCCATCTTGCTCATCGACACACCGTGTGGTTGAAAGGCGGTAGCGGCGAGACTGACAGTGCTGACGGATGTCAGTACATAAGGACGGGTATATGATGTCCATAGCAGAAGACATATGCACTGTCGCAGAGAGATGATAAGTAAGGCGCTTCAATATGTGTGCAGCATGACGCAACTGTTCCTGGTTATCGGGAATCTTCAATCTCGATGTCTGGGAAGCATGGATGTACGTGGTAGGCTTGTCGCATGATCATAGTGTTGCATGATGGACCTGCTATATACCGTCGCGGATACGGCACATGTAGCCTTGCGCGGGGATAGACCGGTGGTTTCAAACAGCCTGCTAGTCGCCAGATCGCGATGGTTGTGCGAATTTGGCGATCAGCGTTCCTGTTTCGGCGTCGCAGGACGTGGCCAAAGCGTGGCATTGAGCAACAACCAGCTTCAGATGGATGGGGTCTGAGATGTTTCGTCGACATCCAAACAACTTGCGCATGGCCGGGCCCACGCATCGGGAGTATGTGTCGTGCCGGACTGATAGCGGTCGTGAAGTTCGCGAATGCGAGGTGGTAGCTTCCGCAGAAACGGGGAGCGCTTCACTAGTGCGACTGAAACGCCGAACTTTAGGAGCGACGATCGTGGCCTCTCCACATAATGCTTGAGCGATACCACGTCGCTCAAGTACATTTGCCAAAGCCTTTTGGTTGTCGGAGAGTGACTGAGAGTTGGTAAGATACTCGAACGCGCAGTTTTTCTACTGCTAGAAGAACGATCCTGGGGGATATTGTCCAAGAGGATGCGGCTGGAGGTTGGGAAACGCATCGCCCTAATCATGGGTTAGTCCAACAGCACCTGATGAGCCGAGCTAAACGTACCCAATCGAGAGGTAAGGTATACTGGTCCAGATCCATTGGCATGAAGCCAAAATCGAATGGGTGACCAAAAGCACTATTGCCCATGTCAAATGCATCCGAGTCGGGAACAGCGAATCCAAGATCGTTGGTGTCGAAAATCTGGGATGGGGAAGTCAAATCAAGTTGGGCACCTATGTGAGCCGCTTTCGATGACGTTAGTAGATGTAAGCGGGTAGTGAATAAGATGCGGCTCACCGTGCGCCGAATCGGTAGCCTGTACCCCACTGCCGTGAACTTTAGAGAGAACAAGCTTCACGGCTGTAGCAACCTTCCGTGCCTCCTGCGATCTCTTGCTAGCCCTGATCCAGATGTGATAAGCGGAGCGCAACGACGCGACGATTTCCTCTTGCGTCGGGGACGCTTGGTCCAGTTGCACCCCGCTTTCCATAAGCTCAGAACCCAGTGGGATGGGAGCAATGAGTTCCTCATCAAGCTCGACTACCAAGATGGTAGTCGCGAGTAAGAAGTCTTGCGCAATAATGGAAGACATGTACCAGCTCAAGGTAGAGAGACGCCACCCTGGTGAAGTTAGTCGACCTCCTGGTTGGACCTCAGCGTCAAGCTTGCTCTGGAGGCGAAGCATCTCTATAGCAGCGTTCAAGCAGACCCTGCGGGAGTATGTATATCTGCTATCGGTTCGGCCGAGTACGAAGTAGGGTCGATGCAACATAAGCTCGGCCTTCAAGAAGGCTACGTTCAAATACGTGTAGCGCATGAAGTCTGGTGATAAATCGGTACTAAGATCGTCGAAGGTGTTTGATGCTGGCGATTGTGGTATCTTTTCGAAGACATCTCTTAGTGTGGCGTCCATCTCCGTGATCTCTCCGTACGGTGGCAGCGATGTAGCATTGACGAGATCCACAATCCTGGCCTGCACACTTCGCAACCTTGTGAGAACGATCGAATAAAGTAGTTGCGTCAACTCAGTTTCGGGCCTTGAGGGTGGTAGCTCTAGCATGTCTTCGTGAAGGTCGTCCTCACCCAAGTTGCGGGGCTCTTGAGTGTCGTACATTTGCGGCATGATCGTCCGTGGCAGTCCGGCTTGAGAAGAGGTGGTAAAATCTAGCGACATGACTACGAGCCATTTACGACGTCTCAGCTCACCTTCGTGAGGCGAGATGTTCGGAAATCTCGACGGGTCCCTGTGGTATCCCATTCGGAAACAAAGACGTACAAGCATGCCAACAAGCATGTAGATGCTGAACTGGCTGTCGGTTGAGCGTAGGAATTCGGTACCAAAATACAATAAGAACGCTTCGATCGTGTATGGCGGTGTTTTGGTATAGTTTGCAAGAATCATACCTAGATATCGACGTGCGGACTCAGCAATTGCGTCACATGTAGTTTGTACTCAGCTTCTGCTTACATTGCGCAGCCTTCTCGCGATAGAAGTTGATCTGCACCAGATCAGGAGCCAGTTCAGTCTCGCCAAGCTGATGAGTGTTCACCGCGGCTTGGAAGCGAAAGCCGAGAGCCAGTGCAGCGTAAAGTACACCCAACCACATCGTTGAAGTTTCGAATGGTTGTCTCCATAGCTCATCGTACTGTATGGCGATTAGCTACCAGAGGTGGAGATGACCATATGGTCTCACCTGTTTAAGAAAGGTCGGCTTGTGAATGAGGGCTGGAGACATCAGTGGGCGCTCTTCAATCGAGGTAGTGAACATACTCGGGTGTGATTCCATTGATATGAAGAATGTATCAATGAGTCGATCCGCTTCTGACCGTGGAGGAAGAGCAGCGAAGAGCTCTTCTCTAGTCGCATGGGCATTACGTCCAAACAGCAGCTCTGGACCGGGTACTTCATTCACCACTTCATCATCCGGATCGGGCGATACGGGCACCTGGTCGAGATGTTCGCGCAGCTCCGATATCTGGGCTGGAATTAGAGAGGTAAGAGTCTCTGTGAGAGGTTTCACGTACGCTATCAAGTATGCTTGTCCAATGTCCACTGTTCGTATAGCTTGTTGCATCGCAGCTGAGATTTACGCGATCCGGCGTGCCAGGCAAGTCACCATTGTTTCCTCCGTTATGATGTTGCCGCGCTTGTGATGGGCTGGATAGCGCGGGATTAGCTGTATCAACAGGATTTCCACCGATGAGGTTGGTGACGAGCTTTTCGAGTTGGTCAATCCTGTCATGGACGCTGTTTGGGATCTTGGGTTCCTTCTGCGCTGGTGGGTTGCGAACATAGACGCACGACAGCGAGAGTCCGCGATCGACACATGTTTTGCATGGCTGTTGTCGATCACATTTCAACCTCCAGACAATTAGCATGCAATTCTTCCGGTCAGGTAAGCTGATTCTTTACTTGCGTCGTCGACAAAGGGTGCAACTCAAGATGGGCTTGTCTCTTCGTCGACTTGGAGGTACCACTCTCGGCGTCTGACCATCCGCGCTCATTTCGAGTGGTAGTATCACAGTGGGTCAAAACAAGGCGTAAGGGCACAACTCGCGTTGTTACGAAGATGCCTTCGGGGCGGCCATCATCCCCGATGCCGAGGCTAACCGCTTCGGCCGAACACCCCCCGCATTCCATCTCAGCTTACGTCACTGTCAGCAATCACAATGTTCCTAGTTCGCGACTGCACCGGTGGAGATTATCCTAAAGACCGTTGCATTCTAATCATCCTTCTCGTTGTCCGACCATCTAAATCGCTGGCACACATGCTAAAGCCGCCATCTATCCAGTTCCTGCTCCGCCTGGTCATAGCCTGTGCTCCACATGGGCACAGTTCCGATCACGCGATCCCCGACTCAGCTTCCGGTGGCAGTCAATAGACTTTGTTTATTCAAGGAATCGGGCTGTCGCTCCTAACTTTCGGCATCACTACAGACTATCATGTGCCCATTCATCAAGCGATTACAGTTACGACCTGTCTTATTTTTCTGGGTTGGGCGAAGGTACCTTTTCGAAGTCTTCATCCATCCTAGAGGTATGACATCCAGTTCATCTCCATGGAAGTATGCCTGTAAAGCAGTGTCCCAAAACAGGCGCCACGATTCAGACTTGACATTCCGGAGGCCGATACGCTTAATGGCATGCTGGGGCGCGCGTTGAGAATGTGGAACCAGGCGACACACAGGTTTGAACCAAATCGTGGCAATCGTCCGGTTTTGCGGCGTGGATAGAATGGACGTTAGGTCTTCCCACCTCTTGAAGTCTCCAATATCGAAGGTGGACAAGCGGTAGAAGAGTGGAGTCGCTTCACAGCGCATTTGCTTACATGCGAAGAGGAGGCCAACAGGCTCGCGGTTAAAGATTGGCGCACCTTCGTATGTGGACGAAACCGACTTGATCTTTTTGCCTAGACAGCTGTATTCCCAGATCTTATTACGCAGCTCACCAGGAAGCCGAAGAAGAGCTGAGGTAAGCCGATTTCTCTTTGTACTATGCCTATTAGCGATTGATCAACAAACATGCAAGACCGCTTACATGGCTCTAACTCTATTGGGAGCCGTATTCCAATCCTGCATCTCTGAAGCAAGTGTTGAGGACATGGTGATGTTTGAAGTTGGACACTGGAAAAGAATACTGAGAGAGTGTAGATGTTTAGATGTAACTGCGGGTTTAAGAGCGCGTGGGAGTTTAATGGCCGTGCCTCAGCTCAAGCTTTCCGGGAACATACGATTTTCCATTCACCCTTGTGCCTTGACGACCTGCAATCGACCCGATACATACGTTGTGAAAACGGAGTAAGTCACTGGCAACTGACAATGACCAGAATCGGCTCGCCTTCACGGTTGCCCATCATCGGCAGCTCTCAGGATACCCTCCAGTCCTGCCTCAAATACAATCTCGATGGCTGACTTTCCATAAACAAGGCGAAATGCGCGCACAAGGTCAGCCCTAGTATCAGAACTGAGGGCTGACAATTGTAGCCTCGAACCTTTGACGTGAACCGTGTTCAAAGCCGGGAACGCGTTTGCGTTAGCCCTCCCTTGAGGTTCAACCTCTTCCTGGAACCATTTCGCCGGGTAAGCCCAGTGTACATATTGGAATTCTACCGACGACATAGAGGTTTGAATCGAGGTGATCCGCGCACACCGCTCAGCTCTAATGGCGACGATAGCGGCTTCGTGGCTATAAATCATAGCCAGTTCCATTTCGAAGGTCGCTGTAGAATAGAAGAGTGAGTTGGCTTCACGGCGGAGCTGCCGACAGCAGCAAATGAGACCGATAGCGTTGGTCGCGCTTTGTTCGCCTTTCCGCGGGTGCATACGTATCACAGAATCTGTCAACGTGAATAGATAGACGAGGTTACGAAGTTCTGCAGGAAGTCGTAGAAGAGGCGATATAAGTTGGTTGACCTGCGCGCTATTCCGGTCAGCGATTACATCCCCATGTCTTGAACAGTATTGTACGCGTTAGCCTTCAAGGTGGAGAGCTTACATTTGGTCGCCTGTTGGAGTCGTCAGACCGGTCGATTCAGGGTTGAGGGCCATGATGCAGCGGTCACTGTAGTAAATCGTAGTTGTTATGCTCGCAAAGTGGAATGGAGGAACGAAAACGGACGGAAGTGTTGCCCTTCAGTCTTGATGGTCTGCCCGATCAGGCTAGCTGCTTCGTAGGTAGGTAATGACGTCGTTGGCCGCTACCTCTAGATATCGCAGCTTCTACCATCTCGCACCTCAGCAGATATGTGCAGTGCGGAAGCTATAGCATTCCCATAACGAACTTCGCGGCGATTAGTCAGGCTGTCTACAGGTCATCGAGGACAGAGATGTCGCCAGTCTTCGCTACACTCCTGATGCGTCGCTCGCAACCCCACACGCACTCTTCCGCCACCAAAAAGCCTCATTAATAGTTTGCCCGGCCTACGAGTTCGACATCCGACTCCGAGAGGTCCTCGCGTTTGACTTGAATATCGATAGCCTTCGAGATACCACCCAGAGACAGTCGATGACCTGATCTTCGTATACGACAGCGATCGTCACTAGAGACGTAGCTGCTCTTCCCGGAGCCTGAGGATATGCTGCATATCCTTGAAACTGTATGCTGGTATATCGCATGCATGGCAGGCATGCATGCGACTACGATGAAGAGGTTGGCTTCGGTTGCACACCAGTAAAGACCGGATACGTTGTCGTCTATGATTGCGCGGTCAGTCATTGTGCAGCCAACAGGAGGAGCAGTACTCACAAGTCGGATTTGAGCTCTGATCAAATCGGACGAGAGCCCATAAGCGAAGGCAACTGACGATGAAGATGATGAAGCCCACAGCGAACATAGAGATAATTTGGACCTTCTTCTTCCAGGACATCTGTAGTCTCGCTAGCATGGGCAAATGCAACGATAGGATTGCCGCGTCGAGCATGATCTCAATGGCGCCGCGAATGAATCCAAATAGCCGAACGTCGACAGTGCATCGTCCACTAATTTCGCCTTTCCACCCGTCCCAGAAGAATGAGATAGGCTGACATTGGAACATCATAGCTCCTGTATTACCAATGCCAAAGCAGGTAACGATCCCCATCAGAATGTACGTAGACGTCCTTAGTCTTGCCGAGGTTGCGATCCGCAGGTAAAAAGCCAGGATAGACAGTTGACAAAAGGCTTCTGCGATTTGGTACATGAAATAGCTAACGTACAACCACTGCAGCGAGATTTAGCTTCATAACGGGCGCTAAATATGAGAATTACCTTGAAGCTATTTGTTATCGCCGCTGGCGATATCCCCCACATGTCTCTTCCGAATCCGAGACGACCCGCTACGAGGCTCATCAGTCGACCATTCCATCTATAGATGGAGTATTGGGAGGGATTTACCGACAATGACAGGGACGTTCTGAAATAACGAGGCCAACTACCCTTCGTCAGCTCTAGCGTCCCGCACGCTCAACGCTCATGACTTACCCCAGCCAGCCCGATGAGTAGGTCGTCCAGCCCAAGCTTTGCCTTGGCTGAGAAGAACCGATCTGTCAGTCGCAAGATAACCATTGTTACAGCAAGAGCGCCGATAGATGCCGTGACAGCGATCATTGTCTCGCTCTCGTCCCGGATCGGTATGCCGCAAGCCGCGTAGGTTTCGTTGGTCGCACTGAGTGATGCGGAAACAGTACAGTTTTCAGCATTACAATTCGCGGATGCTGTCTGAAAGGTGGTGTCGGCACACAGACAGTCGAAGTTGTCGGGCTTGCAATTGCTCGAGGGTATAAGAGCTTGGAAACACTTTGCCTATGGTTCTTAGCCGCTGGTGCCACGAAAGGTCGGTCATCGACTGACTGCACAAGTTGGTAGTTTTCGCAGAAAATCGTCTTGTGCGAGTATATGTAGCACTAAGATGGCGAATGTCGCAAAGTACTGGACGAACTTCATCGCGACGATGATCGAGTGGGAAGGTGCGCAGCAGCGCAAGATTTGTTACCAACAAAGCGTTGGGGGTAGATGTTCAACATGACGCATAATTCATAGCTCAGGTCAGTGACGATCCGTTAAGGGGATTACTTTCTTGAGCATCTGACAGCTCGCAGGATCCGATGGATCATGGACGTTGTTTCAGTCGCCCTGTCAAACTACCATGCCTTGGAATGATCCGCGCGCAATAGGAGACCATCACTGGTGGACTCTAGGGCTTGCCATTCCTTGACAGGTCTGTGCCGCAACCGATAACATTAACGTCCAGAATTTGACAGATTTACCCTTTCGACACGGCCCAAATCCTGCGGGATTGCTACGCTTTATTCTACTGGCGGAAATGTTCTCGAGCACTTTGTATTTGCATTGATGCGGCGCAGCCGTTCTAAGCGAACCGTCATCACGCAGGAAGATACTGATATGGCGAAGGATCTGGCTTGGCAGGACAGGTATATCTCGATCATTTTACAATCCCGGCAACTGCCTTTCCTCATCACTGTCATCACCATGTCTATCGTATTATCAGCCACGATCGCTATTGCTTTCGCTGCATTTGCCATACTTTACGCCACCCGTTGGCATCTGGAGAGAAAGAATGCGAGACCTCTTCCCCCGGGCCCAAAGGGCCTCCCGATTATTGGAAATGTCAACGATATGCCCAAATCCGGCATGCTTGAGTGCCACCACTGGCTACGACACAAGGATGTCTATGGCCCTCTTAGTTCCGTCACAGTGCTAGGGCAAACTTTCATCATCATTAACGACCCTGAGATCGCATTCGAGCTGTTGCGCGATCGCTCAGCGATTCATTCTTCGAGACCCAGCCAGACCTTTAGTGGTGACATGTATGTGGAGAGCTCCATAATAAGATGAGGGAAGTGCTCGCTGACCATGCGGACAGGGTAGGATGGCGTCATGCAATTGCGATGACCCCGTATTCCGCAGAATGGAAAATTCAGCGTAAGAATATCACCAAGATAGCGAGCACGAACGTTTCCGTGTCCGTGTTTGATAAAGCGCAAGAGACGGAAGCCGCGCACTTCCTGCTCAACCTTCTAGAGTCACCCGACAAGCTCTTTGATCATATACGAAAAGAGGCTGGCAGTGTCATTCTCAAGATCACCTACGGCTACACTGCTGTCGCCAATGGCAACGACCCTTTCGTTGATATGGCCGCCAAGACTATGGAGCAGTTCGCCGATGCTACAGTTCCTGGGAAGTGGTCGGTAGACATCTTTCCATTCTGTGAGTATCGCTTCTTGATGATTAATATGGCCTCTGACGTCGGCTAGTGCGGTACTTGCCAGCATGGCTGCCAGGTACGGGGTTCAAAGACACGGCGAGACGAATGGCGGCGCAGCTCAGCCAATGCACGAATCAACCGTATGAGTTCGTGAAGAAGCAAATGAGAGAAAAGAGGCATTCGCCGTCTTTCTTGTCGCAATGCATTGAAGGTCTCGGTTCGGATGCTGAGATGGAGTTTGTTCATAAGTGGACTGCATTAGCGCTCTACCTGGGCGGTGCTGATACGGTAAGCTTGTATGCCATTATCGGCGCCTCTATTACTTTACTGACTCAATCCATAGACCGTGTCCTCGATCATGACCTTCTTCCTTGCTATGACTGTCTTCCCGGAAGTTCAAAAGAAGGCCCAAGAAGAGCTAGATCGCGTTATTGGCGGAGGCCGGCTACCCGTCAGTAAAGACCGCGAAAGTCTTCCTTACATCGAAGCAATCATGAAAGAGACCCACCGCTGGCACCTCGTCGCACCAATGTGCCTTCCACACTGCAGCACGGAAGAAGACACCTGTCGCGGGTATCGCATTCCGAAAGGCTCCATCCTTCTACCCAATAATTGGCACTTCACGCACGACCCTGAAGTCTACCCCGACCCAATGGTGTTCAGACCAGAGCGTTTCCTCGAAACACCCACTCATAAGAGTGAGCCTGACCCTAGAAACTTCATCTTCGGATATGGTCGCCGCATCTGCCCGGGCCGATACGTGGCGGATAACGCGCTCTTCATTACCATCGCCCAGACTCTCGCAGTGTTTAACATCACCAAGTTCGTTGATGGAAATGGTCGCGTTGTGGAGCCGGAGGTGAAGTTTGAGCCGGGAGCGATCAGTCACCCTGTGCCATACCGTTGTTCGATCAAACCGCGATCGGAGGATCATAAGCGGTTGATCAAGGCTTCAGAGCAGTTGTTTCCTTGGGAGGAAAGTGACGCCAAAGAGCTGGAAGATATAAGCTGGTAATATAAGGGCAAGCGCCCGCCCAAATACATGCGTGTTGCGTGAAGCTTCTCTGCTACCTGCACGTTGTGAGCACAGGGGTTTGCGTAACGTCTGTACCATAACATTAGGTACTGTGGAAGAATTGAAGACTTGTGGTGGGTGTGAGATAAGATGCAAGCCAGCCGGAACTTTTCAATTTGGTACGCACTGCCTACCTGCGCCCCGCCCCTCTTAGTCACCGTCTTCGTATAATGTTGGAATCTTCTTTAATGTACAAAGGTCGACATATGCCTGCGTTTAAAACACAGTGCTGACAACAAACTATGATGTAAGTCGAGTAAAGTTTCAGCTCATGTAACACACACGTGCCACCATCGTTGCTTTGACTATTCCTTCTTCGGTAGCGGATTGACAAACTTGTCCTCGTGAAGCTCTTCGTCTTTAGGCGCCACACCACGTTCTTGTAGTTGTTTGAGCGCCTCTGGGGCTACCTTCCCAATTTGGTGGCTCCTGTATTGATTGGTCTCAGAACGCGTCAGCCACGTCAAACGACCCTCGATTTCCGTATCGTGGATGTTCTCGATCGCTTTGTCTGCGCCCTCTTTGGTTGCGAAATCGATGAAGCAAAGAATGCGCGGTTCTTTTTTCTTATCACCATAGAATGGCGCGAAGTCACTGATGCGTTCGATGGTACCATGTTTGGCGAATTGCTCGTCAAGTATCTGCAGCGCGTTCTGTTTCTGTTTGTTGATGCTGGTATTGGACGTCCAACCGGGTGTCTGAACTCTAACCATCAAGCGACGACCTTCGAGCAATGGGCGTACAGCTTCGAGTGCAGTGGCGGGGCCCTCGTCAAAGAAGTAGCGAGTAGCGTACTTGTGGTCTCGCTTGTCCTGCACAGGGCCCCAAACGAAGTCGTCTTTGAGAGGCCTGACGATAAGCTTCTTACGCTGTAGCTCTGCGTTATTAAGCTCTGCAATGACCTTGGCAGCCTCTGCTTCGCTTCCAAGTTCCGCGAAACACCTGGTGTCGTTCTGGAAAGTGTAGCGATCAAGACGCATCTGCAATCTCTTGCTGGGTGATCATTAGCTCGAAACCCTGTTTGCGAAATCTCCAAAGAAATTTTATAAGACGTACACGGTGCATCCTTTTGATCGGAGAAGATCCTCGACCTCTCCTCTTGTCAGTCGTTTTGGTATACCCAATAGAGCAACCCCTGATGATGCGCTTGATGTCGGAGCGCGCGCATCAGTGAGTGCAATCTCTGGTCCTCTCGACGGTGTTTCGATGATATTTTCCCGCCTCAGCTGGCTGGCAGCGAACTCTCGCTTCGTAATTGATGTTCTGATCAACGGAACAGCTGATTGAGCAACGCGTACGGAAGGCGTTGTCCGAGCAAAGAGACAGCGCCCACGCGAGAGTATCCTGGGTACAGCCATGGTCAATTGTGTTAGTCCGAAGGTGATGGTATGTGCATTCGCAATCGATGATGGCGAATGATCGCGTCTGCTCGAAAAGACGCCAGCCATTATCGCGCTAGACAGAGAAAGTTCCTTGGCTTGCCAAGACATGGCTTATCGATAACACGGTCACGAAAGCAGCGAAACTGCAGCCGTCACGCCGTTCAGTCCTGTGCAACCAATAGCTCGACCAAGCTTTTGCCCACTGGATATATTGGCACGGCAAAAAATATTTCATCAAACGCTTGCGAGAAATCTACCAATAGGGTTCATGAATCAAGCTACTTAGGTGTCATCTAGCCCTAAACTGTAAGACCGGCCCGTCTTTCTTGCTAGCAAAGACGTCCTGGATCTGATATTCAGACGCCCTTGTCCTACCAACTTCCAAGTCCTTGCTTCCAGCACCCAATGTCGTGCCTGGTGCCAGTCTCAAATCATACAAGTAAAGTACCCTGGCAATCGTTACCGACAGCTCAACATACGCAAGACCCTTGCCAATGCATCCACGAGGACCGATGCTGAAGGGGTTGTACGCCGACTGCGCTGCCTGGAGACTGCTATGAAGCGGGTTCGCGGATGGATCAGATAGCCATCTCTCAGGAATGTAGTCGAACGGTTGAGGGAAGTAGTCGGCATTGTGGTGAATGGCGTAGATCGGGACGCCCACGTCGCATCCGGCAGGAATGTGGCGACCATCGATATCCAGACCACCGGCAAGAACTTCTCGGGGAAGAGCACCGGCGACTGGGGGTGTCATGCGCATGGTCTCGTCGATGCAAGCGCGTAGGAATGAGCAGCCGCTGAGCTTGGGTCCGGTTACGATTTCCTCAACATCATTGAATGTTTCCCGGATCTCTTTGCAGACTTTCTGCATCGCTGCGCGATTGTGTGCGAGGTAGAAGAAGGCACCAGCCATAGCCGTTGAAGTTGTATCGGAACCAGCGATGATCAGCAAGTTTGATTCGCCCCAAAGCTCATCCATGCTGAAGCCCTTGCCGGTTTCTGGGTCCTTCGCGTTGAGCAGGTAGTAGAAGAAGTCTTTACGATCAACGTCGACGCCCAACTTTGTTCGCTCCATGGCTTGACCCTTGCTGTACTGCATGTACTGTGCTCGCTGGCCTGCAATCTTGCGGAAGAAGAGCTTGTCCAGGTGCCAGTTGTGAATGGTAAGGTGCGTTCCGCAGATGAGATGTCGGTGTGCCGCGTTGCCAACCAGCTGAGTTGCGAAGCGATTGGTAGGGCTTTCCAACATGCCAAAAGCCTTGCCAAATACTAGATCACCCATGATGTCGAAAACGAGCCACTCGCACCAATGTGCAGCGTTCCAAGCGTCGTTCCAGCCACCATCTTTCTCATCGGCGAGGCTCTTCTCAGCAGAGCAGTTGTTGCTCTTGCGTCCGAGCAGTTCGCAGCCGACACGTACATTTGCCAGGATATACTTCTCAAGACTCTTGATAGCCGAGTCGCTGAATGCGTGGCTCATGACACGTCTCTTGCGTGCATGTTGCATCTTGTCAATAGAGCTATGGACGCTAACCGCTTTCGGTGTGCTGGGGAACGCTTCGTAAAACGACGCCTTCTTAACATTTGATCGGAATCCATAGATGGTCTTTAGACCAGTGGCGGTGTTGACAGAAAGTAGATTTGGTCCAAGACGGACGTACGGTCCATATTGCTCGTGCGCGCGGTGGAAAGCGAGATGCCGAGAGCCCTTGTAGGCGTAGTACGCCAGATAGATATCTGTGATCTTTGCG
Organism: Alternaria conjuncta; assembly: GCF_024043145.1. Taxonomy (NCBI): domain Eukaryota; kingdom Fungi; phylum Ascomycota; class Dothideomycetes; order Pleosporales; family Pleosporaceae; genus Alternaria; species Alternaria conjuncta. The sequence continues at coordinate 49,851 of NW_026250114.1, read as the reverse complement.
AGGAAAGGGCCTGGGTATGATGCAAGAGGATGGAAAGTCAGGCGATAAAAGATCACTCCGAAGATCTGAGCATGGTGTTAGCTTTTAATGCCATGAGAACGGGGAGCAACGTACGTAGAGAACCAGCGCTCCGAAGATGGAGGCCAGTAGGAATAGAATTGCCATATTTGCGACAGCTCAAGGCGAGTTGAATGTGTGTTGTGTTATTGATATCGAACAAAGATCATTGCCACAAACACGCGTGCAGTTGTACAATTCGTGTGCACGAAGGAGGGTACCAAAATCGTTTCACTAACGAGATCCTGAGCAGATAAAGGTACATAAGTACTCATTCACCCTCCACCACCATCCGCAGCTCCCGCAATACCCTCCCTGATCCCAGCTCCATCGCGATGACAAAGATTAACAGCGTTGTGGAGTAGTCTCGTGCCCTTCTCATCGCAGAATCGGCGAGCGGGTGTCTTGGGTATACGTAGCGGCGTATCACGGCTAATGTCGGATATCGATGCAGAACGCCGTGTCGCAATCACGTGCAGCGGATATCACAGCAAGCGAAGACGCTAGTGCGGATACCCGTGCAATCCCAACTTTTTCGGGATTGGAAGGGCGCGGATATCGTGCGCGGAAGCCTGGCAACAATCACGGTTGCAACGGCAGTGGGTTAGTCACGATTTCGCATCATGTGTACCTAGGAAGTCAACAACGCGTGCACAGACGCGGGCTCATATCATTTACTGAACTAGCAGGCATACAATAACCTCACTGCAGCTAAGGGGGTGGTAGAAAGCACCTGGGCAGTGATAAGCTGGAGCTGCAAGCCATCTACTATCAGCGCTTCTAGTTGGATGCTTTCTCAGATCCGGCAAGAATTATAGACTCAGCATTCAGAGGCGGGTAATCGAGAGGTATCGCTACCGCTCTCATCGCCTGCCACGTTGACCGTGAAGCACCGGTACCTCGTGGGACGAGCGTTCGGCTGGAGACAATGACTGCAGGCTGGTATATGATTGGGATCGAAGCCAAGGCGAAAGATTGCGAGTGTAGTCGCAGTTCTTGATGTTCGCGACACACCTGACGAATGAAATGGCGCGAGTATCAAAGCGGATAGTGCCGTCTTGGCATCCATCGAGCTTCGCGAACATCACCAAGCGTCACGATAGTCGACCCAAACGCGCGACAGCACGGCACCCGCCCATTGACCCATTGACACCCTTGCAGCCTGTCTGGAAGGCCAGTCCCTCAAGATGTCTGTCGCCAAGAATGTGAAGACTACTGTCTTTTCGGTACGCAGCCCGAACCGATCTCGAATGCCTTTACCTCGCCGCCCCTCTTCCAGCCATTAACCATTGCGAACACGGGTACTGACCGTAGACCTGTAGAAATACACTGTTCAGCCTACCGGAATCTATGCCGCGATTAACAGGCTCTTCGCGCTCGACCCCAAGCGCTCCACGGGTATCCCCATGAACCCGCAATTCCGCAACCCACCCCCAGGCGGTCTCGACCCCAACTCTTACGACGACCCCGTCACTCTCCCTGCCGCTGATATCGCCGAGAACCCATACTGGAAGCGCGACGTGCGACGACGATACCCCAGGCTCTCGACAGTCACCCAGTCCGACGCGGTTGCGCTGCTCGAAGTAGGAAGCGCGGCAGCACCCAAGCAGGAGCTGATTGGCGAGGCAGGCACAAAGTCGCTGGTCGCGGCGAAAGAGGAAGGCGCCAAGGGACTGGCGGTCGCGTTTGAGAAGAACACTGGACTTGCAAAGGATGTGCTGGGACCTGGTGGTATGCCTCCGCTACCAAGCGGGCTGCACAACACCCTTGCTGGCGGACACAAGCGATACGAACTGGAGAACGAGCAGTCATATGGCACAGCGTAGGTCTTCTCATCTGATTTTACAGGAACGACACTAATGCGATACAGATACCCATGCCGGACGTTTGCTTAGAGTACAAGATGAACTGGGTAGGTAGAGAAAGATGATCCGTTTTCTGTATATATGGAGACATTTCTTCCATGCTTTCCGTGTAGCCATCAGTGAACTTTCATAACACCCCTTGTCATGAGCGCGTGGGAGTGTTGTAGGTGGAGCGCACGTGTCCGAACGTCTGATCCATGTCTCTTGTGTCTCACCGTGCGTTTGTGTCGATTCTTCACCTCGCATCCTCTGTTGTTCCTTATCGTCCGTCACGGCGTCGAGAAAGGAAAGCACGACGTGTGTTGATGTCTTGGCGCTGTTGACAGCGACTGCCTCGCCGTCACTTCCATATCTCAACTGCCCCCACCATCAACCCCCGCGTCGCTCCTGTCCTCTTTCCACATCGTCGCAACCGCAGTCATGAGCGCCGTGTCGGAGAAGGGACCAACAGAGCTGGGCGCTGATCCCCTCAACTTCATCTACGCCTGCTCGGTGTGTTGCGCCTCCTTCGCCGATGTCTACGAAGGCCACAACGAGACAGTCCGTGGCCTGTCAGATGGTATCAACCCCAAAGAGCGCCTTGTGACGCGCCTGTTTCTCGCCAGTTGCTGTCATGTCTTCTGCAGCAGTCACTTGGAGGGCGGCGGTAAGTGAAGCGCGACCGAACACCAGGCAGCTGCTGACAGCCACGACAGGACCGCCTTTTCATACAGCCGGACAGCGACCCAAATCACCCTGCCCCGTCTGTATCAAGGAGAAAGGCGACAGCGAGCCGCGCGATCTCTTTTCGATACGCGGCTTCAAGAAGGATGAATACGATCCTAATATTCCGCTCGCATGGTTCACCGCGCCTCCCATCCGCCTCGATGGTAGCGGAAAAGAGATGGAGGCACTGCGCGTACGTCGTGTCGCCCACAGGTCAGGATACCAGCTAACAGCAGCAGTTCCAGTATATTGCGCTTATTCGATACTGCCAGAATACTTATGCGACCCGCAAGCCCCTTCAAGAAGCCTTAACCGATATGGAGAAGAAGCTGGCTAGTGCGCAGGATCTTGCTTCCAAGGAACACGCGAAAGTCGTCACACTCCAACAGGAGAACGACCGACTACGACTGCAGAAGGATCAGTTTCAGGCCATGAAAGCCGAGGTTCAGCGACTCCAGGGTCTCGATGAAGAGGTTGCGCACTTTCGCGATGTCAACCCGAAGGACCTTGCAACATTCCTTTCGAACAAGTCAGCAATCCGCCATTACTTGAAGCTTGTCCCTATGCTAGTCGAGTAGGCTGAACATGCCATGCTACAAGGCGTCTGCTAACCGCTTCAGTCAAAACGAGAGGATGCAGAAGCGACTTGCCCAACTCGGCTTTGCGATGGCACTAGAACCTGTACCTAACTTCAAAGGCATTGACCCTCACGCATTCGATAGCGACGAAGCTTCGCCTGAGCGCAGCGGACGATCGGACGGTAAGCTACGAACGACTGCCTCCAGCCATACCGCCGGTAGATCGGCTCATACAACTGGACGGTTGGGAACAGCATCTTCCGGGTCCTTTGTCCCGCGACCCATGAAGCGGCAACGCCTCGATTCACCCCTTCCCGCCAACACCCAGGCCGGCCATCCTTCAAGCCGAGATGCTATGCCACCTCCACCAAAGCCAATGTCCAGGATGCAATCCATGCGCAAGATGTTTCCGAGCCTGCGAAAGAGGTTCTCCAGTGACCGCTCCAGGTCCGCAGCAGATGGATCTTTCGAGGACGATGCAGACGTGCAAATGTATGATAACGGACACTGGCAAGATGTCGAAGTCAGTCGTCACCCAGGACGCGATGACTTCCGCGACGAAACACCGTACATGTCGGGAGCGCTGCCCGTAGAACAGCCCCATCAAGCCTCTGACGTTCGAGGATCGCAGCTACTTGCTAGTGTAGGCCTCAAAGACAACCGGTCAAACTTTACATTCCGAGCGTCGTCTCCAGTCAAGATGGACAAGCAAAGCAGTGGCCATCGCCCGGTTCATTTGCCTACTGAGCCCTCATACATTCGTCTTATGGATGGCTTGTCGCGCGACAATGGGATGGAGCTAGGTCTGAAAGACCCTCGCGAGCAGACGAGCACGGATCATCGTAACAATAGCAGGAATAGGCAAGTACTACCTGCTTATCGGCATGAGCACAACGCCGAACCAGTTGATTACCGGAGGCCTTTGGATCTTGGACCTCCGTTCATGCACCAGTCGCCACACAGATCTCCGGCCTCTGTCGATGCGCGTCAATACCCTTCTAGCGACCACCAGACTAACGAATACACAAACAGAGCTCACGGCATGCCGGATTTTAGCCCCACTACGCCAGCACCGAGGCGCCAACAAAATCCCGGCCATCAGATCGAGAGTGTGGTAAGTCCCTATTTCCGAACCGGTCATAACCAGGCCCGAGTCCATCCATCGCCCGGCCACGCTGAACTTCAGGATAGTTCCGATCATTCCGGCGATTGTCGGTCACGAAGGTCAAGGACGAACCAACCTCGGGCCGGCTGGGTTGAGGCTCGTAGTCTAAACGGCCTCTCATTCTTCGATTCACCCGTCGATTCTAGGAACGAGCCTATCAAGGTGGACCATCGCCGAAGATTGGTAGAGCCAGCACCAACGCCATACTCACATCAGCATCAAAGACGTCATCTTAATTCACGTGGCTTCATCATACGCCCGGAAGAGGGACGCTCACCGTATACCAGCGACAGTGCCTATGGCTCTTCCCAAAACCGAGAATTTTACAATAGAGACGCGCCCAATCATTCCCAAGCAGCGGTTGATGTACCGCCCGCATATCGCCCAAGTCGTTCCCGCATCGGTCAGGTGCCCTCTATCATGCCTTCCATTGTTCCGAGCCGTCCACCTGCCCGGGTCCAACCTCAATGGGAAAACCTGCAGCGAGCGGGCGTCAGGAGTAGCCGTAACGTTTTCAGTAGCGTTGCTGGGAACATTTATGCTGCGCCTTCGAGGAATGTCTTCCCCAGCGCTGGTCGGCGCAATGTTAGACGGTAAAGGCAACCTATGCGTTTCTTTCCCTATCATAACGAATTGGAGTACTTGGCTTTATGAATGGCCATTTCTGCATGGGGATTCGGCAGATGTATGACCGGGCAAAAAAATGATTAGATTCCCAGTTCTGCTATCAGCGAGTTTCATCTGTGAGCTACTCCTGCAAGAGAAAATTCTAGGTACGATCCGCGCCATCCTCGTCTATATGCTCAATTGTTAAACACCCCTTCATGACTACGATTGCAGCATGCAAAACGGAGATGCGCACCGCGTTCCGTAGACTGTTCGATGCGACGATCAAAAGCCATCGCAGTGAGCGGATTTGCTGTCACGCATCGCGTTCAATCAAGAGTTTGCCCCATGATGCTTAGCACGCCCACGCCTTCCCTCTCTCAACACGGAGTCTGTCAATTCAACTCACATGTGGGTAGACAGCCGGCAGATGGGAAGCTAAGACGAATGCGGTAAGGATTAAGGAGGTTTAATATGCGAGGACTATGCAACGAAGCTTCCTCGGCATGCAAGGGCCAACGCCGGTCTTCGATGACATTCATTGGCGGAGTATCATGCGCAACTTATCGTGTCACATAGGCACCTGATTACTTATTCTCCATGTTGCAGAACTTCGACAGTTGGCGCGATGGTTTCATCTTAGCGTTTTTCTTTGCCGACAGGCCGTTGTAACCTCCACACGAATCGTAACCCCTGCGTCCCCGCAAAGCCACCGCGCATGACCCACGATCCCGGTTATTGAAGCTTCCCTTAATATGGCCAAGCAATCTATCAGGCACCGCGGCTTCAAAGCTTCAGAACTATGATGCCACATCCATCACTTTCATATTGGCATCAGATGAAGGCCCACTCATTGCCATGGAAGAAACGGAAGGCAAAGCCCGTCCATTTGTGGGGCATTGAATCATTGGCATGCGAATTATTCGCGGTATAAGAGTAATGTTTGCCCAGCAGGTGAAACATAGGACTGTGCAAGTATTCTTCGCATCTCTACACCATGCTATTCAAGACTCTTTTGGCGGCGGCCGCTCTGGCCAGCACCGCTTTCGCGGCTCCTGCTGAGAAACGCCAAACCTCTCGCAAGATGAAGTGGTTCGGAATCAACGAGTCTGGTGCCGAATTTGGCGAGAAGAACTTCACAGGTGTCTACGGAAAAGAGTACACCTGGTACGATCTCAACACCATCGACAAGTTCATGGACGAGGGAATGAACATGTTCCGTTTGAACTTCCGTAAGTCATACCTCCGTAACCCACAACTCCTCAAATTCCCGACCTAACATTACCCAGTAATGGAGCGCCTAACACCCAACTCCCTAACCGGCGCCTTCGACCCGCTCTACCTCGGCAACCTCACCGAGCAAGTAAACCACATAACCTCCAAAGGCTCCTACGCCATGATACAACCTCACAACTATGGGCGCTTCTTGGGAAACATCATCACTGACACCTCCGCCTTCAAAACCTGGTGGACCAACGTGGCCGCCGAATACAAAGACAACGACCTCGTAGTCTTCGACACAAACAACGAATACCACGACATGGACCAACAGCTCGTCTTTGACCTAAACCAAGCCGCCATCGACGGCATCCGCGCAGCAGGCGCCACAAAACAATACATCACCCCCGAAGGCAACAGCTGGACCGGCGCATGGACATGGATCTCCTCCGGCAACGGTGCCAGCATGGTTAACTTGAAAGACCCCGAGAACAAACTCGTGTACCAAATGCATCAGTACCTCGATACCGATGGCTCTGGCACCTCAGCGACCTGCGTCAGCGCGACGATTTTCAAAGAGAGACTCCAGGCTGCGACCAAGTGGCTCAAGGATAATAAGAAGCAGGGTGTTATTGGCGAGTTTGCGGGTGGCAATAATGCGCAGTGTATCTCTGCGTTGCAAGATGGACTAAAGTACATGGGAGAGAACAGCGATGTTTGGCTGGGAGGGATCTGGTGGGCAGCAGGACCGTGGTGGGCCGATTACATCTATAACATGGAGCCTACGACGGGAGTTGCTTGGACGGGCATCTTGCCCAAGATTAAGAGTTACTTTTTGTAGATGGGGAGGGCTCGTGAGGTGGAAGGGTGGTTGTATATACTTTGCTCTTTTCTTCTTGTAGATATTCATATGAAGATGCCTTCATTCGCTACCGTCCCTGTTCACCTTGATGCACCTCGTCATGTATCCAATAATCTCCATCTAAGGCTTCCCCTGCCAAGCCCTGCTTAAATACTCCTCCGCACTCATAAACTTGTACTCCGGGAACCGCTGGTTAAACTCATCACTCACATCCCAAGCCCCCCTCCTAATTGCCTCAAAGAACATGATGACAAAGGCCTTGCTGAAGCTCTCCCTCACATCGTCCGTAACAGTAGGATGGCTGATCAGCGGCAACCAACTCGCTTTCAGCTCTCCCTTTGCTAGATCCTCGCTCTTGACATACTCGACGAGCCAGTCTCCGCCTCTGATCTTCTTGCCTAGAGCCAACAATTCGTTGATGGAGGTACGGCATCCCCTGATACCACCGATCTTCGGCCATGGGCGCGTGTCGTCTAGCGCGCGAGCGAGTATCTCACAGTCGTCTTGGATAGCGGTGATGACGATGGGTTGGTTTCCATCATCTAGAACCATGGCACGTCGGTTTTCGAAGTCGAGGAAGAAAGGCCAGGTGTAGAGATCCCGTTCTAACGGGTATGGATGGGCGAAATAGTCCATGAAGATGGACGGTTGGAAGAGACAGTACTGCATGTTTCCCAATTCACCCTTGGCGTCTAGGTCTTCGAGGTACTTCCGGATGTAGTCTTTGTTGTCGTAGCTGGGGACACCGGCGTTGTTTGCGATACCCCATTCGCTGGGCGCAAAGCGAGAGACGCCTGCGGCGATGGCGGCGTGGATTAGGTTCTTCTGGGCGACGTTGTCGGTGTCGAGGTGGACGACGAAGAAGGAGAGGAGGGTGTGGAAGCCCTGGAGAGCTGTGGTGAGGCCATTGAGGTCGGTGTAGTCGACTTGCTTGTAGGTGACTTTGGGGGATGGGTGGGATTTAGTTGGCGCAGATCGCGTGAAGATGGTGATTTCGTGCTTGCCAGAGGCTATTGTGGCTTTGAGCAAGTTGGTTGCGACGTCTTTGGACAGCGTCAGCAAGGTACGGTATGCTCATACTTCTAGCAATAGAGGAGTGTCATCTGGTGTCTCGATAGAGGCGGGGTAAGCATATGTAGAAGGGGAAGCATACTTCCGGTGCCGCCTGCGACTGCGATCTTGACCATGATTGCACGTGATATTATATCGCTCTCTTGATGTCGAAGGATTCAACTGTAAGCGCTACGGATTACATGCTCCCTGCTTTTGTATCTCCAACGGCCGCTATCTATCGCTCCGCTCTGAGCCCCCGCAATTTTTCGCTGCGAAGGCGTGTCTTCGGCGGATGACGGCATGGTTCTGACTCGTGTCACAAAACCTCAAGTTCTGGAGCTACGATCTCGGCTATCGCGATATCATTGATGTTTGAGTATTTCTTGTGATGCTCGACGGATACCGATTGCATGAGAAGTTGTGACTGGGCTGAGCGCTCTTTACCAATGTTGGTGCGATCTCATGCGAGCTGCCACCAGAGCGCGATGCTGCACGACCCAACGTATTGTGTTGCTTGGTAAACGTTGACTGTTGATCTTGGTTGACTTCAAAATGCACAGTGCGGCGAATCAAAACGCCTTTGTGAAAAACTGCGAGACGATAGATTGGCCCTCCAGGTTTGAGAATGAAAATGTAGATAAGTTTGGAAAAACGGGAGAAGTGACAAAGACCGTGAATGGTGAATAGATGGATATCCGTAAGTAAATGTCAAATAAATGGCAGCGAAACATCGAAATGCTCAAGCATCGATCAACGGTACCGCCGGTAAAGGTTTCTCAGGCAGCGGTTTACTCGGCAGCGGCTTCAATGCATCCTCATATGCTGGTGGTCTCGAGGAGCTGCCTTCATCCGGATCATCGCGGTACGCGCCGTGAGCATTTAGCAGTGCGCCCTCCTCCTCAGCCACCCTATCCCTCCTCATATTCTCCCAGACATCTTCCATGCCGTCCCACTTCATGAGCTCGCGCTGCGCAACGATCCACCAACACATCTTCCATAAGAGGAAGATGGTGAACAAGCCGCCAACGACACTGCTGAAGATGACCCAGAACAGGCCCCACCATTCCCAGTGAACGAATTCGCCGAACATGTCGCGAAGCGTTCCTTTCTTGCCGTAGTATCCCCATTCTTCTTTGCGGTAGAGGAAGCGACTCCCCTCTAGTTCCCAGACGTCGCTGCCAAGGAAGTGGCCTATTGTGCCCCAAATCGTCAAAGACTTCTTGAGGGGAAAGGTGTAGGCTCGAGCTACTAGGCGCATGTCGACGATTTGGTACTCGTAGATCTGGTCGTCCGCGGTAGATTGACCAAACGGGTCGGCGACTTTGGCTGGGCCTCCTTTGTCTCCTCTTCTCAGAGGTGTTCCTTTGACGCGCATCCACAGCATCTTCTGCTCCGGGTTGTTGAACTTCCAAAGAGGGTCGTCAGGGTACCGCGACTTCCCAATCACGTCCAGCGCAACGCTCCAGTATTCCGCATCCGCGTCATCGCCTTCCTGGTTATCGCTTGGATTCGTGATGTATAGGTAATCGATATACATTCGCGGGGCATGCGTCAAAGGTACTTCGTGGCACCATCGTCCTCTGTCACTCCAGCTTTCTCGACAATACGGGTCTTCGAAGTTCAGGCCCCAGTACAGTTCCGCATGGGAGAGGTTCTGGCGATATCGTGTAACGAGGAAGGTGGAGGGTGTGGGTATGGTCGGTAAGGGATATAGCGGGCGATCGTTGAGGAGGACTGTGCGATTATCGTGCGTGAGGGTTACGTTGAGAAGCTATAGCGCTCAGGCTGGTTAGCACCGCTCTTTAGGCACATGCTGGACTTGGGCTCGACACTTATACATACAAGCACATTATCACCAGTTATAACCTCGTGATCTTCAGGGTCCTCATAAGGGCAATCCTTGCATTCTATCTTCGCGATGTAGGACGATCCGGGTACCACGGCTGCGACCGGTGCAATGGGCGCCTCGCACCCTTCAGGCACTTTTTCTCTTCCATCTAGGTCGCAGTCGAGGACTCTGGGGATGTCTGCGGCATAGGCCGAAGACAGAAGGCCGGCCAGCAGCGCGATACCGGACAGCAGCATGGTGGGCTGGTGGTGGAATGATCGAGGGCAGGTGCCTGGCGCTCGTCGCTGCCGCCGCTGTCAGGGGCGTAGCGTGGCGGAGCCTTGCAGGGATGTCGCGCGATTAGCCGGCGATCATGAGGCACGAACGGTCGTTCCCCCGCCCAACTTCTCCCCTCTGCACATAGCGCGTTCGAAAATCCTGATGTTAATGCCGATACGATCATTGTGTCTTCCATGCCTGCGGTGATTAATAAATCTCGACGGTTTTCGTTGCCCAACCAGCATGATCTGTATCACCTCGAACGTGTCGACACAATCACACATGCTCTGTGTACCTTGCCAATGGTCTACAGACGACATGGTATCCGTAGAGCAATTATCGGCCTTTGAAAAGACGTTCATATCAATCAACACGATGATCTCAAAGAGCTATGTGCTTGCTACAAGCTCCATTGTCACAGCCGCGATCTCTTCATAGACCTGTAATACAGCAATCTGTCTTGACCTTTTAATTACTGACCCTCGCCTCTTCTCTTAGCTCTAATCATCATCAATATGGCGAAACTTACTATCCAGCGGCGATGGGGAGACTTCCTCATGACAAACGACGAAACCTTGACCATTTCGTTCAATAAAGCACCAATCAAGCCAAATCACAACATGAACGAAGTGATTCCTTGCGAGGAAGACGGGTTACCTTTGCACTTCTTACTCAGGGATCTAAGTGGGCAGAATCAAGACACAGGAACACAAAAGAACCTCTACCTGCATATGGGCCGTAAGTACTTCACTCATACAACCTCGAGAACCTAGCAGCTAAGTGGTTGTAGAGAAGGAGGCAATGTACATATGGCTTGACTCATTTACGCCGTACCTCATGCGTATCTACGTGGATGGCGTCAACGTGGTGACAGGTCGGACGACCCAAGAACAAGGCGAACAAGACTACTTCGTCCTGCCAGATCAAGAGTACGTGAATGGGTACAAGCCTAACCCTAGGGCACCATTGATGCAGTTCTGCTGCCCTCCTCTCGTCCAGGCCGATGCGACAAGGCGGGATTGTAGAACCATGCGGTTCGAGATTACACCTTACATCGACGTTGGATATTGGGCGCCTCGATTGACCGATTCTCATCATGAGCATGAACGAACCACCCTAGCATTGCCACACACAACTGTAAAGGACCTCAGGACTAGGTACGAGCTTCATTTCGAAGGCGCTCACCCAGTGTCAACCAGACTCGTGTATGACGGGAAGCAGCTTGAAGGTACGATTGGATTACACATGCAACGACGCCATCTAACTTAATCGCAGACGACAGCCTAGTGGCAGACCACCTCCTTGGTACCGTAAGTGCTACAAGACTGAACCAGCAGTACCACAAGCACACGCTAATTCTGATCTCAGGGTGATCTGGTAGAGGTGGCGGTCCCCGGCAAGCCCCGAAGGAAGCCTCGTTTACTCAAGCCCGATACTTACCCTGCATTCGGGTGGGAGCCAAGTCGCACAACCATCTTCAACGTTCACATGCTCAACTCCAAGGGTGCTTGTGAGTTATTCGCCAATTGCAGACCGGACAGCGTTGATGAAGAAGAGGAGCGGATGTATGGCGTCACTGGGACTGGTTTCAGTGGGTGTCTTGTCCAGTTCGACCCTGAGCCCGCATCAACCAAACCCTTGATGCCGTTCCGTACAGCAGCGCAACCTGTCCATCCGGAGAACCGTGATACCATCTCCTGATACCATAGGAAACACGGCAGGAGTACTGAAAAAACCACAGCAAACTTTGAAGACTGAGGGTTGGAGATTGACGGGGAGGTCTTTGTCTCCCATGTAAATACCTGCTGTGAGCTAGTGAAGTTGCATAAATCGAGTAAGCTATAATATACCCATATAGGGTGCAAAGCGCGTTTCGCGGTATCTTGTGCCCTCTTTTCCTCATCTCTTTTGCAGTCGCGGTCCGACCCGGCAGCGTTCGTCTGGTCAACGGTGTTGTCTCGCGTGAATCCGACGGCCTGAATACCTGGCAGCATCAAGATGGCTGAGCTAAAGGCGATCTTGCATGATGCGCAAAGTTCACGCAAAAAAACCAGTCAAATTGTGAAGCAAGCACGCACTCATTTCGTGTTGCGCGCTTACCTAGGTACGTGGCTGGGGCGCGTTGGACCCTATGACGTCACTCATGAGATCACAACGCGTAACACACGACCTCGGTCCATGAAGAAGTTTAACAACCCAACAACCTCACAACTCAAACACCTACACCAACAACTTCAAACTATCTCCCGTTACAAAATCATCAACTTATCAAACCATACAACTTGGACCACATACCCTACCCACCAACCACCGCCACCATGTCCAGTTCAACCTTCCAATCCTTCTCCACATCCTCATCCAGCACTACCATCAACGGCCAAACAACCTCAAAGTCTGAACACACCTTCACAGACCCCAGCGGTACCCGTGTCGAGCGTACACATCAAGCTCCAGGTGAAGCGCCGCGCGTTGAGCGATTCGAAACGGATGCTACGGGAAGACAGCTCGAGGACCACAGACATGCGGATGCGAAGCGGGTCCAGGATGTGACGGAAGAGGAGGACGCTAAGGTGAAGGAGAGGGAGTATGAGGAGAGGATGCAGGATGAGTATGCTAAGAGGGAGGGGGGTGCTTGAGTGAAAGGGATAAAGTGGACATAGTCGATTTTAGTACAGGTATATCATGTCAAATACACATATCACAGAATAGGTTTGCAGAATACAATGTGAGCGGGAAGACGCCACCGGCAAACGAGCAGGCATCGAGGAGACTCCATTCAACTATATACGCGGCCAGAGTGCGCCGACAAGACACCCAAGAGACTACAACCCCAGCCCACAGCCCACCCAGGCACTCACAGACCCAGAACCAGAGAGAAAAGGCCGGAGCCAAACCATGTCGTCGTCGTCATCATCGCTTTCGTCCTCGTCCTCATCCTCGTCCTCGTCCTCGTCGTCCTCACGACAGCTGCTCAGCGTAGTCGTGGAGAGCAACCGCATCGAGGGTGGCCATGAAGCGGTGCATCGGCCCGTGCGCCAGAGCCAACTCCTGCGGGGTGAAGGTCTGGTGACCATGCAGGGGCGGTGGCGGGGGCGGGGGCGGCTGCCACTGCTGCGGCGGCGGAGGCGGAGGCGGAGGCGGAGGCGGAGGGGGAGGAGGGGGAGGAGGTGGAGGGGGTGGAGGCGGAGAAGGGGGAGGCGAGGGAGGGCCTTCCTCTTCATCGGCCTCAGGCCCAACCTGCGGAAGATACCGCCACGTGCTCATGTTGTTGCCGGTGGTGGTTCCGGTCTTGGTGGTGGAGGATGGTGGGCGGTTGCCAATTGTTGGTGTTGATGTTGTTGTCGCTGTTGAGCGAGGAAAGAAGATGGTTGTGAAGAAAGATCAAATCTTTCTCACGGGGGCAGAAGAGTGTGGGTGCCAAAGAGCAGAAGAGGGATCCCAAAAGTCGCTTGTTTATATAGTCGGCGCCCCGAGGCCCCAGCTCCCGCGCCAAGACGAGAGCGACGGTGACCTGTACTCGACGACGACCCCGTATTGAGACCTAAGAAGGAGATACTATTGTTCAATGGCCATGTAGCAACCAGCTCAGGCAATTGCAAGCTTTTCCGGGGCGTGCAGCACCTCTATTGTCTGCGTGAAGTACTGTTGACCATTTGGGTGACCCACTAGCGCCGGGATGCTGCTGGGGTTGTGTGACTTCTATTGACCGCAAGGGTAGGTGGGGTATGATGAGAGACCACCGAAGGTCATTGGTATTGTTGACGTAGCATCCCAAGAACGTATACTGATCAGTCCTGTCCGGGATATCTTTCACTGACAGCAGTCTTACGAACCTCCGACGGCGACCTACTAGGACCACGTCCAATTCCAGACTCCCCAACCTACAGCCTACATCAAACCGAAGCCAACATAAGAAAGCCACGATGGGTAAGGGGCAAGGCGATAGGCGAGCAGGAGGGAGGCCAGGGGGATACGCGGTTCCTGACATACGTAGACGAAGGCGGCAGGAAAGGCGAGGACGCCTTGAGCAAGCATGGAGGTAGGGCAGCAGCGACAGGACGATGAGCCAAGGGGATACCATGAGCCCACTTAGGAGGCTCTTGAGACAATGACCAGCATGTATCTAGCATGTAGCAGCCGCAGGCAATCAGAGCGGTCAATCGCATGTCTTGAATGCTTGGTGCTTAATCTCCATGCTTGACCTTCGTGCTTGACATCGTATGAGACGATCCCTCATTTGTATAGCGCACGCTACCAAGGGCCGCGTTGCATACATTTTGACACTTTTTGAGGGTTGAACGCAGACATGCTATTCCGATAGGCGCTGTTTGGACGTGGCCAAATCGCTGAAGTCTTCTTCTAACCGCTCCGCATAAGGCCAATAGGCTTTGGAATGCAGGCCTTCTTTGGCTGTGCAAGGCGCGACTCCCAGCTGTGCTTGGATGCATGCTGGAATTTGACCTCCTCGTGCTCGATGGGTCTTCCGCTTTCCTATGCTTGACGCGTCTCCTCAGCTTCGATGAAGGGCGGGCTGCATCGTGGTGGGGCTGATATCGTGCTTCGTCTCGCTCCGCCGACCGCCGCCTCAGCTTCACCACACACACGACCACAACGCCATCATAGGAGTGCGGCTACTCGCCAAACCTTGACCGGAGCCTTGTCAAGCGCGAAAACCTCTACCGCAACTGTTTACTCGGAAGGCATCATGCCCCGCGACAGCAGGCTCGTTCAACATCTTTTCACGGCAACGACCCACGACATCGCGCCACGAGCCCCTCGACGCCCAGGCTGACGATAGAGGCTTCCTGCGAGCTCCTCCGACATAGGGCATCGTCGACGATAGGCAGAATCGCGCGACGTCTCTTCGAAGGCGAGGCTAGGATCCCCTCACCCCTGACGGAAAGCTCACTCACCCCAAGGCGAAGGCCGCCGACGAAACCGCAAGCTACTGCACGACCTTTACTGATGCTCGACAGACAAGCGGCTTTCTGACAGCCAGCAGTGACGATGCGGTACGACTACGGCCGGCTTGCGCACTCCTGTGGTGGCGGGCTCCTCCGCGGCGTTGAGAACGAGCTTGAAGACTTTTGCTGCCCCGAGACGGCGACTTGACACACCAGGTTTGAAGCCCATGCTGGAGATCCAAGAGCGACTGACAAAGGATACAGTGATCTAGAGCAAACCTTGGGCACGCCCTACGACCATTCCGAGTCCCCGCCCTCCTTGCGCACAACATCCCACGAAGCCGCAGAGCGCCTCCGCTCCGACCGATACCGCCGATGTGTCTTGATCGCAGACCAAACACAAGGCTTGGATGAGCTGCATACCGAATGCGAGAGCGGCAACGGGCCAGACAACAGCGAGATAGAAGAGGCAACCCTTCGATGAAAGGCAGCTCGACGAAACGGCGGCGAAGGCTCCAAACGCGACAGATACCGGCGATGAGCCACAGCGACATTCGAGCGGCATATCTGCTTCTCCCGCATGCACACTATAACCGGGGATTGCGATCAACGAATCGCGACCGGTTTGCTCGAATGGCGCGTGGCACACCATCGACAACGGACAGCCTCAAGCTTGAGACGCCCAGCAGCACACAACGAAGGCACGAGCCTCAGGACGTTGGGATACGAGAACGCGCACAAGACAGCGCGATTTGTCCCTCGTAAAGCTCACACGGCGAAACAAGGCGATCCTCTCTACCCATCCTCAGTGGCCAAGCATCGAACCGTCCGTGCTGAGAGCCTTGGGCAAGAGGCCAATGAGCCGCATAATCGACGCGACATCTGGAACGATGGACAGCGTCGGAACGTGTTCATCATAAGACGAGCCAGCCCAGACAGGCACGTTCGACGACAGGCATAGCGAAGCCGACCATACTCTCGTCGGGTGGTCAAGATCCGGCTTTCGGAGGCGATGTCTTGAGGCTGAATGTCCTCATGAGCTCGGAGCGGCGATGAGAATAGCATCCGGGTTGCGCATATCCATGGCTAAAATATGCCTGAGCATGCCGCTATGAGATGCGAGCAGAATGCGCAGCGTCGCGCGATTCGTAAGACGTCTTCCACGGCATTCGACGCCCTCACGACGGAATTCTGAAGACCATGGCGCACAGCTTTCCACGTTGCATGCCGCGACAGTATTATCCTAGCTATTTCTATCGCCAGCGAGATGAAAAGTGATATACCGGTATTACGGAACGAAGGAAGATGAGTTGACGAGCTTCTCGATGAAGTTTGCGAAGAAGGGGCGAAGACGTGCGGTCGGAAGTCCGGGAAGGATGACGCGCGGAAGCGAGTGTGGGTCGCCATCTTCCGGCCAGCCACCTTCGACGTGCAGCCGCAAACCATCCCTTGCCATCCTCACGGGCGATCTGGCATCTCCAGAATGCTTCGCCATTATCGCCATCGACAATGAGTAGATTCTGGTATGGGACAGAGCAGGCAAACGTCAGCACACATCCGATGATGAAGAGGGGGGTTACATACCGCTGCGAGGGTGGCAACACTCATTCGCTCACGACGCGATGCACGAGGCCCGCGGGCTAATGAAGACATTTGGTTTATTGGAGATAGATTGGAGAACTTCATGCGCATTTGAACCTCAATTCGAAACCAAGACGTCGCTCATATCCCATCGCCAAATCCGTTTCCACAAGCCGCCACAAACTTCCAACACACCGCGCCGGGGGTTCCGACGACATCTCCCACCCTTTACCATTCATACACTGTGACCTTTCGCGTTCGGCCTCTTGCTATTTCCCACAAGTCGGACTGGTAATGTGGCTCTTCGATCCATCTCTTCCGCGCGGTTGATTTGGGGTTGTCTCTAGCATGATCGCCGCTGACCATCGCGTTGTAGATGCGCTCTACGTTGCGGTTGCGATCGCGTTGTAGATGCGCTCTACGTTTCGGTTGCGATCGCGTTCGAACCAGCTCGATAGTCGGGTCAGTGGCAGGATCCCTCCCGGTTCTGATCCTTACATCTGGAATATCCTTCCGCTTGGAATACGCCTTAGGTGCGTTGATGAACATGCGGATCTGCCACGCCGAGCACATGACGTTCTCGCAGATGCACTTCTCTTGTCGTCGTTGGTGAACTCCCACACAGCGTGCTCGGGGTTGGCATCGATGAACATGGCAAGGAACATCTGGCCTTCGAAAGGCTGGATGTCTCGGATGTCCTTGGCCATGGACCGCGCGAGGTCGTCCATAGTGGCGTAATGGGTGGCGAAACCGGGTCCTCGTCCTCGTCGGATCCTTCTTTCTTCCACGGCCGGCCAGCCTCACAACATACAACTACTTGCGCTGACGTTTGTTTGCTGCATTGTGAGGCTGGCCTTTCCGTTTCTTCTAGACACAGCGTTGGGAGCGGCGCCGCAGAGGTGCCATGCGAACCCAACACAGAACACTCCATACGGCGCTCAGTACCGAGCCCGACGGCAGTATTCTGCATCAGGTCGCAGGCGACCTGAGGCGCCAACCACCCACCGGGGGACCCGATGGGTGTGAAGGCGGCTTACACCGGCCGAAGCCTAGAAAAGTTAGCTCATGCCTCATGTGCGGTTTGGATAGGATGTTGCTTGGACGTACCGCTGCGGTGCCATGCTAAAACGTTCCGTGGATGGCATAGGCGCGAGCGATCCTCCCATAACGAACACATTCTTCCGACGAGTCTACGAACGCGAACTCGAGGTTCTTCGGTCCAATGTGCTCGTTGTAGAAGTTGCTCAAGCGCTCTACAACACCCACGGATGGAACCGGCGTTGCGGACTTGGTCCCATGTGAGGGTTGCCACGGTCTCCGTCACCGCGCCGAATGATGTCAGCGTCTTACGATTTCCCACGAAGACCAAGGCTAGAAGCTTTTACGAACGAACAACTCTGCGCAACGAGTTTAATGCCGATGGTGGATAGGGCCCCGACCTCGCCCATATCCAGTCGCCCCCAACCGAATAACTTGGGACGTCCTTGATGATACTCGGCGTTCGTAACTTTGAACTCTTCATCAGACTATGCTTGTCAGTAGCTGGACGAGAGTATGCGAAAAGTACTCACGAGTGGCTTCTTCCGCGCCTTGCGCTTCTTCTTGCCGGAGGGACTCTGATCTCCAAGTCGGCAACAACAGCTGCACATGCGCGGCTCGCACCACAGCGGAGACAGGCGGTGTTCTTCGCGAAGTTGTGGTAGCTGCCGTCTCTCTCTTTGCACGACCAGGGCGATGGTATCATTCCCCGTTCAAGCATCTAAGCCTGCGTGTCAACCTCCATCCCGTATCCTACTCGTGTCCAAAGCTATACGTCGATCCTTGGCTTTGACAGGTGGTTACTCTGAATCGCTGTCAGGAATATCGCCACGGCCAGACTTCTTGAAGCGCGGCTTGTCCTCGGCAAGCAGAAGCACTTGATCGCGTCCGTCGTATCTCTGGCCGCCGAATTTCCAGGCCACAAACTTCTCTGCGTCCTACATGATGCAGGAAGCTTTCGCGGAGGTCATCAGGGCAGCTGCATGGCGTGTTGTCGGTGCGCCAACCCCATTAGGGGAAGGCGACTTACTGCTTGCAGGTCCAGAACGCAACTGGACGTCCGCCGAATTGAGTAAACCAGCTCTCTAGTTCTGATTGGGTAGTGTCGTGGGGGAGGCCGCTCGTGTGCAGAACCTTGCTTCGCTCTGACAAGAAAGCGCGAACGTCGGCGCGGGCGTCCATCGGCTTGGTCAAGACGTCGAGGTGGCCTTGTGGTATCCACAGCCGTTCTCTCCGCACTTCCAGTCTCCAGCCCTAAAGGGCACAGCGCCGGTGCCACCGCGCATATGTCCACCACCCATTCCGTGGCCGTGGCCATGACTCATGTGGTGTTGAGGGGGGCCCAGCCCTAAAGGGTACAGCGCCGGCGCCTCCACGCATGTGTCCGCCACCCATGCCGTGGTCGCTTCCGGTGTGACGGCCCGCCAACACGAGTTCTCTTCTGGTATCGAACTTCTTGATGGGGTGTTCTCGTGTTGACGGGCTTCACGAGGGCCGACTCGCGATGCAGCTGTTGTTGAGTCAGCGCTTGAGATCGGCATTGGATCGGACAGACGTACCTCTTCGCACGACTTTGCCGTTGAACTTGCCCTCCTCGTCTTTGTACATGTTGATTCGAGGCTGAGGAGGGCAAGTCCTGTTCTCAGGAACATCACAAAGAGGTTCGGCATGGCTTTCTTGTTCGGCTGCATCATGTTAGCGAGTGATCTAAACGCTTGAGACGGTACTAACCTCGGGCTCCTTCTCGGCTTTTCGCTTCTTGCCAGCTTGCGGCTCTGGCGGTGCACAAGAGTGCGTATATATCGAAATAGCGCCATATTGTCGCACTCAACACTTTCGAACGGCCTCAGGGAGCTTGACATTTGCGTGCGGCGCCTGGTGCAGCTGCCCTCTCCGTGCGACGGCAAAGAATTGGTGGTAGATGTCCATGCGGTCGTTCTCGTGCTCGTCGCACGGGTACATGTAGAGGCCTCTCCGGAAGCCATGATACCAGCGGCCGTTTTCCATGTAGTTGCTGGTTTGGGTCGTTCTGACTGGCAGTGCTCCATGGCCCAGTAGAGGGGATCGTTGGGGTCGAAGTCGCTCACGCCCTGGAGGTTGAGAGATTCGGGCCATGCATGTTAGCCATGATATCTTGAAGGTAGGCTGCGGATGCCCTTCGTTCTTGCTCAGGCGCGGGACCACATGCACCGCACCCCGAAGACGTTCACCGTTCTTGCTGAGGTCCACGATGCGGGCATGCTTCTCCTTGAGCTGGGTTAGTAAGTTCTAGTGCGGAGATTGCTAACAGAGCACATACCTTGAGCGGCGCCCGACATGATGTCTTGGAGGTGAAGTCGAAGTAGTTCTCTTCGTAGAAAACTTGGAGAGCGACTGCCTGGAATTGGCGAGAGACGAACTACTCCGACTCCACCTCATAGCGAAGCGTGTGGCGTTGATGAGCCGCCCGTTCATGCAGAGCGATTCCGCAGCCTATTCAATATTAGTAAAAGCGGGTATATTGCTAATGCGGTACATACCTCTTCTTGGGACGAGAAGATGGCAAACCCAGTTCCGGTGGGCTTGTGCTGGTCAGGGGTGCGGGCGGCGTTTTAGTAATGACCAAAGCCGAGACTGAATAGTATGTTAGTATGCAAGAGATGGAACAAGGTTATAAAAGAAGAGTCAAAAGAGTACTGGAGGGGAGAGAGCAAGACGTTGCCAAAGGCGGGGTTGAAGGCGCCTCGCAGCGACTTGGGGCAGGATGGGTATACCGCGCGATCCACAGTACAGAGCGCGAAGAGAGTACAGTGTTCAAGCAGGCAAGGAGTGTGAGTATGACTTACCAGGTACGTCGCCATCGAGGAGGTGGCGCACAAGCGTGCATGAGTGCACGTATCAGGCTCGAAAAAGCCTTGCGTTCGCCCGCCGGCTCTGATGAGGTTGTCAGAGAGTGCACGAAGAGACTTAGAGCGGAGTAAAGGATTGACTTACGTATCGTGGGGCAGGCCGCTCATGTGAAGCACTTTGCTGCGCTCCGACAGGAAGCCCCAAGGGCGCTGTCGAGCTCAAAATTTTGCATATAGCTGTGGTGGTGGGTGGTTGAAGAGTTGGAGGGGGAGGTCGGTGGACGAGCTTATATGGCAGCCCTGGCCAGGCTGCCAGCCTCGCAGCTAAGGCTCGCGGCCTCACGCTCACCATCACTTGGCATCAATGGATGTTCCAGATGCCCCTGACGTCGTATCAACACCAGGAAAGTTGGAGGACCTTGCGACGGGCTTCACGGTGCTTGTCGTACTGCCCTTCGGGCTCTGGGGAGGAGGGGTGTCAAGGTATAGACAGGCTCGAGGGGAGACTCAATAACCTGGACCCTGAGCTTCCAGATAGCACTAGGGGTGAAGCAGAGAAGCAGTTGCGACCGTGCGCGGTGGCGGAGGCGCTCACCCCAAGGGTGTAAATGTGGGAGTGCAACTCCACCACGTCGAGAAAGAAACACCAGGAAAGTTGGAGGAGGATATCGTGAGCTCTGCGCTGCTTTTGGCACTCCCCAGATATTTTTTGGTCTGGTGGTGGTGAAGATTCAGCGTGGAGGGGGTGGGTTGCGCGAGAGTCCTCCGCAAAAACCAGTTGAGGGAGCAAAGGAACACCAAACTTTTCGCTGAGAGCTTCACATGGGGTAGCTGGCAGGCTCATGCAACACGGCAGCAGATGTCTATGAGGGTCGACAGAGCACCGCAGCGAAGCCTTGAACCGTACCTTTCTCCTGACACTTTTTTGGCCTGAATTGACAAAGTGCTTGTGGAACCGCAGCTCGGACACGGAGGAACCCTCGAGACTTGGGCGCAAATCACTGCCTTGGGGCTTTGAGAACATCGAGTCGGCCGCGGAGGTGGCGGGCGGTGCAACACCAAGACCATAGCGCCGGCCTGCGGCGTCACGGCCATGAGCAGCTACCGAACATCGAACGCCCCCGGGCTTGCCTACACCAACACCCATACCTTCAATCTTCCCTGAGCCAGATTGCTTATGCTACTGTAGAGCTACTGCCTCGAGAACGCGAACGACCCTCGACGATTCACCGCAAACCCAGCCCACCGAAGAGCCCGAACCCGCAATCGACAGTAGAGCTCCATATTAGAGATATTATGGGATGCATATTCGGGGCCTTGCAGCATGTCAATGTTACCTCATCTTGTGGGACACATGTCAGCGGCTGAGGGTCCAGGGTCCTGTACAGACAGACATGAGGACGGCGAACGACTTTGGGTATACGGACAGGAGCATACCAGGATGGCCAGGGTACTACGACGCAGAGCTGTGATACTATGCGACTTCCGCAAGCCATAGTTCACGAATTCATACATTAGAGGCTTCAACAGGTATCATACATGGATGGGTCACAACGTCTACGTGGATGTCACACAGGCACGAGTTTGATCAACGAGTTGGAATGTATGCGTCGAGGGTACTGCAGAACTATGCACATTTCCACAGAGATCGAGTACCGAGTCGGCGAATGCATCCCTCATGAGGCTGTTGACGAGGGCAGCAAGGAGTCTACAATCCGAGTCTGATGATCGAGATATAGATGCCATGACCGCCAGGGTTATATATGGAGATACTGGGGGTGGCAGGCATGGTCAATATGTCTAATAGAGGCGACATGACCTTGGGGATGTCATGGTTGCTGTGACTGAAATCCTTTGTCTACGACAGGCTCCCTCGTGGTCGGTGTAAGAGTCTTCACTTGAACCAATGTGGTATTATGTACTGGTGACTTCATCGTCATTCAGATGCATTCATTATGGTATCTTAACAAAACTACATACCCTCGCATCATCCGTACATGGTCAGGAAGATACCACCCGCCTACTCAAACTCAACTCCTTCCATCGCATCCTCCTCGGGCATCGCCCACAACTCCCTCTCCAACCAGTTCCTCACCAGAGAAGTGTCCACCGTCCCATCCTTCCAGTTCACCTTCCTCCAGCCCACCGGCGTCCCATCAAGGCCAACCGGCCACTTCTCCCAAACCTCCTCCAAATCCTCACCATCTACACTGTACGTCCACCAGCCTCTCGCAGCAGCCCGATGACTTCCAGCTGCCTCCTCCTTCACCTGCTTCGTCTCACCATACAAGGATGTATACATCCATTCTCCACCCGGAGGGTGTCCGGCGGGAGGGCCACGGGTGTCGCGGAGGGCGCTCAGACGCGCGATCTCGTCCTCGTAGAGACGCTTCAGAACGTGTTCGTTCTGAAGGGGGGTCAGAGAGGGGTGTGGGAGCGGCTTTTCGAGGTGGCCGATCCACAGGGGGCAGTCTGATCCCTTCTCGAACGCGAGGGTCGAGATGGCGTCGGCGATCTTGGCCTTGGCCTGGCTCATGTTAGTAATGATGGTATATGTGATCGGATGGACGGGCTTACCTCTTCTTCGACCACCTCAGGAGTGGGAGTCGACGTAGCACCGACAGTAGGCTGTTTGCCCACGACAGGAGGGTCTTTCCGAATACGACCTGAGTCGGGGTCGTCGATGTCGCTCTCAGAAGGACTCAAGACGCTGTCAGAGTCGGAATCTGACTTGTCGCCGTAGCCCAGGAAGGCCCTGTTGAGATGACGTCTAGTCCAGACAGGGTCGCCGCCAGCGGACAAGATGCCCTGGTGACGACGTTGTCCGTCGATGACCCACTGCTGCTTCTTTGCCTCAGTCGCAGCCGCCTGCTCGAGCTTCTCTTGCTCTATCTTGGTTTCGCGGTCGAGGAGGAGATTCAACATGGCCCGTTCAACCGATGTCTCCCTGTTCTCCAGGCGAGCGGCGACGAGACGGTTGAACTCATCTAGTTCGCGCGTCTGTGGTGACTTCTGCGCTTCCTTGATGACTTGACCGGTCTGAAGAGGGGTTGAAGTTAGTGTCTGCTTCCTTTTGAGTTGGGGCAATGGTAACTTACGAAGCCGACGGGAATGGGCGTCTCCTCCGGCAGTGAAGAGTACGCGAGTGCATGGCGACGTGCGGGCGTGTTCTTGTCCTGGACAAGCCCCGCGTAGTAGGCCGCGATGTCGCGCTTGGCTTCGCCGATGGAGTTGGGCGCCCGGCGGGCTTCGCGCTTGGTGCGAGCCATTTTGAATGAATGGAGAGAGTGTATAGAAAGGTATTACACGTGTAAGAGGGAGGGGTATAGAGAAATGAGGTAGAGTTGTGTTGGTGGGGTGGGAATATCGGTGGTGTGTGGGCGATGAGGGAGTTTGTGCGTTTGTCGAGAAACTCTTTCAGTTTGGCGACCACAACGCCGCCTAGTTCTTCCGTCATCTGGTGTTTTGCTTTGGCTTTCACACGAACTCCGCCGGCAGGAGCTTCAACGTATGGGCTTTCGCGTCGAGCGGTCGCGCTCAGTCTCTGCTATCAGATTAGTGTGCTGCACAACGGCGACGAGAATATAGGAAGGCTTACTGTTGATGGAGCAGTTCATGAGTTTCCTGCTTTGGTCCATGTAGGAAGGCCTCCCTACGGTATTAATAGTAGAGAGACAGTGTTTGTAAGACGTGCTCGCATCCACGAGACCGCCGGTCCGTTTGCCATCTTCTATCAGGCGTGGTAGAGCATGTGAGCCCAGACAATGGAATGACGTTTGCCAGGCTGACGTGATCACTCAAATTGACGCACAAGGTGAGATAAACGGTAGACAAACAGAATATGATATGCATAGAGACATCAGGGGTATTATACAAGCGCTCATGGCGACATAAGAAATCCAACAACTCCGCGCTTCACATCATTCAACATCGTGATAAGAAAGGAAATCGATCCAGCCCGGTACGCCTCGATGATGGCTGGTACAGAGTATAGCGCATTAGGTGGACTTAGACATGGTCGTGTCTTCCGAGCAACTTGCCCTTCTTGCCGAGAGCCTTGGCCTCGCCCTGCTTGATCTTCGCGAGTCTCGCTCTGTATACTCATTAGCAACCACTCAACATCGTATCCATTGCCCACGGTAGTACTTACTCCTCAGCAGCCTCACGCTCCAAACGATGAACATGCTCCCGCGCCTCCCTCACAGCGTTCTTGGCGACAAAGAGCGCACGGTCAGCGTCCCTCTCCGCAGCCTCGGCAGTCATCAAACTCTGCTTCGCAGTCGCAATGCTAGGGTCTCCGGAGCCACGGCTGAACATGCCAGATGTACGCTTAGGGGACGAGGTGTATGTCGTGGTGGTGCGGCTGGTGGAGCTGCTATGGCGCGAATCCCTGTACGAAGGGGAAGAAGAGCGACGCCTAGAGAACATGGAGTGTTTCTGAGGAGGAGCAGGAGGTGGGCTGGGCTCCCGCTTGGATCCGAAGAGAGGCATGTTGTTGGTTTGGTGTAGGAGTTATAAGAAGCTTCAAGATGGTCGATACAAGATCTGGAGTGCGAGATGCGTGCTTGGCTAGACGTTGGAGATGATAAAGTCTGGAGATTTAGAGTTGAAGATTCGGAACGCACATGCCGGGTCTTATATGTGAAGTCCTCCCTGTCATAGCGCTCCTTCGTCGTGTCTTCCCAGCGGTCTGTCAAAGTCGCGAAAGCAGGGTTCGGGAACCTGCATTGCGTGACGTCAATGCCCCAAAGCAGGGGGTGATCTGCGCCTCCAACATCACGAAAGCAGCCGCATCGTCATCGCTAATCTGCGAGATGAATTGGCAACCAGAAGTAACGGTTATCGCGAAACGTTTATCACGATATCGTGATTTGAAGCTTAGCGTGGTGTTGAAGTTTGTTGTGGGTCTGTGAGTACGCGTCCTGCGCCGGATCTGGTGCCGGAGGCATTTGGTGTACCGGACTTGAGGAAAGCTAGTGAGCTTAACGAGACTCCAACTTCAAGAACTTGGATGCCGATTGAACCGAGGAAGACAAGAATAGTCCTCGTTAAGCCTTATTTCGGCGATGCGACAATCCATGTGCTCGTTGGCAGCAAGTGATAACAGTGTATTCCAAGATTCTGTCTAACAAGGTCGGTGACTACCACCAGCCTTCTACGCCATGCACATGCAACGTGTATACCAAAACGCCACCCAATGCTCGCTATATATATGATACAATATAGATCAACTACATTTGGCCCCTTCACTGTTACCCATCATCGTTTTGCTCGTCGTCTTGATGATGCTGATGACCATAACAATACCTCCAAATGCCGCAACAGCCCCAGCCAAGTACGTCTTCCAGCTTCTTTGGCTCAGCTTCATGTAGCAAAGAGGCGGCAGGATGAAGGCTAATGCGCATGCAGATGTTGCGCCGAACAGTTCGAAAACAATGCCCAGATCGCAGGTGAGGAGGGAGAGTGTGAGGGCGGAAACGACAAGCGAGGTCGTGAAGATGAGATGGCGGTTCGGGTGGTACGGCTCGTCTGGAAACCAATAGTTGGTCATGACTTCTCGACATACAAAGGCTTCGAGCGGAAGCGTAGTAAGCATGTTGAGGCCGAAACACAGTCGCGCAATATTGACCATGAGGTTATCATTCGGAAAGTTATTCAGCACGTTGCCGAGGGTTTTGTCTCCGAAGGTCAAGTAGCCTGTTAGAGCCATGACAAGACATGCGACTAAAGATATACTGGTGCTGTAGTGTGTAACGCGTGTAAATCGATCGATCGTAGGTTTGCGGAGGGAGCCGTATATGAGGAGGCTGTTATGGTGGCAGACGAAGGCGAAAGCGATTACGCCAATTGCTTCGAAGATGCCGGGTCGTATGATGAGGTTGCCACGAAGCTGGCCCTTCAATTCGGCAGGTACACGGAAGGCTTGCGTGACTACGGTCACTATGATGATGGTCATGCTGACCAGTGCTAGACCACTTGCTTTGGCCAGCTACGAATTGTCAGCGCAATATGAAGCTGAACCGCGGATTCCTTACCTTGGATATATCCCGATAGAGCGATAATGGAAAGGATATGCCAAGAATGAGCAGGATCATGATGGCCCGTCTGTTAGTCAGTAGCCAGAGAAACGGCAAATCTGCTAAAGAAGGGAACATCGAGTCCAAGACCCTTGGTATTGTATCTCCGACTACGACGCAGAACGCGACCATGCCACCAAAAGCGCTGTATGCTGTCAATACCCTTGCTGCCACAAGTCGTAGGGTAAACATACAAGAGCCATTGCGCGAGAGATATCGCTATCAACCCAGATTTCCCGAAACAGTGTTGCACCGTGGCTTGAAACGAATCGGTGCCGCTGAGCTTGGAGTTTATGACAATGAGTCGTATGGTCCAGTCTACTACGATGGTAAGGCCGATGAGGAGGGCGGTGCCTGTTACGAGGCCTGCGTTGCGAACAGCGTAAGGTTGGCCGATGATACCAGCTCCTCTGCTTTGTGTCAGCCCAATTCCATGTTTTCTTGTTCGGTGGCATACATTATACTGTTTGCCATGTTCATGAACGCGCTCCGCATCCCGCTCCGTGGTCGCGCATTCTCGAGATGGTCTTCCGGATTGAAGGATTCCTCGGCGACTGTGACGCTCGGCGCCTCGATTCCAGTAAGCAACGGAAGCCGCTGTGTTCTTTCTCGTCCGTCTCCGCCATCCAGGTAGTCGTCTCCATCGAGCTCGAGCCAGTCGTCGCCGCCGTTGTCTCCATTCATGCTCCTCCTGGGTTCCTCAAAGCGCACCCGATTGGGCGTCCTCGGTGCGCCATCGGGCCGGGCTTGTGCGAACGACGACTGCCGCTTAATGTTGCCATTTGGGCGTGACCCGGGTGGTGCTGGAGACGCGGAGGTGGTTCGCGATGACGAGGGCGATGGAGACAGGTGTCGCGGACTTGGTTTGCGCTCGTGTTCGGGTTCTGAGTCGCTGTCGGAAGGGTGCTCATGCAGGAGCTTCTGGCTTTCGCTCATCGTGGCATTGTCGAAGTTCAGGGAGGTTTGCAGCTTGAATGATCGTCGACATGTCACTCCCGACTTCTGACATCGGACATTGGACCCCTGTTTCGCCACTAGGTCTTATGTGGCCTAGTGCTCGTCGTCACTTCCGGCGAGAATTGTGGGGTACCTTTGGCTGAGCGATAGAATTTCATCCTTGTACGTGTTCGATCATTCGCATTACACTACATATGCTACCTATGTTTGAGTTCGCTCAAGCTCAAGCCTCGGATTGTACCCGACACATCTGTTATAAGATGCTCCAATTCTGTTTGCAGGTTACATGGATGGTAGTCGTAACCCATGGAAGGCATCCATTGCGCCGAATCCATATTTTGCAACTGGTCGCAAAGTACGCTGAAGCTCAGATCTCGGAACGGGATCTCAGGTCGAGGCTGATCAAGACCCATACAACTTAATCCCTTCATCAGACTTCCGAGAAGAAAAGCGCCACACGAGAAAGAGATATTAGGATCCCCATTGTACCGGCATTGGTAATTTGTCGCTCGATACACCTCAAGACGCTTGTAAAGGCCCTCAAGAAGAGACTCAATTGCCAGGTATCGCCTGGAGTCGATTTCATCTGCTGTGCATAAGAACATGTCTGGCTGTAGCGATTTGTAAACCCACGTACCTGATACTATCGCAGGAATGGGAAGATCCAATGTCCTCAAGGACCCAGTGATCTGCTTAATGGATGTTGCCGTGGCTTTCGTGAACTGTTGTTCAATACCAAACACCCATGCAACCCAGATCCACAAAACCAGATCTCTACCGTGCATTTGGGGTATAGGTCTCTGTGTAAGCTCCCGGATCCACACCTCCGTGAACACATCGAGAGCCTCTCCGAAGTTGTAGTAGTCCTCCAGCACAGCAATTTTGGCAAGCATCTCCAAGGGCACTTCTCGTGGAATCAGCTTATTGCGACCGTGAACAATACGCAGAACAATGAGGAAGGCTTCGGCATCCCAGTCGTGAGCCGTTATGTGGTAAAGGCCATCGGCTTCGTTGCGAACAGACTCGGCGAACCCGTCCCGTGCTAACATTCGTCTGAATGCAGCCGACGCAAGTATCAGGTGGCGTGATGACACATGGTAATGGATCGACTCCTCCTCAGGCTCTTCCGGTAAGATCGGTGACGGCGTACGCTGCACAGCAGAGGAAGGTTCTGCAAGCGCGGTGAACCCTTCATCCAAGTTATACATGCTGCTGTCTGCAGGAGTCTCGACAAGTGCAGGTTCCTGGAGAGGTGGAGACGTGGAGGGTTGTGGGTGCTCTTCACTGTACTGAGTTAGGACAAACTTGTTATGCTTGATCGGTGGTCTCTCTTGTCATACCCCAACTTCTTCCCTTTCTTCTTCTTCTTCTTCGTCTTGTAATATACACGCACTGGTCCTCCGCACATGGCTTGCTTTGGACTCGCTTCCTCCGGATCGCAAGGCGCAAAGATTGTACACGGATTCTTGAGCACAATGACCGTATCCGGATCCGGATCGATGATGTGGACGACGGGTGCCATGATTGGTGTGCAAGGGTATGCAACGAGGTCAGAGAAAGTGTACCCACCGCACAAGACAGCGGCCTTGCGAGCTAGATATCACGCGGAATGCTTGAGAAAGAAGATGTTCAGCCTTCGGCCGGGAACCAAAGTAGGCTGAGACCTACATGTCGCTTCTGTACAATGCGCGCATCCATTACATTGACCTGCGCATCATGCCCAATAACACATGCAGAACCAGCTATCAGTGCGGAGTCGTGCAGCGATGTGTTTGCTGTTCAGCGCCAACCCAACGGAAAAGATGTATCATTGGAGGCTCGCGTTACACAACGCCACTGAGCTGCATCGCCAATACATGCGGGATAAGACATGCATGCAGAGGACGGAATACGGTGCGAGGAATGATTGGATGTGGTCAAATGGCACTGCGAGCGCGCAACCGGTAAAGGCGTAGTGTCGTGGCTTGAGGTTCTGGAAAAGTGTATGGAGAAATACAAACATGGCGGCTAGCGACGAGATGCGTTGCGCAACTGCCATTGGTAGAGATCATGACCATATTCTCTTTCCCATCCCTCCTCCACCAGCACACTCCTACAAAGCCTTCCTAACCGCACTCTTAAACGGAATAATCTGCATATCCTCCAAATTCCACACGCCCTCCTTAACATAAACATCCTGCTTCAACCTCTCCACAACCTCCTCCCTCGTCTTAGCACCAATGAGGCACGCTGAGCCCTTCATCTTGGGTGGGCCCGTGTCGCCTTCTTTGATGGGCTCTTCGAGCATCGCTCCTACAAACATGTAGCATTAGCTTTATCCTCTCTCGTACAAGAGGGGGGTGTGAAAATACCACCCCACAACCACATATCCTCCCTATCAGCCTTCAACCCCTCGAGATGTTTCGGGCGACTCGCGATACGCTTCTGCAGCGCATCCTTATGATCAGGCACGATGATGAGCCATTCTTGTAGTGGAGCGGTAGACGATGCCATTGTGCGTTGGTATATCTTTGGTACGAAGCGTGTTGGTGTTGCGAGGACGGGGCGGAAGGTGCGGAGGGCAAACATATGTATGTGTCGTAGCAAGCAAGGCGGGCCAGTGGGGCTGCGGCTATGGGAGCTTGAGCTTAGGAGAGCTACGAGAAGGTGCGCGTGTTAGCTTCTTGGTTGAGGGAATTGGGTGGAGACAGATACGTACGGTATGCAGTACTTCAAATGTGTTTATAGAGGTACGCCGAGTAGTATGTACTTCCAAGGGCGCGTGTTGGTTGTACTGAGGTAGGGCGCAATGTGGGGAAGATGTAGCTTCCTGTTCGGAATTAAGCCGCGGCTTTCGGAACGTGTCACGCTAGTGTCGGAGCGTGGGGAGATTGAGGACATCACGGTTGACAGACACATGTGCATGTGTGGAGAAAAGTGTGTTCCAAAGAACGTTATGTTCGCTACATACATTATGGTTTGACAATAAACACATCCAACTCATGAGCTCATACCTCCTTGCGTTAATCCAAGCGTGCCTACGCGTAAAGACCACCAACGCCGAAAACAATCGGAAAGACCATATGCGTCAGAGCGCTGCTCTTACCTAAACCCATCCTACAAATGTGCATTGCAGTGCTTAACCACTGCACATGACGCAGGACTCAGGGTTCTCTATCGAGCAAGCAAGGGCGGCTTCAGCATAGATGTCACCATCCCGGTCCTCGCTGTCATCCTTGGAGTCCTCATCTTGTTTGTCCTTCCTGGTGATCTCCTCGTCCGGCTTGACGGCTGCATCAGCAGCTACCATCTTTGGGCTCGCGCCCTCCTCCACATCGGCCTTGAAAGGCTTGCTTGCGAGAGCGTTGCGGGTCTCCGTGACAGGCGTTGGAGTAGCATCTGGGGTAGCATCTGGGGTGGGAACACCGTTTTCCTCCTCCTTCTTCTCCTCGCCGTTGGTAGGCTTGGTGGCATACATTGGACGAGGTGCCGAAGATGGGGTTTGCGAAGCAGTGACAGGTGAGTGTCGGATAGCCTCAGGCTGGAAGCCCGGTTGCTTTCGTACCTTGGGTAGAGCACGAGCAACGTTGGTGTCTACGACGTTGAGGGCCTCTTGGTCGACAGTGAACTGGATAGGTGCTGAAGCAGCCATGGTACGGAGATAGTACATGCCAGTCTTGAGACCAGCCTTCCAGCCAGCAAAGTGCATGGAAGTGATCTTACCCATGGTAGGCTCCTTCATGTGGATGTTGAGAGATTGGGACTGGTCAATGAATGCACCACGGTCAGCGGCCATCTCAATGATCCTCTTCTGCGAGATCTCCCACACGGTCTTGTAGAGCGTCTTGGTCTCCTCGGGGATGTTTGGAATCCTGGCAATTGAACCGCCATCAGCGATGATACGGTTCTTCATGTTCTCAGACCAGAGGCCCATGTCGACGAGATCCTTGAGCAACCATGGGTTGACGACCTGGAACTCACCCGCAAGCACACGGCGAGAGTAGATGTTCGATGTGTATGGCTCGAAGCATTCATTGTTGCCCAGAATCTGCGAGGTAGAGGCAGTTGGCATGGGCGCGATGAGCAGAGAGTTGCGTACACCGTGCTCAGCAATCTTTGCCTTCAAGGCAACCCAGTCCCAAAGATCTGTAGGTTCGACACCCCACATGTCATACTGCAGTTGACCCTGAGAGACGGGGGATCCCGGGTAGGTCTCGTAGGGACCAAGTTCCTTTGCAATATCGCATGAGGAAGTGAGAGCAGCGTGGTAGATGGTCTCGAAGATCTGAATGTTGAGTTTCCTCGCTTCATTGGACTCGAAAGGCATGCGGAGGGCAAGGAAGGCATCAGCGAGACCCTGGACACCCATACCGATGGGTCGGTGGCGGAAGTTGCTGCGGCGTGCTTCTTCGACTGGGTAGTGGTTGACCTCGATGATCTTGTTCAGGTTGCGAGTGACGACCTGTGTGACTTCGTGGAGCTTCTTGAAGTCAAACTCGCCACGCTTGTAGTCGACGAAGGAAGGCAGGGCAAGAGAAGCCAAGTTACAGACGGCAACCTCATCAGGAGCAGTGTACTCGACGATTTCGGTGCACAGGTTGGAGCTGCGGATGGTACCGAGGTTCTTCTGGTTACTCTTGCGGTTGCAAGCATCCTTGTAAAGCATGAAGGGGTTACCAGTCTCAGTCTGAGCCTCAAGGATGGCGTACCAGAGCTTCTGGGCGCGGACAGTCTCGCGACCCTTGTTCTGCTTCTCGTAGCTCTCGTACAGAGCCTCGAACTCATCACCATAGACATCGGCAAGGCCGGGGCACTCGTTAGGGCACATGAGTGTCCAGTTTCCATTGTCTTGGACACGCTTCATGAACAGGTCGGGAATCCACAGAGCGTAGAAAAGGTCACGAGCACGGACCTCCTCTTTGCCGTGGTTCTTGCGCAGGTCGAGGAAGCCGAAGACATCGGCGTGCCATGGCTCGAGGTAGATGGCGAAAGCACCGGGACGCTTGTTGCCACCCTGGTCGACATAGCGAGCAGTGTTGTTGTACACACGGAGCATAGGGATGAGACCGTTGGATGTTCCGTTGGTACCACCAATGTATGAGCCAGTAGCACGAATGCGGTGGACGTTGAGACCAATACCGCCGGCGGTCTTGGAGATCAACGCACATGTCTTGAGTGTGTCGTAGATACCGTCAATGCTGTCCTCCTTCATGTCGATGAGGAAGCATGACGACATTTGTGGCGATGGTGTACCCGCGTTGAACAGTGTGGGCGAGGCGTGTGTGAAGTACTTTTGAGACATGTAGTCGTAGGTCTCGATGGCCTTCTCAATGTCGGCTCCATGAATGCCGACAGCGACACGCATAAGCATGTGTTGTGGGCGCTCGGCGACCTTGCCGTTGATGCGGAGGAGATATGAGCGCTCAAGCGTCTTGAAGCCGAAGAACTGGTAGTTGAAGTCGCGGTCGTAGACTATAGCCGAGTTGAGCTCGTCGGCGTTGTCCATGATGATCTTGTAGATGTAATCAGAGATCATGGGTTGGCGGGTGTTGTTCTTGGGGTTGACATAGTTGTACAGCTCTTCTACAACTACAGAGAATTGCTTCTGTGTCTGTTTGTGAAGATTTGATACGGCAATACGCGCAGCGAGGATGGCGTAGTCGGGATGTGTGGTGGTCATGTATGCGGCAGTCTCGGCGGCCTGTCGTCTGTTAGCCACTGGAAAGACATTGAACTCATCGAGAGCCGTACCAAGTCGTCTAGTTGGACGGTGTTGACACCCTGGTAGACACCAGAAATGACCTTCATGGTGATGGCGGCGGGGTCAACATGGTCCGGGTCGAGGCCGTAACACAGCCTTGAGACTCGTGCTGTGATCTTGTCGAACTGCACGCGTTCCTTGCGTCCATCTGGAGTCAATCGTTAGTGGTGAAGATTTGAGGCGGTGAAGGCAAAGCAGTACATACCACGCTTGAGGACGAACATGTTGAATTAGAAAAGTAGTGGGGGTATCTGTGTGGGTATCGTGAAGAGGGTGTACTGAGGAGAGTGCAGGAGTGAGGGGTGGGTGGACGCAGGGACACTTATAACGCGTAAAGAGAAGAAACGCGTCCCGTCGCGTTGCTTGGGTCACGGATCCGTTTAGTGCTAAAGTGGCTGCTTGCATAAGCAGAGCAGGCGTGGCAGGGATGTGGAGTCGGGGAAGCGACCGCCGATGCTCGAACTTTTCGCGGGCGACAGTATCGCGGCGTGCAAGAGGTTGAGGTAGTGCAGCAACTTCAAGACCCTCCACGCCCCTTCCGGCCTATACAGAACCAATTGCCCGTCATGGCAGGCGGTCACATGAAATATCGCCACCTCAGCCGGTCGTCGTCGCATCGTCAAGCGCTCCTGCGGAACCTCGTCACATCGCTCTTCAAGCACGAAACCATAGCGACAACATGGCACAAGGCGAAGGAGGCACAGCGGTTAGCGGAGAAGCTGATTACCCTCGGAAAGAAGAACACTGAGGCGACACGGCGGAGAGCGACACAGATCTTCTATGTACGAGCCCCAATGGCATGTCCAGAGCGCGCACTGATAATATCAGGAACCAAATGAAATGGTACCCAAGCTATTCGGCCCCATAAGAGAGCGCTACGAATCCAGACCCGGCGGCTACACCCGAGTACTCCGCGTCGAGCCCATGAAAGAAGACCAAGCCGAATCCGCCATCCTCGAACTCGTAGACGGACCACGAGACATGCGCTTCGCCATGACCGCAAAGACACTAGCAAGGAGACCAGCAAACCTAGGTCTGACACCAGGAATCACAACGCACGTCAAGAAGGTTACACAATTCCGCAAGGACGGTGTAGATGGCTTGCGGGATATGGTTGAGAGGTTACGGATACTACACTCCACAGGTCTGGACAAGAGGACATTGCCCGCGCCTAAGAAGGTGTACCCAGAGATTGAGATGAAGAGGACCATGCATTACCCTGAGGAGGTGGATATGGGCAAGGCCCCGAACAAGGTTGTTGGACCAGCAAAGCAGAAGTACATGATAGAAAGGAGCCGAAGGTTACAGCAAGAGAAGGAGGAGCGCACAAGGGCGCATAAGGAGAAGATGGAGAAGATGAAGAAGGTCAAGGCTTGAGAAGTCACTTTGAAAGCGACGACGCTATCCAGCGAAGCCTCTGTAGCAAATGTGTAAATGTACAACAAACAGACGTTCAATACGACTTCCACGCGGATTGATCAAGCGACTTTCGAGCAAGCTTTGTGACGCAGTTACGTCTTTGAAATAGGGCGGGTGATCAAGTCCCTCAGGAAACTCAGTGCGACTGCCTCACCCCGTTTGTAATTTGCTCGTATACGCGCTCGAGATGTCGAGGTGACCCAGATCGCGAAGTCTGATATGTCGTAGTGAAGGATCCCCTCACTGGGCTTAACGCCGCAGTGACCACGACATCAACTCTAAGATGAGGCTGCCTAGGTGTATATAAAGCCTACTTTCGCGCGCTTGTCAGCCTCCCTCTCTCCTTCGTCTACTATATATCAACTTCTCAGTAACAATATGTCGGCCAGTAACCAGCAACAGCAGTCACAGACACAGCCCCGAATATCGTAAGTCATTATATCCGAGTACCAGTACTACCCAAGATGCTAACCTCGATAGAGCACCTAACACCGCCATGGCTGAGATCGTTATTGGGCCCAAGGCAAAACGCTTCACTGTGCACCTCAACCTTATTGTCTACTACTCGCCCTTCTTTCTCGCTGCCCTGAAAGGTCCCTTCAAAGAAGCCAAAGACAAAGTCGTCGCCCTGCCTGACACTGATGCGAACATCTTCGAGCTGTTCGCCAACTGGTTGTATCGTCAACGTTTCCCCACAGAGGCCGACTCTCCGCAGCTACTCGCGCTCTACCACCGCGACGAAGACGCCAACTTTCGATTTGACCGGCTTGTTAGGCTCTACGTCTTCTCCGACAAATACGACGTTCCTAAGCTCAAGCGGCAGTGTCTGGATATGATCTTTGAGTATCTTGTCGATGAGGATCTACTACCAGATCTCTCCCACGTTGTCTACGCAGTCAAGAACTTAGATGATGAGGATCCACTTCTACGCATGATCATCGATTGCTTCTGCTACTGGAGCGGGAGTGACTGCTGGGTGGCTAGCCGGATCGAACTGTTGCCGGCTCCGTTTCTAGCGAGGATCATGGCCCAATTTGTCGACTTTCGACACGGTGGTCTTGTAGGAGTTGATGAACCTGACTTATGCGACTATCATGGTCATGCAACGAGTGAAGAGAGGCAGACATGTGAGAATAGGCGAGAGACGGAAGAGTAGGCTAGGCAGATGATGCAGAATTGAGGATCGAGAGAAGCTTTGGTGGGTTCCTGGAAACGACGATCGAATGAGCTGGAGTTGCAAGATGTTTTACGGCATGGAGGTTTTCTTGGCGAGAGTAATAATTTGGAGTATCGGAGTTGATTGGCTATTTTTGTATTTCGAATTGGCGGGTAATGGTACAGCGACGAAGGAAAGGCCTGTTTGGCGAGGGTATTCGGACGCGTTGTTCTTTCCAACGCAAGATGGACTGCTTTTCTTAGAATTACACACTTGTAAAAACCCCATTTTGATAGTCGACGACAATTGCCTTCTCGAGTGCCGATACTGCTGCCTCCTTGAACGTCTTGTGGACTGGATCGTCATTAACATAGTAATCACGGTCTTCGATGGAGTGGAACTGCAGGACAAAAGCGTGGCTGATGCCGTTCTGTTTGAGAAGGTCAGATGGTTGACTATCTCTAAACTTCGATCGGCGCTGAATACCTGCAGATTCTCAGTCGAGATATCCTTCCCTCCCGAGATCGAAACAATGTACGGCCTGAGCGTAGTCGGATGTATGCATGTTTTCTTCAGCCCAAAGAATTGCGCAATCACCTAAGAAGTGGTCTCAGCGTCGCTCATCAGCGTGGGTCTTGCGCGCGCCTAACCTCCTTGACAGCGAACTTGCTGGTGCCATCTTTGAACTGGAACAACACGATATGCGTGGTGTAGGGTATGACTGGCCCATACGGCCCGAAGAAGTACTCGGCGAGCGAGTGTCCCACCGTCCGCGAGAAAAGTATGAGGCCTGTCGCGAGAAGCAGGCAAACAACAAGCCCGAAGGCCTTCTTTGGTATCATCATGCCGCTAGGAGATAGCTCCGTGGAGCGCGTGAAGTTGGCAGTGGTTCAATTCAAAAGCAAATCTATGCGCGCACTTTGCTGCAAGACAGCAGCGGAAGCGCATTGGCAGAGGTGCGACAAGGATAGAGGGAAAATCATCCCCCTCCCCGACGCAAAGGCAAGGTGTACCTGTCGACGAACCGAGGGGGATGCGAGCGCTAAATCCTGGAAGCACACAACCCGCAGCCGCAAATTGCTGGCAGATGGGGTAGTGGGTCCGAGCTCCCTGCTCACTCCACTTCCCAAGTGACGTACCTGAGTGAGAGACGCGCGAAGGAAGCACGTCGAAAGTCGAAAAGCCAGTCTTTGGCCGTGCTGTCGCCATGCTAAAGTTGCTATGGCGTACAGTCCAGGCCCGCACGAGGGCAAGTGGATGCGACTTGCATCAATTGGGACGGGCTGAGCCAGGTTCTGGCTCGATTGTCCACGATTGAGTGGGGCCTTGGCATCTACGTCATACGAATGTCAGGTGCAGGCCCTCGCTGCGGCTGCGACTACAAAAGAGCTCGTCTTCCTGGTCTCCTACAAACCATCACCACAAGCAAACTCACTTTACTCTCCCCCTTAACCTCATCCCAAACCACACACTACCATCACAATGGCCTCCCTACACTGTAAGCAAACACTCACTCCGCGTTCTAGCTGCTGCCCGCACTTGCACGAGTAATTGCGCACCATGTGGCAGCTTAGACATCGCAATTGAAGAATCTGACTAACAATTCATCTCAGACCTTCCTCCTGTCAAGCCCTCTGCCATTGCCCTCGGCACGGCCTTCAACCACGCTGTCTCCCTCGCCGTCCTCGGCCCCGTCTTCGGTGACGCATACCGCCGCGCACAGCAGGCCAACTCCAAGGAGGAGTACTTCCACAGCAAGGAGGCCGCTACCGCCGCCGCATCGTGGGGTAGCTCCGTGCTCGGCTCTGGTATCCAGGCCTACGGTGTCGGTGCTCTGATCAACGCTACCGGAACTCTCACCTACAAGGGTGCTGCTTACCTCGGCTCCTTGATCTTCTTCGCCTCCGCCGCTCCCTCCGTACGTCATCCCACGTGTCAACCAAATTTCATGAACACACTCTAACACGTGCACAGATTGTCTCCCAGGTTGTCACCGAGAAGCGCCCCATGGACACCATCGCCATTGGTGCCCTTGCCCGCGTCCTCGAGACCGTCGGTCTCAGCATGTTCCTCACCTACTGGGGAACCCGCACCAACCCCTTCGACTAAGCGTCTCGCCCCATAACGGCAGAGGAGTTTAGGGATTCTCATCTTTGGCGGTTTAGATTGATGCTTACAGTCAGCGAATGATGCAGATGATATGAGCTAGCAAAAAGCTTGATAAAGGGCTTGCTTCTTACGATGTAATATACCTCAATGAAGGAAATAATTCATGCAGTCGTCTTGATTATGCAAGTGTGATTATGTCTTGTTCGTGCCTTTACCCAATGCGCTTAGAAGTCATATGCATCTATGAGATAATGTCCCTAAGTCTTGGTACTATTTAACACCTAACCGAACATGCGAATATTGCTCGGTCTCATTCTTTGAGGTGCCATGTGTCTTTCTCTTAAACTCGCTGCGTTCATGAAGGCTTTGATGCATTCTAGCACAGCCTTTGTCATTCCCATACCCTCGCATGACATATTAACAGAACTTACAATAAGAGTCTTAGTGACCGAAGACAAGCTATGATGCAAAAACATCTATTTCAACTTGCTTTACACAGCATTGACGACATTGACTTTTGTCTTTGCTGCGAAGGCGTGGTGGTGATGTCGAAGCATAACAACTATGACGTTGAACAACTTGGTTGCATGAGCTACCTGCAAGTCTTCCCGAGTACCTCCCCTAGATATATTCGCTGCCTGCAGCTGCAAAGACGACTAAGGCTTGCTTATCAGGACCGCAGCTGTGGATTACATCTAGAAAAGTATGTATGCCAGCGTAGGTATCGTCATGTTGGGAGCGGAGTTTTATAAATGCTTCTATTAGTAACAAGAAAAGAGTTGCAGCTAAGATACGTGTAATGTAAACACGGCCAATAAGAGGCGGACGATGTCTGCGGTGATGTCAGTCGTCAGGATCGTGACGATATCTTCCACTCTAATTTTAGGATAAACACTGTCTACTGAACACGAACGAAGAACTGGCTGTGTTATATTACGAAAAGTTAGTATCTACTCCAAACACTCCTGGTCAATACAAGATCACAGAGATGGAACAAAGCTTTTGCAGATGATGATCATTTCTTAGAGGGCTGTATTGTTTCTGTCGACTTGTTACCCGTGTGTCGACCGATTTCCTTTGATATAGGATCTGCTGTACAAATACGGTATCTAGGTGTATTTCTGGTGTATGGACAGCAGCTGATAATTTCTTCGGTGTTGGTCCTGCTCGTGATACTGAGAAGAGCGATGTTTTGTGGTAGTCTGCGCTGTGGATTCGGCATGAAGCAGACAAGCCATGGATCGGAACTCATTATCCGAGAAGATCTCCAGATGCGGTCGCGATGCTGAATTATCGTTTCGAACGACGGATGCAAGATCCACACAATCGCTATCTCCTAGATGTCGAACGCTCATGCCCCGCCGCAGCTTTTCCTCATCTTGCAACCTCATTGCGCTTTCTCGTCTCACCCTCTCCCCGCAGCCTCCAACAACCCCGACACAGTCGTAACCCTATACCCCTTCCTCTTCAACACCGGCAACACCTTCCTCAACATCGGCGCCGTCCACCCCCTGCGATCATGACAGATAATGATACTGCCCTCCCTCACCATACTAAGCACATGCCTCGCGTTAACCCCCGGATAAGCAATCTGCGGATCATGAGGATACACACTACCCAGCACCATCTGGTACCCCATCTCCTTAATCTGCGCCCTCATCCTCGTGCTGAAGAAACCCGAGCCAGGTCGGAAGTACCGTGGCGGATGCGGTTTCCCCACTGCGTCGTAAGTGCCGTTGATGTAGCCTTCTACTTGGGTTACTTCTGCGGTGAGGGTTTCAGAGCTGAGGGAACGAGATGGCTCGTCGTGCATGGCGTGGTTTCCTAGTTCCATGCCGCTTTTCACGAGAGCCTCGAGTGCTTCCTGTCTTCCTGGGACTTGGCCTCCAATAACAAAGAACGTTGCGTGCGCATCGTATTCCTCTAGTACCTGCAGAATCTCTTTCGTGTACTCCGACGGCGCATCGTCAATCGTCAAAGCAATAACTTTCTCTCCTCCCGTTGTTTTTGCTAAAGGCACGTGCCAAAGCACATCCGGCCACCTCCGTTGGAAATAGCGTATCAACGCATTCGGCGGCTTGTAGATGACGTAAAAAGGTAGCACAAAAGCCACTACGACAAACACGAGGAAGAACATGGTGTACATGCGTCGACGGCGCTTCGCTCGCGTTGTCGGAAGGCGGAAGAGGCGCAGCGGAAGGCGGGGCATGGTATGCCGGTGTGCAATGGGATTTCAGGATCGCGATCTTTCATCGTAGGGAATGCGGCGCGAGATTGGAGGAAGTCATGTGGGGTAGGTATTTAGGGTGTGTGTTGAGGATGCGCGTTGGTGGTTGCGTTGCGTGGGTGAGGCTTGCTCGTGTTGGTGGTGGATCAAAGGGGTTAGGGGCACATGCAGGGTTGTTCCATCGGGTTTAGCGCAGACACGTGCAGGCGTGGTTTTGAAGAAAATCGCGGTCCGCGAATTTTTCTCTCTCCTCTACAGCTACGCTCGCGCACGATGCGCAGTTTCTTCGGCAGCACGTCGCACAGGATTGACGCGTGTACGTCGTGTATGCTGGGCATGGCGCGCATCATTGCCTACAACTAGGTGCTTATGTCGTTTCCAGAGTTTGAAACGACTGAGGTCCACCAGGATATACGCGCCCGCGAACCTCACCCGTACTCGTCCGTACTTCACGATATTCAACTTTGTAGAATCAGGGACCAATTTGTCACGCTTGCTCGAACAGCTACAACTTCGATACAAGCCCTCTAAGAATGTTCCAAGAACGACCCCGTGAGCGTTTAATTGACCTGGCTGCCTTACTATGTGGCTACTCGGGTCTCATTGCGTTCATACATTCTTTGTTAAACCACGTTGCCTTGCCTTGTTTTACGAGGATGCTGTGCTATTTGGAAGCGTCTGGAATGTCGGATTCCGGCAGCACTACGGCTGTCGAGACGTGTTGAGCGGGTTGTTATATGGGTCTACCGGTGCCCCTACCCGTCGACATGATGATACGGACACCGCGTACCCTCTGCCCTTGTAACAACGGGGAAGCCTTGGCGGTATTTACGGACGACCGCGGGGAATATCATAGGCATAGCCGCACTTGAAATCAGCCTTATGCGTTTCTCGAAAGGGTACCCTGGGACGTGCAAGAGCGCCTCACGTTATCTTAGCAATTCCATATTGACTCTGGATGACTGATCTCATCTCCGTATATTACCAATCTGGTAGATAGTCGACGGCATTGTCTTGACCCGTATACGGCGCCCAAGAAGTGATCATCGATAGGTGAATCATTGCTTACCCGTTTGGGACTTTCTCCGCGTACTTGCGATGTGACGGCTTAGCTACATCTTTAAGCTTTTAGCTCCCGTCAATGCTGCTGTACCGTTGAGACACATCATCTCCGCGACGCCTCAATTCGGCAGTTGGTCACAATTGCAGGTTCGCGGCTGATGCCTTGTCGGCGGCAGGAAGCGAGGCTGCCATCGTTGTCAAAAAGCAGAGTGGATGCCTGTAACGCGTTTCATCGGAAACAAGTTACCGTAGTGTGCGTGTTGGCATCACATCGTGATCCAAGACTTTGATGTGATGAGCGTCGACGCGCGTGCAGCCTTTGCACCGGAGCATGTATTTGGTCATCTTGATCAACCTTCGGTCCAAAAAGTCAATAGTTTGGGCTTCAGAAGAATCGAGAGCAACACATAAGACTGATGTACATATAAGCCTCGAGGCCCATCGTACGATTATGATGGATGCCAAGTATGGAGAAGACTAATCGCTGCCAGAGCAGCACATGGTTCACATGGTTTATCGATTAGGAGTCTGCAAGGTTTCGAAAAGATGCCCCCGAGACTAAAAGATACATCGGTGTGAACGGCTTCAGGGTACGAATTGGGTAAGCGAGTAGATTTAGAGTGTAGGGGAAATCCCGAAGGTAGGGAAACTTTCCACACAAGAAGGCCCGATGCGCAAAAGGGATAGTCCAACGAGGTGGAACTTGGTGACTGGGTAAAGCTCGGATGAGAACACCATGTCGCATGCGGCAAAACTCTGCAACTTGGGCGAAGATTTGCAGTCTTGATACCGCGTTCCGGGAAAGCTCAAAAAAAGAAGTCCGATATACGACGAAGGTCCGAAGTCGATGGTAGTTTGGCTTGGTATTGCTACTACTGTTCCCAACGTTCAGGGCCGGCAACAACAACGTGATGGGTACGGTCGAGGATTAGGCCGCGCTCCCCTGCATGCCTTGTATGTTGTGCATAACATTACGGCTGCTGTTCGCACGGCTGGTACCCTCGTGGGCACAGGGTGCTCCTTGTGTAAGCGCGGTTTTGCCAACGATTGAAGTTCTTCTAGCAACATTCCCAGCCGCGGGGTCATGGCGCTAGGTTTGAGCACAATCTGCGGAGAGCACTCCGCGGCTCGTCTGGACCGACAAGGTTTGGCGAGCGATCGTGGGGGAGGCCTGAAACGCTCCTTGTCCTGAGATGCCGTCCTCGGCATTGGAATGTAGACGCGCGGGAATGGATGGAAGGTGTCAAAGTCAAGAGAACCGGCACAGGGATTTGCTGTACAATTAGGTATATTGAAAGGGGAATCTGGGTGTATCGGTAATTGCTGTCTATTGTCAAGACATGCCGCTGCAAGACCGAGAATATACATTGCGGTCAACGTCAAGAGACGCTAGATGTGCTGGTGCGCTACTAGTAGAATGTAACAGAGGTGCTCGTCTGACATGCGTATCCTACAGGTGTGTGTTGTTACAAAGTCGTAATGCATGAATGTACAAGGAGTGGTTTCGATGGCCCGGGGGCGGATGGGTGAAAGTCTGTTGGCAATTAGACTGGCGGCGTCTTGGGCTTTCTCTTGCCGATGTTGTAGCCCCAGCTTCTTAGAGTTTTGACCACCTTGGGGAGGACGGCTGCGGTAAGTGGCACGCGGAAGAAGATCAGGGATTTGTGGACGAGGTAGGCTAGGCCGAGCTGTGACCAGATGGCTGTGGTTGTTGTTAGCAGTGTATATAGCACCAGAGGCAGAGGTCTTGCGTACATGCGTTTGACCCTCCGTCGTGTCCAACCGCCTTTCCAGCCTCTACGTAGCCTTCCCTC
This sequence comes from Alternaria conjuncta, assembly GCF_024043145.1. Taxonomy (NCBI): domain Eukaryota; kingdom Fungi; phylum Ascomycota; class Dothideomycetes; order Pleosporales; family Pleosporaceae; genus Alternaria; species Alternaria conjuncta. Next base: position 6,723 of record NW_026250114.1, on the reverse strand, counting down.
GCGGTGGCCTCGGCAGTGGTCTCGTCGGCTTCGGCCTCTGCGGGCTTCTTGCCTGCGTCGGGAACGACGAGGCGGACGACACTCCAGAGCGCATTTTTCAGCACATGCTCGTAGTGGCCTATCCGGTCCGTGCCCAGTAGCCGCACTGCCATGAAGCAGAGGGGAAAGTCGATGAGGGACAGGCCCAGGTAGACGCCCACTGCCGTCCAGCCATATTCGCGAGAAAGCTTCTTCAGTCGCTGCGATACCGAGGGCGCAGGTTCGGGACTGCCAAGGTGTGGCGTGGGGTTGTGCGACTGGACGGGCGGTTTGTCGCTCTTGAAGCGCAGCGAGCGGAAGCGGCGGCCGAGGGCAGATCGTTGGTAGCGGAACAGCAGCAGGGCGCCGTGGTGCAGCGACTTGCTTCCTAGGCTGGGCCGGGCGGCGGGTTGGGCAGAGGTGAAGAAGTTGCGGAGGAAGGGCGCCGATGGGCGTGAGGCGGCACCACTGGCGGCACCGCCAAACGGCAGCGTGGCAGGCCACAGGCGGGCGACTCGTGGCTTCATGGCATGGACGATCGGAGATGGGCAGGGCAGGTGAATCGGCTTTCACGTGGGGCGGTGTGGTCGACTCAGGCTCGTTGTCGCACTCTCAAAACCTCGCCAAAGCTACCGCCGTTGGTGCATCGTCACCATTGCCATATAATTTAGTCAGGGTCCGTCCATCGGATCATGGTAATCCCGCCCCCCGACAGATTCACCGTCGCCGCACGAGGGCCCATGGCGCCATGCACCGCGCGCGCATGCACTCTTCCTAACGCGATTGCCGACTCTGCTTTACCCGTAGATACCACACGCAGTCGTTGTAGTAGTAATCGCTGCCCGGAGCATACCGTCGGCGACGGGCATCATCCATACACCTCGTGGTTCTCGTCTCGAAGCAGAAGGACGACGCACAACATCCCGCCGTGGACGCGCTAGAAAGAAGAAGCCAGAGTTTACCGAGTCACTGACCGAAATGTCGCTGCCTCAACCCTCGTGTCATTGTCGTGGCCATGTCGCATGTCGGATCCTACCGATGATATGTCACGCCGCGCACTGATGGCGTGAAGCAGCCCTGGTGGAGCAGCCGCTCAACAGTTTCGCCCATCTCTGCCAGAACTGTCTCATTTCCTGAACGCCTTCAGTTTCTACGTGGCGAACTGACCCTGCCGTTCGTCCAAAGCCAGCACCCCGGGGTCGTGTCGTGCGCACAATCTCAGAGTTGCCTGACAGAAGCGTCAGCCTGCATTAGCCCAACCGTGGCCAAGAGCTTCCTCGGGGAGTCTCGAAGCGTGTTTCCTGCAAACATCTGTTGCAGTCCATGACCAGAAGGGCATAGCGAGAAGCCCCCTTGCGGGCGGAACATGGGCAGCACTTGCAGCGACGCACGCCCGACTCCTTCGCCGTCGCTTGGCCAGCAACATCAGTGTGATGTCTCGCAAGCGCGCCGGTCATTTGCAGTGCCAAAAGCCCGTCGAGCACGCCCGAAGTGTGGCGTTACTAGGTGGCCGCCTGCCAGCCGGTATCACACTCGAGATGCATCGCGCCAGCATGGACCTCCATGGCCTACCGGAATGCATTTCACGCGTCGTATTTACTGTCCATCTTGAATTCTAAATTGCGGGGTCACCACGCGTAGCTTTATTATCGACCGTGCGGGTCCTGCTCTCGCTGTATGCGAACCTGTTCGCTGGTACCGAAAGCGCAGGAGTAGTGGAACAGGAGTGCCCTCCGTTACAGAAGTCCAGTCAATACAATCGTTTCACAACCCACTCTCCTCGCAATCGCATGCCATTATCCCGTCGCCTCGCCTCGCATGGGGTGACTCTGGGTGGGCGGTGGGTGGGGCTGATCATCCTGGGTATGACAACTGCCTGCAGCATCTACATGGTCGAGCGTCTGCTCAAGGGCGTTGGCATCTCGCGGACGCATCCGGCCTCTAACAGTCTCCAACGTTTTACATTAGCCTGATTCGATCTGACAAGGTTCCACACATGGTTCCGCTGCGCTGCAGTCGCCGACTCGTCCTGATGCCTGGCGACGCGTTTGCAATTCCCGGCGCCACTCCCACTGCCGAACTGCATCACGACATCGTCAACCTGCGCCGACCGTATAGTATGCTCATCTGCTTTAGTTGGCCTTCACCTGTCATTAACTGGCTCGCCCTTCCTTCTCGTCCAACTCTCTAGCCGACATTCCTGCAGCACGGCTCGGCGCCTGGCTGCGAGGGCCTGGGAAGGTTTGCAAGTTGATCCTTTAAAGTTTTCGGCGTTCCCACAACCCTGCAACCGCACCAGTCTCAAACTTTGAGCTTTGGGTACTGAGCTGACGAGTGATGGAGACCACTATTCATCTACCTGGCCTTAACATCGCTCTCTTGCCGCCGCATTAGCCCCTTGATTGGCCCGTGATCACGAGCGTTCCTCTGCCTTCTGACGTCCCAAAGCACCGGACAAGGGCTCCTCTTCGAACGGCGCCAGCGTCGTCTGTCCCCCCTGCTAGCTCGGCTGGACTCTGGAGTTGATCGCCATGCCCTTGCAAAAGCTCGGCGCCGTTTGTGACTTCCTGGCGGACCAGGGCCCTGGTCTCTCACATTATTCGGCGGGATGGTACTGTGCTTTCGTGTTACACCCATTCCTTCGCTTCACAACTTGACAGCGCCCAAAACGGCACGCTCCCGGAGCCAACTGTTTGAGGCTTCGACTAAGCTCTTACCCTGCGCTGCTGCATGAGTTGTTGTTCAGGATCTGCCTGTTTCTCCACGTGGGTTCGTCTCATTCTCAACTTGCCTATTAATATGCCTTCGTATATAGACTACCTGTCCGCACTACTTCCTCACCTATTCTGCACAGTGTCTCACTACCCGTCACCGCTCTCTTGACATTATCTTCGACTCCCACGCTCCTTATCTTGTCAACACTACTACTATACTACTATCAGCCGTCGCTCCTTCCTCTCTCGTTTAGCCTCATCACCAACCAATATATCCTGCATTACACAGCAACCATGGGTGGTAACACGGAATATATAGCAGGCCACGGCTACCTCTCTCTTGGCCAGGCTGTTCACGTTGCTCAAAACAGTGACGGAGGCGTTGACCAGCAACTCGCCCAATTCCTTGAGAAACGCCTTGCCGTGGTCTGGTCAAAACTCAACGCTCAACCACAATCCTACATCCTCCCGCCAGACGAATTTGCGCTCATGAACTACTATCGCACACGATTCGGAGATAACGAAATAGTTCGCAACGCTACTAAGAGATTCTGGGACAATCACAAAGGCGGCCAATAAGAGCTTGCCGGAAACAACTGCTCTCGTTCTCATACGGCGGGGACCCACGGAATTAGCAAACAACGGAACGGCAAAGCAACAACGATCTACCTCGCAACCACCCATTCAAGCCTTCGCCCACAACACCTACTTTCCGCAACCTTCCGCCGCATTTTGAATGAGGCAACAGCTGCATTTCTGAATTGACGATGTGAGTTTCGCCTACTTGTCACAATTTACATCAAGTACTGACTCCAATCAGCTGGCAATCGCATCGTCATCGACTTTCTTATTTGGCGTTCATCTGTGTACCAAGATACCTGGACTTCCGCAAGATACCTCTCCAACGGAGTAACGGCGTTTTTCACAGCAAACCGCTACTGACCGGTTGCTAAAATGGCGTTTAGCGTGTGCGATTGGAAGCGCAAGAGCGATGGAATTCATGCAAGGCGTAACGGCGAACTATTAGAATTGGCATCACCTATGGGAGCGGTACCCAACAACGGACGACTGTGTCTCGTAACTCTGCTCTTAATACTAATGACGCTATCTCAATCTACTTCCGCTTTACTCACGACTACCCCGCTTGCGCAACCCTACCCCCAGACCGTGTCCTTGAGAAACCGTGCTACGAACGAATCATCTCTGCTAGAATGCCTACAGGTTGCGCCACCAGTCCTGAGTCCAGTTGATGCATGCCAGCAGACCTTGATGGTCCATACATTTGCCTCCTCGTACGGACAGCCATTCGTGGGACAATTCAACCCGCCGGAGTGCAGCTTCAACAGGGTTACCTTCAACTTTACCGTTACCTCTGCCGGCCGGCAGTTTGACCGGCTCGGTGTGATGTTCCTTGATGATACCGAAGTTTTCCGTACTTCCACCGCCGAGCCAACACAAGCCGGCATAATATGGACATATGTCAAGGACATGAGCAGCTACCAATCTCTTTTCAATACGCCACAAAAGATAATCTTCGATCTCGGTAATATCGTCGACGATACATACACCGGCTCCTGGTATACCACGCTGACCGCCACCTTCTTCACTGCCGACGATGCTATCGAGCCCGCAGATGTTATCATCCCAATCTCGGCACGGAAGTCGGGTCAAGATGCATCCAGCGTATTCGTCGTACCGGAGACAAGAGCAGTCAACAGCGTTGTGCTTCCGCAGAACGCGAAGAAGGCGGCCTTTTCCATCTCCGCGTGTGGCCAGGCTGCTGAGGAGTTCTGGTGGAGCAACGTCTTGTCATCAGACACCAACGCATTCGGCAACGACACCACGCTATACGGTCACTCGGCCTTCCGAGAACTTCGTCTTCTCATCGACGGATCATTGGCTGGAGTCGCCTGGCCCTTTCCCGTCATCTTCACCGGTGGCGTTGTTCCTGGCTTTTGGAGGCCCATCGTAGGCATCGATGCATTCGATCTGCGAGAAGACGAAATCGACATAACTCCGTTCATACCATTGCTCAGCGACGGCCAGTCCCATAGCTTCGAGATTCAGGTTGTCGGTGTCGATGATGATGGTCGTGGGAACGGGAACTTTACGACAGCCATCGAATCGAATTGGGTCGTTACTGGGAAGATCTTCGTTTGGCTTGACACTGGCAACAACGCTATCATAGGACCCGCGCCTACCACTGTTACGACTTCCAGTATCGTACTACACTCGTCAAAACGCGGATACTCGAACAGCAGCGCAGGCATCGTTCTGGACTACTCTATTCAAGTCACTCGCAATCTAGAAATCCAATCCACGTTCGACACGCCCGCAGGTTCAAAAGCGGTTACCTGGACCCAGAAGCTGACCTACTCCAACGTTGGAACTCTCAGCAACGGCGGTAACGACCAGATCGTACGTCAGTCGACAACAGGCACACATACAGCATCCACCGATTATTCCAAGAGATTCGAATACCCTCTATGGGTGCAATCGTCCTACAGCGCACCATCAGGCGGCAACGTCAGCATCAACGCAAGCATGGAACGAAGCAAAAACGTGCAGCAACAAGGAGACCTAGCCTTCCCAAATGACTGGAAAACATTCGACTACACACGTCTACGCTCGACGCCCTACAGCAACCAGACCTTCACAGGCTCTGACGTGGACAACTGGCAAAATGGCACAGCATCCTACCTGTCTGTCCCCGCACTGAAAAAGTCCTTCGGATCAGGCAGCACAGAGCAGCGCCTCACACTCAGCGGTGTAGGCACCGGATCACAAGACGCAGCATCCCAGCAACTCTACCAAAGGCACATTGCCGCCACCAACGACTCGGTCGTGTATGACGACGAGAGCTTCGGGCGTCAACTGCGAGGCCAGAGCAGGTATGCCGCTCCCAGCGTGCCGGGCGCGCCAGACGTCGCGCATGAGTATGCGGCTGCAGGCGTTAGAGCGATGCTAGGAAGGGGGCCAGCGTAGGCGACTGCGAAGCATGATGAGGTGGTGGTGGTGGAGGTGGATCTGCATTGGGACGAAAGGAAGGTTTACCGGTATCTGCACGACATGTGTCGAGCGACGCGATGGATGGATGGACGGGGCACTACAGGCATGGGCATCTTAACAGTCTGTGGGAATTTCAGTGGTGCGTACTAGCTGTCAAGTTCGCTTTTGGGATAAAGCAAGCGAAGTGGAGGGATGTGGTGGGTGGCCTTTGTGGAGGTTGACTATATTCGTTGCACTGCATTTATTCTCCGTTATCGCACTGCATGGTCTCTCGACGTTGATGTTGGCTCTCACGACATATGCGCTGTCAGTCTTCTTTCGGTATCGTTTGGCGAGACAGCATGATCAAATCTCAATGCACTGCACTGCACTCGCATTCTCTTCCAACAACGCGAACGCGGTGTTCTCATACCCATAGCATGTAATGAGCCGTCCAATCCAGCTTAGGCGCCAGGGAACAACGGCCTTCTTCCCAGCGCAACGGTAGTCGCAATACGAGTCGCGTGGTATAACACCACCTGCACCTCATCTCGCCATCAACGTCTTGGCTTCCCAGCCACCAAGTCCCACAGCATAAAGTTTGCAAATAGTCATGAGGGCGAAGAAATACTGATCGTCCTATGATACCCTCAGTACAGGCTTCCCAGCTAAAAGCGAAAAATTTCGCTTGCAGCTATCCCTCTTGGCTAACTACTCGATAGTTCGCTTTCATGCCGCTTCCGCCCCGCCTCACCCTATCCTATATCGCCTTCGCTGCTAATACTTCCCGCCTAGCTTCCCTTACCCGAATGTATCATCCAGTACCCCACGCCGATCCACATAGAACGTCGACCAGGAGCCAGGATTTGTATTTCCATCACCCTTGGTTCTTGCGGCTTTTCACATCATGGGTCTTCCTTGAGCGCGCTAATGTCGCCATCTCCGAAGCGGTTTGCGGTGCCGTCGTGATGTGGGGAGGGGGGGGGGGGGGGTTAGGCGGGCA